>NC_026740.1:1202294-1509192 GCF_000210295.1 Trypanosoma brucei gambiense DAL972
TTCCCGAATATGGATTCAATTGGGAAGTATATAATACACACATTCCCATATTACGCTATCAACTTTGCAAGGTGGTGCTAATGGTAAAATGAGTAATACACAAAATGTATGTGGTATAATATGAAAGATGAAAAAGTAGGGAGGGAAAGGAAGGGGGGGGCTCAAAGTAGTTTCCGTGCATGCAGTAACAGGAAGACCGCGTGTGCAAGATGTATTTAGACACTGAATAGTAGCCATGTGTTGTCCAATGCATATTTATCAGTCGTACATAGGGCAGTCAAAGCAACAAGGTGGGTGGGAATAAACGAGCAAGAGGGGAAAAAACACATAAAATAACATAAAAGGGGATGGGAGGCGTTCAAACAAAGAATGCCACCCCAAGCTCCTCACCACACGTGGAGTGGGGTGCTGGTATATGCAGCGAAAAGCAAAAGCAAAAAAAAGTATATCAAAGAGACGCAGTGGAATGTTGTCCACAACTAACCGCGCATTACTTCGGATTGTTTTCAGCACTATTGCTATCAGATATGCCTTCGTTACTTTCTGTTTCCATCCTGGCATCGTCGACGTTTAGGACATTGACTGCATGTTTATTTGGAGTAGGAATGTCTTCCTCTTCTTCTTCTTCATCTTCCTCTTTTTCTGCATCCCTTCTCCATTTAAAAATTAAGAATACGCAAATTGCAGAAACGAGAGCCATAAAAAACAAAATGACGCCCGAGAAGGTTCGCAGAGCCGCGCAGCCCTCCCCGCACCTATGAAGTTTTTCACTTATGGTCGGGTTCTTGACGCTCAGGAGGCGCACGGCACCGTTGCTACCGGTTTCGCTGTTACCACCGTACTCATTGTAAAAGTTGTTTGTGTGTTTATACGTTCCTTGCATTAGTAACGACGATATCTCGCTGGGATTCCATGTGTGCTGCATCTTCTCGCTCGGGGTACCATTTATCAAAACTTGCGTAATGGTCACTGTAACACTCATGTGTTTACCTCGAGTATTTACGTCGTTGATGTCAGCTGTGGTGTCGAAAGCGTGTCTCCGTAATATTTGAGCGTAAATATCAAGAAGAAGAGCCGTCTTTAGTTTCTTTTCGCTCTGCACGCTAACACCACCCCACTTATCACCACTAAAAGTGATTACATGTTTCGATGTGCCCAACTGTTCTTCGTCAGTGGAATTATTGCCCCTCGGTGTTGCAAAGCAATTTTTCGAGAGAGTGGGCACGGGGATCAGCAACAGCATTGCTGCTGTTGTAAGAGAAAATGAAACCTTCATTGTCATTATGCTGAAAAGGGCTTTCTCTTTTCCTTTCTTTTTGTAAGCTACCCGTGTTTTACTTCTTTGCTCTAAGCCAAAACTTACCAATAATTCGAGTACAGTTAAAGAAAGAAAGAAAAGGGGGAAGTGAAGGGAATCATGTTGGACAGAATCCACAACAAAAATTATAATTAACCGAATGGATCAACTTCATTGTCCAAACAGTCTCTCTTGTATTGCTGTTGTCGTCACCGTTCATTTGTGGTGAGGGAAGGAATTGTGTGTGCCGATTTATCCTTCCTGTTTTCTCTTAATAACGAGACAATAAAATAAGTGACCGTTAATATCTTTTATTTTCTTTTCTTCCCCCGGTACTCGAACCGCAAGGCGGGGGAGTCACATATAACGAGAGATCAAAGATACAAATAAATAATATAAAACAGCAGAAGGGCACACACACACACACATACATATATATATATATATATATATATATATATATACATGTATGAGGGAACGAAATAAAGATAGTTTTTAACAAGGAGGAAGAAATAAAGCACTGAAAACTAAAAGAAACTCGACGCAACGGCTCTCAATATTCGCCGTACTTTACTCTCAGGGATCGCAGAGGTGTATTTTTTTTTCTTCTTTCCTTGTCCCACTTCTTTTGGCACCTCCCGCGGCCTGCTCGTGGAAGAATGCACATAATTACGATAACTTACGTTCATGTCATATAAAATAATAATAATAATAGACAACAACGACGCGGTGGCGATGATTGTTTTGATTAAATAACCTGAAGGAAAAAAAAAAAAGAAACCTCGGTGGAGGAATATTCACAGATGGATGTTTTTTTCATTATTATTTTGTTTTTGTTTCTGCGGGTGACAGCCTTTCCTTTAATTTTATTTGTTGGTTATGTACCGCTCATGTCCTACGTTGAGTGGTGGAAGAAGCACAAAAACAAGACTACAGCACAACTAAGTGAACAAATAAACTAACAACAAAAGTAATCGGATTGAAGCAGTGACGTATAAAACTTTTTTCACTACATATGCCTTTATTTGTTTGTTTCCTCAGTCCTATAATGGTCTTGATTGTAAGGATGATTGGCATTGCTCTCATCTTTTTCTTTCGGTTCCCCACGGCAACAGTTGACGATTAGGTAAATGATCAAAATAAGTAAAGAAACCCCCATTAAAATAATAACTACCATCGCCAGCTTTAATAGTCGCCTGCATGTGTCATCGCACTCACCAAAATGCAGTTTTCCATCATGCACCTTCACGGAGATGAGTTCCGGTCTCTTCACACCTTCGTACAAACTTAGTGTTTTACTATAATCCGTCTGCGTAATAAGTGAATTCACCTCCGCAGGCGGCCAAATGTGTTGCCTCTCAGGATTTGAAACTTGTGTCCTGACGGTTTGTACAACAACTATGAGTATTTCGACAAAGTTGTGTGTGGGGTCGAATGAGGCAATTAAAACCTCCGTCAGAAAACTTCCATTCCGTTGCACGTAACGATCGATGTCGCTCACAAGTGTTTCCCTCAGTTGTTCCTCTTTCTGCTGGACAGTTGCCGCCCAATTGTCGCCATCAAATTTCACGGTATGTTTTGATGTTGAGGACTGCTGGATGTCGTCAGCACACCTACCAGGAACGGGAAGCAGCAGTAATGACACAGTGGTTGCCGCTAACAGGGAAAGGGGGAAAGCCTTCATCACCATTACGCCAAACTTTTGTTTCTCGTTGTTGCTGCTTTTCTTACTCACTGTGTGTTACCTTTTTCTCCACTTACTTGCTATGGGGTCTGTGCAAACATTGAAAAATTATGGGAAGAGTGAAGAGAAACAATGATGCAACGATTTGTGCTCTTGAGTTTGTACGGGTGTGCGCGTGTATTAAGTCAAGAAATGAGTGAGATAACAATGACCAATAAACAGGAGTCAGAAAGAGTATTTGTACAAAGAAAAATTAGTGAACGATGCGGGAGAGCAACAACACAAGCTCAATAACAATAACGGAAAAAAGCAATGAAGACGACAGTCGCTTTGCCTACTTGTCATCACAAATGTTAATTTCCTGTTGATGGGCAATAACCCAATGCCTACCCTCGGTAATTTGGTGAGATTCAGAGAAAAAAAGCAAAGGAATGTGGGAATTTCTTCGATCGAATGGAAACCCCCCAAAAAGGAGGAAAAAGTAAACATACGTAAAAATAACTCCCCCTCCTTCCGTCACACGAATATACAAGAATATATGTATTTTTACGCACTCGTGAATTAAATGTTGCGCGCAACAAGAAATAAAACACAAGAGAACTTACATTGCCATTTTTTGTTTTAGTATCATCTGTTTAAGACAAATATCAACCGGTGAAGCACAAAGAGTTGTTGAAACAGAGATAAATAGATAAATTCAATAGTGTATATGAAGCACGAAGTGATGACAGTCGAAAATACGAAGGAACGGGATGCGCATAACACAGAAGAGTGAATACAGTGTAATGACAAATCAAAAGAAAAAATACAACTCACTCGATATCATGAGACTTCTACAATCAGAAAGCATTTGCTATTATTAGCGTGGAAAAAGAATGAAGAAGCAATAAAATAAAATATGTATAACAATGGCACGTACCTATAGCCACAGCTAGTATTGGGGGCATCGAACCTGATGGGGCTAGTCCGCCGTTTTCGGTCATTTTAATCCCTTTCTTCATGTTTCGGACGCCGGAAATGCGAATAAATCCAAATGTACGCCGTCACACTAACTATTATGGTCATAGCAGCGAGAGACACAGCCACCACACCTCTAAGAATTTGACAGCTCGTGCCACATAATGGCGGACCCGGGGGAACCAAAGGAAGTCTGACGGTAATGAGTTCAACATCCCCATGGGGTTTGTACGTGCTTTTTGTGTGTTCAAATTTTCCCTGCATTATCATAGAGTTGGCCTCACTGGGATTCCACACATGCTGCAACTCAGGCGTGGGGTCATCAGCCAATGCAACTTGTGTAACGGTCACTTCAACTTCCATTTCCCCTCTCTCACTTTCATATTGTTGATGGTAACGGTGGTGTTGACGGCGTACTCCCGTTGCGTTTGCAAGTAAATGTCGAGCAAAAGTGACTCCCTCAACTTCGCTTCATCACTTATGACAATTTCGTCCCATTTCGTGCCTTTAAAGGTGATTATGTGCTTCGATTTGCCGAACTCCGTTGGTTGCAAGTACAACATCGTACCATTGAGGCAGTCAGAGTGTGCGGGAACAGGAAGCAGCAGTAATAACACAGTGGTTGCCGCTAACAGGGAAAGGGGGAAAGCCTTCATCACCATTACGCCAAACTTTTGTTTCTCGTTGTTGCTGCTTTTCTTACTCACTGTGTGTTACCTTTTTCTCCACTTACTTGCTATGGGGTCTGTGCAAACATTGAAAAATTATGGGAAGAGTGAAGAGAAACAATGATGCAACGATTTGTGCTCTTGAGTTTGTACGGGTGTGCGCGTGTATTAAGTCAAGAAATGAGTGAGATAACAATGACCAATAACGCAACTTGATGATGGAAACAAAAAGGGTACACGCATAAGAAGTCTACCACCATTCCATGGTGTGATTATTGCAAACTAGAAGGTAGTGTCGATTAACCACCCAGACGAACCATCTCCAGTTGTCGTTACTGTTGTTAATAGACCCAAAACAAGCCCTAGTAAGCGGTTAATTACTGGAGGAAGGATTTGCTCCTCTTTATTGGTGCTGCATACTAACTTGTTATCATTGTTCCTTCAGCACTGCTGTTCAGTACGATAGGAGAAGGGGATTTGAATATATATATATATATATAAACAACTTTGCAGAACCAAAATGCATCACTGAATTCCAACGAAGCGTTAAGACGAAAAATGATAACCCCCTCTCCGCATTGTCGACGCCAAGTTTATCCTTTTAAATACAAACATGCACGGAAATACGTATGATGCGTGCCCATAAACCCGTTGGATGAAATATTCACGCGGCGGCACTCTGTAAAATATAAAATGCCCGTCATGCGGCACGACGGAACGAGCGGGTCAACTTGTGGTTTCTACCCTTTTGTATCTTCAGGGCGCAATGGTGCTTCCACAACGCACCGAAGCTACTCAATGTCGGTTCACTATCGTGTGGCAACTTCATGACTAGGCCATTTCGATTTTGAAGTTATACTTCACTACTTAGTCGCCCCACGCTCCATTTCATTTGGAAGTACCGTATCTAACGCGGTGCCAAGGCTTGTTTTTGCTCCTTTGGCAGAACAAAAACATTCAGTAGCAAACGGTTGGCACCAAAGTTTGAGATGGGCCGACTAAGAACTCAGAGCCGTTGGCGCGGATGTCCCCACGGGTTGGTTTAGTATGCCCAAGTGACGTGCTCAGTGAGTTCTTCAGTTGAGTCCTTACGTATTGTGTGAAGGCCGTAGTTAAGCAGCAGCATTCGTGGGGCCAGATTATTTGACCAAATAGCTGCGACAAGTGAAGGAATACCTTCAGCAGCCTAGTTCTTGTCCATAGTTCCCCTAGAGATAGCTCTTATGAAGGAGAAAAAGTGAAGGCGACCCATTGGATGTTAGAAGTGAAGCGACGCGAAAGGGGGAAACAGTAAATCTTGCGGATGAAGAAATGCAAACGTATATCTCATGAGAGTTTGGCTCGAAAGGGAGGCATTTTGTCAAAAGCGTACGAATGGAAAGGGAAAGAAGGGACAAGTGGCATTTGCGTACTCCCTTTAAAGTTAGGAACCACAGTTGCACGTCTTTCCTGATGCTCATCCATCCACCTCTTCGCACTGTCACCAGGGCCCCCCTGCCGATTGGGGCATGACTCTCATATCAAATAACGCTTTCAAAAGCCTTAACAATTAATAGTCATAAATAATAATAATAATATTGATAGTAGTCGGCACGATGCTGTGCCATGAACGAAGACCGACATCCATTCAGTCACAACGCAGTTTCACGCCGTGGAGAACTGCAACGCTGGATTCAGCTCTCTCCTGGTGATCAGCATATTTTGGCTTGTGAGAAGTCCATTTCGGGATGCGCCGCCATAAACTTCGCCAGCATTTCTCTCTTTTTCTGCTCCTCTGAAGTGGGCAGTCCCATGGCCTTTTGCCTCTGGTCGTACATCATTTTTTCAACCGTTTGTCTTGTATCGCCGTCAAGGTCGTCTAACTTGGAGTTCTCCGGCATCACCTTCTGCAGGTCGATTTCAGCATCACCCACCATAACAGTCTTCCACCACTCCATTTGATTTTGCTTTGTCAGCGTAACCACCACCGTGTGACCATCTTCAATAGTCCACATGGACTCCTCAGTTTTCACACTGGCAAAAAGCTCGCCATCGACAATAGGAGGGTTCCCCTTCATCCCCACCCGTAAACGGCGCTGCTGAAGAACCACATCCACATCCTTCCCCTTTGCGCGTGCCACCAGTAACGGCACTCTCACTTCGACCTCCTTAAGTGTTTGCGAGAACATATAGTGCTCGTAATCGAACCCGTTCCCGACGGTCGGGGGAAGTCCTTTCGGCTTTGCTCCATCTTCATCTTCTTTCGCATTTGCTAATTCTTCCTTTTTTCGCTCCAAATCCGCTTTGCGCTTTGCGGCTTCAGCAGCCGCCTGCGCCGCGGCCTTCGCCTTCACCTCCTCTTCATCCTCCACCTCTTCCACGCGCGAGACGGGTGCCTCCTTCCGTTTTTGCCTTTGTTTCTCTTCCGCCTGCGCTAAATGGCGGTCAAGTGCGCGTTGTACTGCTGTGCGAGCCATGGCTGGTTGCGTGAAGAAGTCCGTTTTCCGTCCAAGAAAAGAGAAGAAGGTGTTGAGGATGGAGTCAATGCCATCGTGCTGCTGGGCGATAGCCAAAAGCATCGTGTCGAATCGTTCGTCCGTCGCCATGACTTGAACTAGTCGTGTCCGTATGTGGTTAAAAAGTGTATACGCTTTATGTAGTGCTTGCTGGTGGTACGCATATGCAAAAAAAAAAGAAAACCAAAGGTAAATATACGAGAAGAGGATTGGCATCGGTATGGGGGGAAGTGAAGACAGAAAACACGCGATAGCATGATATTGTGGGAAAAAATAAAAATACAACTTAACGCGCGGAGACTCGGAAGCTCCTGAGGGATGGAAAAAAAAATTATCTGTAGATGTTTGAACCATGTAAGGAAGATCCACAAAAGCCAGCAGCAACAATGAGCAACATTGAGGATAGAAGGGAAGAGGTGGATGATTCTCGAAAAAAAAAACAGAAAGCACCAACGAAGTGGTTGTTTCTTAATGCGCGAAAGCATACGTCCTTACGAGTACTGGCGTTAGTAACTGCCGCCACAACAACATGAAGGAATAGTGTGAGTATGCAAACCACCTACTGGAGAACCGCAGGGTACATGTTTCTGCAAACACACACACACACACACGTGCGGATTTCTCACACATCTCTGCGATTGTGCTTTATTTTTCTTTCCCCCTTGATGAAGTACATCATCTGGGTGATGATGATCCCCAAAATCAGTTCACTCCCTTCAAGGACAATAAAGTCGTACAGGACACAATTCCGCGCAAGTTGTAAGATGATGACCTCCCGTTCCATACCCTCGTATATCAGTGCAAACAGAGGAACCAGATTCCCTGCATCTCTCTGCATGCATTGCATCAGGCTGACAGCAGGGTGCGCCACAAAAGGAAATTGCTTCACTTCCATTTCGATAGCGCTCCATATTCCTCTTAACATATCCCACTCAATACGATACTTATCAGTTTTCAGAAGAAGGCTTCTCATTACCGAAGCAATCGCCCCCCTACCCAACACATGGCTAAGATGGGATAGATATCCCTTCAGTTGCCTCTCCTGATGAAAGAGTCTATGTGCGGTTGTCAGCTTATCCACGCGTACCCAAGCCCTTCCCCACTTCTCTTTCATGTATGCAAAAAAAATTCGTGCCACAGCACGACCAGCAAGTATATAAAATTGCATTCTTGCGGAGTGGCTAATGAGTGCTTGCCAAGCTTTGCATACAGTTCTAGCAACGGGTAAGTCAGCAGGGTGCAGATAGTTTAAAACGTACTCTTGTAACTCGTAAGGTAAGGTCGAAAACGAACGCTGCAAGGTAGAAATACCCACACTTTTGTAGTGTACTCTCGAGTGACCACTGGGGATGTTGGATGCATCACGTTTGCGTTTACGTGTCTCCATAGTTTGGAAGTCGTCATACACGATATTTATTGCATAACCGTCGCTGCTTGTTCTTCCCCTAGTCTCGCCCGACTCCTGAACGGTTTCATCTACGTCTTCGTTAATTTCCGCCTGCGCCACTATCTTTTGTATCGTTTGCAAGCGTTGAGTCCCGTGCCAGTACCACGTGGGCTCTCCAATGGTATACTCCGAACGAGATTTCAGCCACGGCAAAGTGGGTAAGGAGCAATTCCTTTTGTACCCCATGGTTTCTGCAAAAGTGTCCTTCGCAAATTCACACTGAAGCAAGGCTCTGGTCAAACTGAGGAAAAGGAATGCTACAGTAGAGTACATGGAAAGACCCGCATCACTAGGTTCCGCCTCCCTGAGGTATGGTGTTGATTCGAAGTAAGCACACAGTCCCTGCCGGATAGCTCTCCTCTCCAGGCGGCGGTCGACGTAAAAGTCTAGAAAGGAGAAAAGTACTGGGGCCAAGACATCCTCAGAAAGCCTTGTGTTAAAAACATCCAAATCGTCTGCAACCAAAGTGGTTGTGCCGTGAACAATGCCGTTTGTAGGGTTTCTTCCCCTGCCATCCTCAACGCTTTGTACTCCTCCCATACCACTGATAGTGGCGTTGGCGGAAGTATTTAATTCTTCATTCACCACACTACGCGCTTCTGTTTCCCTGGTCACTGGCAGCAACCTTGTGATAAGAAGCTGAACGAAAACACTATTTGTGTGCAGACAAATGTCCAAAAGTGAAAAACTGTCGGTTGGTACAGCACCCTCTTTGCGGCGTGTTATGTATTGAAAACGTTCCAGGAATTCTACAGATTCATCACTAAAGATCTGCGGCATACTATGTATCAGTACCTGCTCTGTTGCACATGTGAGTATGCAAGCGCGTTCATGGGAAATACCCAAATAGACACAACAAAAAGAAAATACGTGAAGGTAATAGAGGTTTGTGTATGTGTGTGGTTGAGGGTGCCCTTCAAGCGTACCTGAAGGTTGGAAGCGTGTGAGAAAGGAATGCTACCGTTGATGCGGCAAATGCTCCACAGAAGGTTCCCCCCCATTGCAGTATTAAAGGCTTACGTTTCGTTGTGTCGTCCCCGCTTTCCCCCGTAGAATTTTCTTCGGCTGACTTTGGCGCAGTGCCTCTACATTGCAGACAACCGAACTGACAGAGTGGCTTTCGTATTTGCTATTTTCTCGTTGTCACCCTTAACAGTGAGAAAAGTCAACAATATCGGTTATTTCATGCGCAGCCCAGTTTGAAATACGCTGCTTTACCTTCGCCGCATCCTGCCGCTTGTAAAAAATAGGTTTTTGAAACTCCTTTACAAGGAAGTTCCTATCTTGCATGAATTCATGAACAGCCGCAAGACCCACCATAGCACCAGACCATGGGGTGGACCCCACCGCGTCATCACTGCCTAAGCGAACAAGCATGCGAGGAATGTTCAAACGGCGCAAGTCTAAGCCATCACGTGAGTGCATAAATCGCTCCGTTGGGTTATGCGCCACAGAATTGAGAGCTCGGAACACCGTTCTCGCTTCCACATCACTTAGACCGTAACCTCGGACTCGCGGTATGTTGTTACAACGACCAACAGCCCATATATTTGGTCGACAATAGAGTTGCATTAGAGTACTTACGCGGTAGTGTCCATCCGGCATTTCATGCTCCGAGAGGATGTTGGTACAACCTTTTCCGGAAACGATGGGACGCGGAACATCGCCAATAGTCGAAAAAACGTAATCATAACCTTCTTCCTCACCTATTGATTCCACGGTATTGCTCGTCAGCTGCGGCTGCCGAGTCCCAAAGTAGGCCTGATTGACGATCGATTGCCGTGGTCGTGGTGCGAAGTGCATCTTTTCGTACCGCACAGTAAATGTCGACGGTTCATCCGGTGATGTTCCCCAAGTCAACCACCCCGTTAGTGGCTTCAGCAGGCTTGACAACATTGATGTGCTCGTTTCGTTCACGCGCCTTCCCAACGCATCATAACCAGTAACATCAGTGACGCGCGAACAGAGGTTAACAGTAATGTTATCACACTTCTCCACGGTTTCCAACGCATACCTTTGGCTTGTCGTTGGAAGCGCAGGGAGGAGCTCAGGTTTGGAGTGGTACAGGTGGACTTTCAAGTCCTTCCTGTTGCGAGCGAGATCGACTGCCAGTGACACCCCAACGGGCCCGCCGCCAAGAACGGCAACTTTTTTACATGTGCCAATGAATTCATTAAAGTTCTTCAGCTCCTGTACGCGTCCGCTCACTGTTCGCTGCTTCGTTGCAAAGGGGTATGGCTTGCGTTCTCCCACAGTGATGAACAACAGATCATAGGGGACAGTGCGGCCATCTCGTAGTGTAACTGTGTTTTCATCCACGCCATGTACTGTACCCGTCAAGACGTTCGCCTGCTTCAAGTAATAACGGTGGAGAACGAGCAGGCGCCGGCACGCCTCTTCATTTAACTCACTCCAAGGGTTCGCTATGATAGGGATAATATCATTTGTAAGTTCAAAGTAATTTTTTTCATCGATAAATGTGACGTTAAACATACTGTCAAGCATGTATGCCAACTTCGACCCGGTGTACCCGCCGCCAACAACAACGCATCTTACGGGGGTAACATCTTTGCTTGGGTCCATAACAACGTCCAATGTGGGTGGTGAAATGGCGAGCGACGAGGACGAAGTGCTGCGGTATGCCGACACTGCACCGGCTAACATGCTACTTGTGAATAACTTCCAGAGCATTCGGCTATAAGTGAATGCAATAGAAGCTTACACGAGAGCTCGCGTACGTAATTATGTGAAAGAAATACAGTTGAAGATGTGATGCACAAGTAATTGGTACAGGTAATATCAGTAGCTTTGTTTAGCCTTACCCACTCAATACCTGGGTTGGCGATCCTTAGTATGCTTCCTTTGCGTATCAGTGCGGAAGCTTAGTCTGCGCTGCCCGTGTCCAATTGGCGAAAAAAAAAAAATACGACACGAAAACGAGCGTTAAGTCACTATGATCCTTCAATGCGCCGGATGTAGTCAAGTTGAAAGAGCGAAAGATGAAACAGGCGCTGGTTGTTGATACACAAAAAGTATGGACACTCATGAGGACATGCAAAGCACAATACAAGTACATATAGATGTGTGTTTTTTATACGCAACTGAACAGAATAGTGGAAAAGTGAATTATCCCCCTTCCCCTGTTGGCCAATTTCATGATCTATCGTGCGCACCCCACTGAAACGAACTGCACAAATCCTTCATACACAAACACGGATGCACCCCGTGCTGCTCGGCAAAAAAGAAAAGTGGACACACCGTATGATAGTGCTAGTTCGTGTCTCAACGACGAAGCAGGAGCAATCACTGCATGTATGTTGCCCGCACGCCACTTCGGCATTTCGTAACGCACAACGCCGAGAGGAGGGACGCCACACTGCTTCCTCGGTGGATATTACCAAAATCAACGGAATATCTCACATACGCCCACGCGAGCGTAATGTTCTCACTTCACCGTCAGGAACTGTATGAGTTTCAAAACATCTTGCGCTGTATGCCATACCGTACTCTCCACCAACCGTGTGCGCCGTACCTCCCTGTGCAGCGCCTCCAGATTTACTTCCAACTCTACATCGTGTGATAAGTACGGCGCGCTGATGAGTGGTAATTGCAATTGTTGTCCTAATGGTCGTGCGATGCGGGAGTGATCAGTGAACGAACGCACCACTGCCAAATCTACAGTGAGCAATGCCCCTACTCGCACGGACTTGCGCTGTCGGAGGCGCGACACTTTTGGTGTAAAGAGCTGCCACGTCGACAGGTCCCACGTCTTGACAGGAATGCGCGTTTCACGCGATACACACACACGAAAATCGGCGGCCCACGCGGGACAACGCACATCGTGGACGAAAAGGCGCTCCTTTTCGCTCCCCGAGAGCAGCTGACCTTCACTGCATGAGGCATTCATCGCGTATTCAAGTCTCTGTGTTCCTGCCGTATGTACAAAAAGGGTTGCGGTAGAGCGTGAGGGCACACACGCGGCGGGGGCTGTTTTCTTCACTTTCTCATGGAGTGCGTGAAACGTTGCCTGTGAAACTCCACTAAAAAAGTGGAAGGGTGCTGCCGACGCTGCTGTGTCCAGTACCGCAGGTGTTTGCGTATTGGTGGCGAAGGGATGAGTGAAGTTGTGACGAGAAGCTGAGTACGTGCCTAAGCGGCACTCAAACTCGACAAGGACATCGGAAGTTGCGCTTTTGCGGTAGATCTCTAACCCCCGAATGAGTGCATCCGCCAACAGCTGCACGAGAGGGTCACGATATGGTGGAATGCGTTGCAGCATGTGACCGCAGTGAATGCAACTCCACTGTTCCTCCTTTGCACGTTCCTGCTAACGAAACAGAAGGATAAAAACGAGACAAGGGTACAAGCAAAACGACAATACAACGTGGATTCGCTCAAGGCGAAGACAGTGTACGGGAGCATCCGAGTGCCTCAAAATCTCTGAGTTTGTATATCCCACACACAAAACAAAAATAACGGTGGACGGAGTGTAGGCGAAGGCCACAGCAAATAAAAAAAATGCAGACTGCCAACTGGAACAGCACATTCACTACGCAAAATACCTCCTCAAAACGCCGCATCATCTGCTGTTAAAGCACACCCTTCTTGCCCCTTTTTAATGTCTTTTCCTGCTTCATTCACTCGTTCCACACCCTCACGAGGCAAGGCACCCAATGACGCATTTGAAATGTGCAAATGCGAACGTTTCCCACTTGTTACATTCCTTCCCAATCATACACTACTACCACCAGAACTCAAGTCAGTGACAGAAATATTGGCAACTTTCACGTCGGCACTGGCCTGTGCAACTCCCGTTGCCACATGCATAGGCGCAACACCGCTTCCCAAGCTCAATGGAGGAGAAGTTGCTGGGACGGGCACTGGAAGTGATGCAGCAAAGGGAGGTACTATCACCTTTGGCCCCGGTTGGTGTTGCTGCACAGGTACCGGAATCGCTCGTATCGCACTATTGGACGCCTCCAACCCTGCATTAGGGTGAGTACCGGGAGGCGAGACCGCAACGCCGGTAGTGGAAGCCAGTCCCGGCGGGCTCTCCGTTGGAGCCGTGGGCACAACGTTAGATTCTTTTGGGATTGCAAAATTAGTGCCTCCAGTGGGGGCATAACCGCGCCCTGTTGCACCGTTCCGGCCGCTATCAGTGATGCTGTCGTTCCTTAACCATTCCGGCGTACACGACGACGCGGCCGTCGACGGTTTAGAGGACGAAACCAAGTGTTGAACCACTTGACAGTCCACGCCTGGAGCCGCAGTAGAGGGTTTAGGCCTTACCGATAGACTATCATCCAATAAAGAACTCTTCCCAGAGTTCTGTACCTGTCCCGGCGGTTTCAGCGTCGAGAAAAGCTGTGGAAGGGATCCCATGCTGGCCATTGAGGAGGCGCAGTTTGATACGATACATTTTGAAGGGCGGGCTGCGCTAGTGATTGGCATTACATCCACGGGTGCAACAACTCCGGCAGTGAGGTGAGAAGTGTTGTGAACCACCTCAGTGACTGTGTGTGGCTGCGGTTGCTGAGATAGGGAAGGAGGTGGTACCGAAGTGTGAGGCGCCGGTACAGTTTGGGGTTCTCCTTTCGTCACCTCTTGCTGTTGTTGCACCAGTGGCGCTGTCGCTGCCTGTGGTGCTGAAGGGAGCAGTTGCGGTTGCGGTTGCGGGGGCTGCGGCACCGCCGGTCGTGCACCAGGAAATGGCAACTGCTGTGGTACCGCCGACGGTGCATATATTTGGTTTGGTTCGACTAATGGATGCTGCTGCTGTATCGACGCTGGTGCCAGGGGCTGTTGAGCCGACGGTACATGCTGCGGGTTTGGTGCTTGCTGCGTTGCCAGATGAGTTGAAGTCTGCTGCGCGGTTTGTATTTTCGGTGATTCTATTGGTGGTGCTGTGACTGTCGTCAACCCCGTTATTGGCTGTCGTTGGTCTAACGACGTACGCTGAGTTGCCGTTGGGAATGCATGTGTTTGGTAGTGTGGGTCCGAAGGGTGCTGTTGCACCATTTGCGCCGTGGCGGGGGGCACCTGCTGAGGTGCTAATGGTATCGTTGCAGAAGCCGTAGGATGTAGCGCAACAGGCTGCTGCAGAGGTAACTGCTGTGTTGCCGTTGGCAGCGTGCGCGTTTCGCGCTGCAGGTCTAATGGGTGCTGTTGCTGCATCAGAGGTTGTTGGGTCATTGCTACACACTGCGGGTTTAACTCTTGCACAGCTCTGAGTGGCTGTGTTTGCAACGGAGGCACTGATGTATTTGTGTCAGGTCCCACTTTCGCAGCGTTCGCTGAACCTACGTTAGCAGCGCTCGATAAGAGGGCAGATATTGCAGGTTTCTCGGCGTTACCCTGCTGCATTTCGTTCACAGTAAGCCACGACGGGGAAGCCGATGGTCCCGCAGCATTCCCACTCACTGATGTCGCAGGGAGTGCCGATTCAGACTGCTTACCTTCCTTCAAACTTTTCACAACCTTCTGCAACTCTTCCACCTGTTTGACAAGTGCGCTGTTACTTGCTTCCTGTTGTCGTGTATTGTTGTACTGCTGCAGTGCTGCGACGTCGGGGACAACGGGAACAGCAAATAAAGATTGCTGTGAATTCCGATGCGGAAGAGCTGCAACGCCTGCAGCCTGCACTGTCGGCAGCCCCGGAAGAGTTGGCTCAGACTTCGTTTGCTCCAACTTCTGCTGTTGTGGCGATATTGGCTGTCCAGCCTGGACATCGGCTTTCCCACCTTCTGCTGAGGGCGGTACTGGAGAGGCCGGCTTCTGCCCAATCAGTGCCGCCTGCATCATCATCATCATACCTTCACGCTGCAGACGATCGTTTCTATCTCTTTCCTTCTCGAGGAGTTGCTCTATCGAACTCAGTTTATCCTGCAATTGGTGCATTTTAAGGTCATAATCTGTCTTCCACTGCTCTGGTTGTCGTGGTGGCTCCAGCGCGGTTTGTGGTTGTTGCTGTGGTTGAACCTGTACTAACGGCGATTCTACTGCAGGCTTCATCATATGACGCTTTCGTATGTGTGATTGTAATGACTCGCACTTTCCATACATTTCGCCGCACTGTGGACATATATATGTTGAACCCGCCGTCGCGTTTCTTCCTGCCCTATTATATTCGTATGCCAACAACGTGCGGCGTTGTGCCTTCACCTCTTTCCTCAAAACGCTGTTTTCCTGATTCAACCGGTCGCATTCCTGTTTCAGTGAATCAACGCCTTGCTGAGACTCTTGCATGCGCTCGTTAAGTTTTACGTTTATCTTTGCGAGACACTCTTGCGAGCAGACCAAATACTGAATAACCAGTTGACAAAGTGTGTAAAGATGGATAAAGTGGTCGGGGGTAAACATCGCCGCCTCATCACGTGTTAGGCGAGCGAACGCGATGTTTTCCACCACCCGCTGTAAAGTATCCACGTTGGTGTCTTTTATGAGACGCTGAATGTCAATACTTACCAGCACACCCCAATCCAGGCGTTCACTTCCTTGTACAAACTGAAAGTCGAGTGCCGTCATTCCTTTCTATTATGCTGTTGCTTCTATGGTTGTAAAAGTAAGCTCAAATATTATTGTTATTCCCCGCTCCCTCCCTGCTTCACACTTCCACAACAACTTATGGGTGTCTCGCTTCGACCCAAATCCGTGTGACTCACCCAGTTGGTGTTTAACAGCTTACTACCTTGTTTTCCTTTACCTGGTAATGATGCGCCACTTCGATAGGAAAGATATGAATGACGACTGTGAAAAATTATCAAAACAGGAGTAATCTCCCATAACAAAAATAGAAACACTGTAATAATGAGTTTACGCGACAGTGAAGCAGTTGAGGCCCTACGGCTGCGGGCTTCCAGTGTGCCTACCGCCAGGTCCTCAAAAATACCTTCTGGACTACCCTACGCCGAAGTCAGCCGCCATCCAAATCCTTTTGTTCGAGTCCCTTCCTGCAGAACAAAAAATAACTAAGTACAAAAAACTCAGCTACTCAAGGCCTGCACTTTCATTCCTTGTCGCAGAGGGGTATTAAGTGTACGTTACACGCGTGTTAATTGTGAGTGCATGACTGCAACTACAGCTGCGGCCCCAGGAATTACTTTGTTTTCCTCACCTCTCCCCTCCCACATTTGCGCCACTCTTTGCACATCATCACTACTAGTTTGTTACGAAGGAATACGCTTCCGCCTCGCGTTCCACCAGCTGTCGTGCACGCGCCGTTCCCACTAGCCTGTTCAGTTCATGAGAGTCGTATCTGCAAAAGAGAGTGAGCGAGAAGGCGTTTGGCGACGTGGCCACAAGGCGCCCAACAAGCGAGACGTAGAAGCTAGAGAATACAGGTGGGCTATAGAACACGATGATTTCCGCATGTTTCACGAAATACCTCCTGAAAAAGTAGAAACGCTCCGTGACTAGCAGAAGTGGTCGCTCCAAATCGGTGAACTGCCCCAGTGACTTGCGCTGTTGCCGAAGAGAGGTGTACTCGCATATGGCTGCGAAGCTGTCGCGATGCTCGCGTATCATATAGTTTCGGATGCGAACGTAGTCAAAGTAGGAGGGAACGAATATGATCGTACGCACATCACGAGAAACAGGCGGTAATATCTTGGTTGGAAGCACCTCGCGCGTGAAAAAGTCAAAGCGCGCGTCATCGCAGGATTCCACAGAACTTCCTGGATCGAAGCGAAGAAAGTGCTGTCTCACGGGCACCATAATTTGCTGGAGCACACCTGTTTCCTCCCTCCGATGCAGCGACACGCGACCAGAGTTGTTCACAAACGTGCGAAAAGTGGAAAGAAGGACGGCATTTGTCACATTGCTTGAAATAATAGTCTGCCGATGGCGTCCGCTCTGTCCAGCAAGCGCCCAGGCATAAACACGACGCAAGTCAGATAATCCGTATGTTGTGTCGCGTGGGCGTTTATTCAGCAAACCGAGTACCTCCATCACATGCTGCCAGTTCTGCATCAACAAAACATGAGCTTCATCGATAAGGCAAACTTCAATAGAGGAAAGTGACACGGAGGCGTCGCCATTCCGTTCGAGACGCCGCCGCAACCCCAACGGGGAACAGATAATCATATCACTGTTCAACGGGTGAGTGTATACTCGCACACGACTTGGTTCAATTCGCAAACCCACACAAAAAGAATCATCAATATTGCCGGCAAACTGTCGTTGGTAGTCACGGGGGCGGCGTGAGAAAGTTGGATCCATTGCCTCCGCAAGCTCAGTGAAGTCTTCGTCAAATGTAGCGAGCCTCGGACAGTCCTCAGGGATAGCACGAAGCAACTCTATCAGCGTGGTCACATATTCGTGAGCAATGTTGCGCATTGGGAGCATAATGAGCAATCGCGTTTTTCCAAAACCACGGTCTCGCAGTTCATACTCCCCATCCTCACCGTCACTATCATCCAGATTCTTGCTCGACACCGCGCTGCTGCCTTTAACCTTCTTCTTGGAGTTTTTTCTTTTCTGACGCTTCTTTTCATGTAGAAAGGCTTCGTGTAAGACCATAACTGCACGTGCCTTGTACCAATGGTTGAGAGCGTGAAGCAGAAACACTTCTCGACGTGCCTCAGCGTTCTCAGCCGAACGACAACAGTCCATGACATCGGGGTAGCCCTGCAGAAGGTCCAACAGCCCCCGCTGTTCCGCCGTCATAGGTCCGCGAGACTTCGCCGCACGGTAATCCAACCATTTGTTCCAAAGTGTTTCGTGCATGTACGGCGGCCTCTTATCGAGTTTTTGTGGTGCTGAGGCAGTTCCTTGCCATCCAACGCGAAAGGGTTCATGGATGAGGTGCTCCATAGCGTGCGCCGAAGCTGATACCGCAATCTGTCCGTATTCAGTATGATATTTTTGTTTTAACAGCTGCATCGGTGATCTGTCAATGCCTCCATGCTTATCGATATGATACTTTGTGAACCACGGATCATCCTCGCGTACGACGCGTTGCAGTGCCTCAAACTTCGCTGTACCCAAGTGAAACTGCGGTAGAAGTTGGACCTTCTCCTCCTCAAATTTCTGTTGATCTCCGTCTCCTTCCTCGTCATCCTCGTATGCGTCCTCCTTTCCGCTATCCTCTCCTTCTTCGTCCTCCTCAGACTCTTCCATTGACATTACATCCTCTGCATCATCCCCTTCTAGTGAGCCACCCTCCGTCCCAACCTCTTGTCCATCGCTCTCAATTGCGTAACTGTTTTCCTCCTCAAGTTCCTCAAGTTCTTCTTCCTCGTCTTCCTCTTCATCCTGTGGAAGGAATGTCCTCCAGTCGTCATCCCCACCATCCGACGGTACTGTGTCGTTCACGGCGGTTGTATCCACGTTACTCAAATCATTGTCACGCTGATTTTCAACACCTTTACGCTTACTGTTGTTACCGTTATTATTGTCATTACCATTGTGACTATTATTACGACCGCGTTTCACTGCCCGGCCTCCATCGGCTATTCCCAGCACGCGACGCAGTGCCAAAAGGGACTTTTCCTCCTTACGTGCCTCCAGTTCCGAGTCAGTGGAAGCCGCCTCACTCTCACTGCTGCTGCTGCTGCTGATCGCAGCGAGTTCCTCAGCTTCACGCTTGGCCGCGTAGTAATCGACTAGTTCATTATGCTTTAAACGTCGTTCTTCTTTGGAAGCACCCTTTGTACCTCGACGACGGTGAGTGGCAAGGCGCTTCTGCTTGTTCTTAAGCCTCTTAAAAAAGCCGCCCGGCTTTCCCATGCGTTATCACTTATTACGAGGAAACAGGTATCTCCCGGAAGCGGTCCTTTTTCCTTGGATCCCACTCTTTTCTCCTCTTTATTCCTCACACGCGTGAGCCGATGCGCTGCTCAGTCGCTGTGTCAACAACCGAGGAGGGAGAATAACGGATTAGTAAAACAAGAAAATAGGAAAAAAAGGGACGGGTTAATCTTATATTTCAATCGAAGAAAAATCCCAACAACAATACTGCAAATCGCCATTTGTCGCGAGAGTGAAGGCTTATCGCCTGAATCATGCCCCTCGTGGTCCCACACCCTTTTCAACCTAGCAAAAACGACTTACCTTCATTCCGCGTACCCTAAGTTACTGGAACTGTAGCGGCTGCCGTTATCGCTTCCTCCTGAGCCTGAATGACCTTTACACAGGCATTAACCACACCCCTAAAGTGCTGCTGGCACTCCCTCAGTGCCTCTGATGGGGCAACTGCAAACCATTTGGCAGGATCTTCTCCTGCGCTGTCTCCGCAGTTAACTAGCTTCCACACTGCACAGTCGTCATTGTCGTCGCTAATTGCGGCAGCGCCCGCACCGGCATCACCGCCGTTGCCACCGTCGTTCATCTCACGGACAATGCAATATTGAGGCTTTACGGCACCAGCTGCTGTTGGAACAGCTTCCCACGCCAAAAGTAATCCGGTGCGGTCCATTTGTCTTTGGGCGTTGCTAAACGAGAAGTGCGCATGCTGGAGCATGCGGTGTAGGATGGTGCGAGAATCTTCCAACAACTGCAATTTGCTCATCGCCTTTTCGAATTTGCTGTCAGAGAGACTCGGGTTCATTGTAGTCTTGTTAACTCCTCATGCATTAACTGGAAGAAAATACTCCGTTATGCCCTCTAGTTGACAACGACGAAAGGAAATGAGAGAAAGGAGTATGGGAAAGCTGCGTCTTTTACCTTCCTGCAATCAGGTGCATTACAATCTTTAAAAAATTTAACACGATGACGTACCACATTTCCTCAATGGAATGCTCGCGGCAAATCCCCCCATTATGCATAAAATTCGTTTCACCCATCACCTTCCCAACTATCACAACCAGCGGTTGGCAGTCAGAAAAGTTGTTTTCCTCCCCTTATTCCCGTTCGTTCCCTTCAACCCTGCACATCATCAAGGTTGTTTCCCTTACTTGCGACACATATTTGTCAACATGGACCAATTTCCCCTCACTGCCACGATTTTTAGACACCCATTGGACCCTCTGTCACCTTATGTGCCGACAATAGTTGCGAGATGTGCGCCCCCTTTCGAATCCTTAGGCGGCACGCACAATTCATTGAAGGCTGCTTCCACTGTTGGATATCACGAAAATAAATACAGTGGTAACGGTTAAAGAAACTAGCGCTCGCGTTGAATAGAATGACAGTGGCAACAACAATAACGAGAAATATAGTTTTAATTAATAGTAAACATAAAACTTAGGGACACGATAAAGAACGGACGATAACTAGGTTGCCAGTCGGTGTTGCTCGTGGCGCTCGTCCATTACTACGTAGGTTTCCTTCTTATTGCCCACTCTTACCATTTCCAGTGGTTCCTCCAGACTGCTATCACCCTCCCCCGACCCCGCGTGTCGTTGCTGCGCCGCACAACTCAAAAAATTAAGTGCATCCAAGGGGTTACCAACATCCTGCAGTTGAAAAAAAACACGCAATGTGCCAGTTCGACCGATGGCTTTCAGTACCTTCTCTTTGGAGATCACTATAGTCCGTGTCCCGCCTTCTGCGCTCATTGGCAGCTCAGCAATACATCCACCTTTCTCATCCAATAACTTCAAACTGTGCGGTGGTACGATGCCGTTACGACCTAGTGCAAACAAAACAAACTCCTTTACGTCGTCAACATTGTACACACCGACAACGTCCGTGGTGCCTGTCTCTCGCTTGGCCTCCAGCCTAATAAAAATAAGGTTGCGACTCAGCACAAATCCTCCTGAAGTAAATGGGTTGAGGACTTGTTGGAAGAAACGCGGAATGCTCCACGTGACATTCAGCGTACCGATACCAGCCGAGGGCAACTTCTGATGCTCCAGTGTAATCACATCATCATCAAAGTGGAGGTGCAAAATTATCGTGCCATCGCTGCAGACAAAATCTAACATGTCATTTTGATGGCAGGTGTTCCAGTGCCCACATCGTTCGGCAGTAGGAGGAATGGTGTGGGCAGTGTGTTGTCTCATGTAGGCACCATCGCTGTTGACAAAATAGTATGAGTACTTTGGGATCGCTACACTTTTGTAATGCATGTAGACACCAATATTACCCTTTTCTGTAATTGCTATGTGGAGGTGAAACTTCACCTGAGTGAAACAAGTGACGTTTGCACTGTCCAATGTGGTCCCGGGTCCATATTTACAAAAGTCTTTGATAGTCCAAATAAAGTGCCGACCTGACTTGTCAGCGGCCCGCATAACACCATAACGCTTTTTAAAGAAACCCATCTATTCAGTTCCGTCCGTAGCCTTGTTGCGGTTCCTCCAATTTCCCCCTTAAACCGATTTTACCTCCGCTTCGTTGTTTCCTTCTTTGCTTGTAACTGGTAGCCACCCGTTTTCTTGTACACTTACGTCAATATATATATATATATATATATATGTTTATTATGTCGAATATATGTAACGTAATGTCGCGAGTACAAGTTATCTGCAAACACCGCTTTTCGTCGCCACCTCCTTTTGCTTAACCTTTTGCTTCACACGCCTCTCACAAATACAACGAAATGAAGGGGAAGTCAAAAATAGAAACGTTTTTCGTGCGCTTAAATAGACGCATGGAGAACCACGGGATCTTACAGCCGTTGTAGGCACTCTACACAAATTGTAGTGTGCGTATAACACTTGGTATACGGTGTCAACATCTAACGTTTTTCACAATCTATCCTACTGTTTATTTTCATCTACCTGTCCTTCTAACAACCCTGTCCATATTACGAGGAAGCACCAGGACGAGATGCTCCGCCCACGAACAGAGACATGAATGCCAACAGTACCATGGTGAAGTTCTACGGGTTCCATTAAGTAGCACAACCCTCGCAACACCCACTATCACAAACGCATGCACACGTGGACTAAAAAGCCGGCAGGCCACCATGCACTTTCTAGTAACCTGCCAAGTCCCAGATGCTCGCGGCACGTTCAACTTCACTACAAACACCATCAGCACACTTTCGTACGCGTGGCGCACCTCTCATTGGGCTTAGTGAGGGAAATAGGTAATTGTCGACGTACATTTTCTGGTAGCGCCACTCCGCCGACTCCAGGAATGAAACAGTCACTTTGCTGTAACAAGGTTGAAGGTGCTGTGCACCCCTCAATGATTGGGCTCTCTGTTTCCGAAGATGAAGTCTGTAGATTTCTGCATAACCGATCGGTGCCGCGGTGTTACCCTGCTGACGTGCTTTTTGACAAACCTGCAGACTCCCACAGGGATTGGAACGGCTCAACGTAACAAATCTCGCTTCCCCTGATGCGGAGGCAGCGCCGTGCGTCGCCGTTCCTGCACACTCTGTACTTCGAACCTTTTTCCTGCGCTTGACATTGTAGCCCGTGAAATCGCTGTCATTGGCAATAGAACCCTGAACAGCCGACTTGCGCATAAGCAGAGGGGCCCACGGCCGGCCACGAAGATGCGGGGGAGTGCTGCACCGTCCATCCGTAATGTTGATTGACCAGACAACAGCTTTCTCATGCTGTTTTGGGTGTTCAGCTTCATCAAAAATCACCAGGGAGCCAGTGTTCTGTTCGTTCGCCTGATATTCCGCAGGTACCGGGTCTTCCAGTGGCTCAGTGACATCTTTCACCATTAATAAAGCGGGTTCATTGCGATGTGGCCGCTTGCACAACAGTGAAGCGTCAGTGTACAGTTCAGTAGCGCGTGCCTCATCCTTAAACAGAGCGGCGTTATTCGCTTCAATTTCACAATGACCACCTCCGGACCCCGCAACATCACCCGCATATTCTTCAAAACACAAGGATGGACTGGGTGGCCATTGCACCAGTGATCGATAACAGTTCAGCTCGTCCCACCGCATTTCATTCCTCGCGTAATACTCAGCTCGTTCATTGTGCCACCGATTTCGTGCTTCTCTTTGAACAAGTTTGAATAAAGAAATGTAGCACTGTTCCTCAACACAAGAGACCATATCACTGTAAGAAGAAACAACTTGGTTCGATTGGTCTTCGGTCCACACATAACCCTTGGTTGGTTCAGCAGTCGGATACGTCGCCTCGACAGCGGGTAATTCATGCTGGTCAGCTACGTCTGCAACACGGAGTGGGGTGGTGACGCGGTGTTCGAGAGCAGCAGAGTAATGAATCGCTTCAGCGCCCGTGGTAGTGGAAATTGATATATCACAACCACTCCTGTCACTCGCGCCAATCAGTGATTTGCCAGCACCTTCAAGCGGCTCCCTGGTAGTGCTCAGTTCATGGAGCACGGTCGTCAAAACCGTATTCGCACGTTGCTCAGAATCAAGAACAATCTTATCATCTGAGCTTGCACAAATACCAGCCACATCAACGCTAAGCATGCTTCCACTCCTCAGCGTGTTCGAGCGTATGACGCGCCGTAACAAGTTTGTAACACCCTCATCTTCTTGACTTTCGATGGTGCCTCTTATTGCACATTCCTCACGTTGCAATTCATTAAGCAACTGTTGACACTGGAGGTAGCGTCTTTGTTCCTGTAATCGATATGCACTACGCTCAGCAGCAGAAGCAGCGGATTCACCTGCCCATCGTAACAAGTTTGTAACACCCTCATCTTCTTGACTTTCGATGGTGCCTCTTATTGCACATTCCTCACGTTGCAATTCATTAAGCAACTGTTGACACTGGAGGTAGCGTCTTTGTTCCTGTAATCGATATGCACTACGCTCAGCAGCAGAAGCAGCGGATTCACCTGCCCATCGTAACAAGTTTGTAACACCCTCATCTTCTTGACTTTCGATGGTGTCTCTTATTGCACATTCCTCACGCTGCAATTCATTAAGCAACTGTTGACACTGGAGGTAGCGTCTTTGTTCCTGTAATCGATATGCACTGCGCTCAGTAGCAGAAGCAGCGGATTCACCTGCCCATCGTAACAAGTTTGTAACACCCTCATCTTCTTGACTTTCGATGGTGCCTCTTATTGCACATTCCTCACGTTGCAATTCATTAAGCAACTGTTGACACTGGAGGTAGCGTCTTTGTTCCTGTAATCGATATGCACTGCGCTCAGCAGCAGAAGCAGCGGATTCACCTGCCCATCGTAACAAGTTTGTAACACCCTCATCTTCTTGACTTTCGATGGTGCCTCTTATTGCACATTCCTCACGTTGCAATTCATTAAGCAACTGTTGACACTGGAGGTAGCGTCTTTGTTCCTGTAATCGATATGCACTACGCTCAGCAGCAGAAGCAGCGGATTCACCTGCCCATCGTAACAAGTTTGTAACACCCTCATCTTCTTGACTTTCGATGGTGCCTCTTATTGCACATTCCTCACGTTGCAATTCATTAAGCAACTGTTGACACTGGAGGTAGCGTCTTTGTTCCTGTAATCGATATGCACTACGCTCAGCAGCAGAAGCAGCGGATTCACCTGCCCATCGTAACAAGTTTGTAACACCCTCATCTTCTTGACTTTCGATGGTGCCTCTTATTGCACATTCCTCACGTTGCAATTCATTAAGCAACTGTTGACACTGGAGGTAGCGTCTTTGTTCCTGTAATCGATATGCACTGCGCTCAGCAGCAGAAGCAGCGGATTCACCTGCCCATCGTAACAAGTTTGTAACACCCTCATCTTCTTGACTTTCGATGGTGCCTCTTATTGCACATTCCTCACGTTGCAATTCATTAAGCAACTGTTGACACTGCAGGTAGCGTCTTTGTTCCTGTAATCGATATGCACTGCGCTCAGCAGCAGAAGCAGCGGATTCACCTGCCCATCGTAACAAGTTTGTAACACCCTCATCTTCTTGACTTTCGATGGTACGCCCGACCACAGCATCCCTGTGTTGAGTTTCGGTCAGCAACTCGTAGCAACGGTTGCCCAGCGGTGGAGTGCGGGCGCCAACGTTTTGTTTGTTGGGGATGTGTTTCGAATAGTTTGGCAGTGAGGAGCGGTCTTCTTGCGGTTCTCGACGGAATATGGAATGATGACTCCAACTACCACCTCGATCACTCCTTTCAGCATGAATTAAATCGTGCGTGGACGAGGCGGAGGCGCTGTTTAGTTTGTCGTTTCGTAATGCGGAAGGTCGTGCATCTCCTGATGTGTTTTCTGTGGAAAAGTGAGGAAAACGGTGATCCAAGTTTGTGACACTAAGGAGGTCAGCGGCTGTTACCGAACTGTGGCCTTCCCCCAGTTCTGCCATATACAGCAACCCGAAAGCCTTCTCGTAGTGCGACGCCAAGAGCCCGTAAGCTGCCCTGCGCCACTGCAACGTGCGTGTTGCAAACTCCCCGGCAGGATCGTACTCAAAGGAAGAGAAGGACGCGCTCGATGCCTTGCTCAGTAAAGAATCGAATGACGACTCTCCGGAGTGTAACAATGCGGATGTAGTGTTCATTAATGGCGGTGAGTCTCCTAGCACTGTGGTGGCACCGAGAAATAAAGCAGATGTAACGTTGGTTTCTGAGAAGCCAGTTGACTGCTTGCGCCTCTGTCTTGAAAGATACTCATCGCTCTTCCCCCGCAACCCCATATTAGGTTGCTTCATGTCTTTTCCGACGATAGCTGATTCAGCCCTTTTGGGTAAATGCTTCGTGTGAGTCTGGGTGAGCACCTCGATGTTTTTGCAAAGAGGAGTCCACTTGGTCTCACTTTTGATATCGTCCGTTCTACTTTTAAATTCGGGCTTCAATCCCATCTCTATATTTTTTACAGTATGATGATGTTTCTTCGGACTTACACAACTTTTTGGCTGCGACAGCGCCGTTGTGCCAATCCGCAACGAACTGTGGTACCCCTTAAGAGCAGAGCCATGGCTGGGGAGGCGAACCAAACCTGTGTGGGCCACCGAGTTCTGACGCATACGTTTAAGGTAATATTCAATACGAGCAATGTGGCGATCCACCGACGCTATGGATGAAGCAACACCCTCCATCTGACAGGTGGTCGCCTCCTCCTCCTGTAATAATGAGCTAATACAGAGCAACGTGAATTGGTATCAAGTGTCTTTGGATATATATTTTGCGGAGTCGCAGTGCGGTGCGAAGTTGTTAGTTCTTTAACCGACCGAGTCTCCGCAGTTGAAAAATTGTATGTATGCGTGTATGTGTGTCTATGTCTATGCGCTGGTAAGAAAAGGAACAGTGCCTGAGGAAGCAAAGATAACAATGTAGCCTCCGTTCCCTTTTGTACACAATTTCACAAGGCGGAACATCGGACCAAACGGCAATGATGATAGAAGTAATTTTGGAAAGCAATCGGTTTTAACAAAAACAACAGAGTAACTTTCCATCAAACACATTATGTGACTAGTTATATGCTGATCTTTGTGTAGCTTGCCGGTGCACAGATAGGTTTTCTCCTGTAAGAATGAAGAAAATGTACGAAAGAAAGCACATAAACACCAAAGGGATATTTTTAGTCATTTTCGTCGGCAATTGTGTTGCCCGGAACAGCAACCCCCACGTTTGGGCAATCGATCCTCCTTGAAAAGCGGGGGTTTCTAATAATATACAACTTAACAGAGCTTTCCTTGTCTCCTGCCGACGACTGCACCACACCACACCCCCCACTGATAAGGAGGAGGAAAAGAAGAGAGGGAATATATTAAATTGAGGACCGCGACTACAAACCTTATTCAGGAAATTTTGGAGGTGATATGAATAATGAAGTTCATGACATTTCACCCTGGTCCGCAGCCTACATAGCCTCCCCACATTTTGCACGCGTACAAACACTATTGCATGCTAGCTTGGGCCCATCACTGGCATCAATGCCGTAAGTAATGCGCATTAGCTCACATTTGCGGCATCTACACACAAAAAGAAAAACAGCAGAGAGATGAAGAGGAAGGAGACATACGCAAACACACCATTCAGCGTGGTGACAAGATACATTCAGGTCAGTGCTACACGGGCAAAGTGATGGCACAAGGCGTGTGTGTGAGTGAGTGGGGGAAGGCACAACGTGTATACGAGTAAGAACACCGACAGAACAACAAATGGGGTACGAGGCGAAACCATCCTCATATCCCCCTCCCACTGGCACTCAACTAAAAAAAAAAACTCTTTTTTTTTTAGTAGACAATTTCCCCTTATTCACGCACCACACGAAGGGAAATTGTCCCACCGCGTCAAAGCACTGAAAGCCATGTGACAGGTCTGCCGAATATCCCTTGCTACTGAACACGCATCCTTACTACACAAACCACAAATATCTCGAAAAGTTGGAGAAAGCAAACATACCAACGATATCGACAACTCACAATGGAAAACAGATCGCATGTCTCAGAACAGTAAACTACAAGACAGTAGCCCGACTACCTCCACTAAAGTTCAAAATGGATGGCAGCAATCGTACAGCTTGGCCCCTCAAGTACACACAAAAGACAGTGTATACTTGAAAGCCAAACAGAGATACTGTGAGGCACAACACCTCAACTCTCGCCCGTGCTTGAAACAACCCAACACCCTCGCACACTTTCCTCCGCCATATTACCGACACAAACCCACTCCGTCTCAGTTAAGTTCATTTTCAACCCGTTTAAGGGTTAAAATAACTTCCTCAATAGTGTCTTGCTGTAAAGGCATCTTATCCAGCTTGTTCATCATCGCCTCCAGTTCTCCAAGCCTCTCCACTGATATTGAGGGAGGCGCTCGCCTCGTAAGAAAAGTATCGGAGTCATCACTGCTGCTCGTTGAAGATGAGGAATAATAAGATGACGATGTCGACGAACTGGTCGGCAATGGACTCAACATCTCCGTAGAGGAGTACTCTTCTAATCTCCTCTTACTTCGTTTGGAATCTTTGCCATTATCCCTGCCGCCCAGCCGACCAGCCTTCACTTTCGATATACGACTACCCCAATCCGCTTTCTCGCGCTTCACCTTTGGTGGCTTCTGCCTTCGTTCATGATCACTCTTTTCCTTTTTCCTCCTGAGATCAGCTTGCCCCACCCGTCTTCGGCTCTCCTTTTCTTTCTTAAGTGACTTGCGCCCGTGTTTTGCGCGCAAAACCTGGGACGATTTGGACGAGATCGATATTGCTGCCCCTTCCTTTTGACGGCTACTCACGCGATCAGTTTTCTCCCATACGTCATCTTCATCCAGTATCCCGCCCCCTTCGCCTTCACTACCACCGGACGGACGTGTTTCAGTTTTTGTGGAGGTGGAGGACACCAGCGAAAGCCGTAGCCGGGGGCGCGGTGGTTTGTCACTGGGGTCCGCATGTGCGGGCACGGGGGCGTCTTTCCCATTCTCCGTTGATTGTACCGGTGGTTTCCTGCGCAGTACTAACCTACGTCCGCCGTTATTTACCTGATGGCTAACAGTGTCGTCCGTGCGACTGCCGTTCGCGTCACATACAAGCTTCTCATCTGTGCTTTGCACGGCCCCGTCACATGCTGCTTGGTATCGAGAAGGAAATAATGCAGCCAACTCATCAGCAGGAAGCGGCTCCATCGATATACCGTCGCCATTTGCGTCCATCATGCGGCGAAGCACCCCTGTCCCCGTCCCCGTGCGTGGCCCACATCCCACAGTGTCCTGTCCACACAATGTCGAGAAGAGTTCCTGATCCGCTTCTAACTGCTGTTTTTCATACGTCTCTGCATCTCTTACAGCACGGTAGCCGATCTTCACAAGCTTGCGACACTGTGCAGCGAGGATGCTATCAGACCCATTGTAGTGTTCACAGTTACAGCTCATCAGGGTTAGGAGTGCCTTAAGATCGGCGTAGTCCGCCACAGTAGCATCCCAAACGCTACAATAGAGTGTCGAAAGGGACACGGGACGCCTTACCCGTTGGTAATAATTTGGGGCCTCCAGCTCCGTCACCGGCAGCAAAAAATCTGAACCTCCCGTACAACTAAACCGCCACAGTTCATCCACGGCACGGGTCAGACAACACCGCCGGCGCCATGCCCGGCGTTGAACTTTCATGCTTTCAACTTCACCTAATTTAATCAACTCAGCCTCGCGCTCCGCTTCTACCTCAGAGGAGAGAAGCAAAACCTCCTCCATCAGCCGCTGCACACGTATGGATTCATAGTACGCTGTGACGGCACCGTCCCGGCGCGTGTCCCCAATTGGCACTCCGTTGGAGAAATTTTCCGAAAGGAAACCATTATTTTCGACTCCACCATTAGCTATGGAACGGCGGTCTTTCCTCCGTCGTGTGGGTATAACAAAGTGTCTACCTCCGGTTAAAGTGGATGGCACAGTAATCTCCGCCCACTTCCTATCCCGCCACTTACACATCAGGGTCGACAGAGTCTCAGAAAACTCTTGGGGGTTGTGCACTGTTGAAAGGTGCTGGGCAAACGCCGTGCAAAAGGTATTACTGATGTCAACAGATACAAGGTGCTGCCACGGTGAACAGGAGGGCGCGCGACGTGTGGAGGTGCCCCCCGACATTGTGGAGGGACAACGAAGAGACCTTTATAGAGCAAAATAAACGGTTAAACAAACACAAAGAGCGGGAAAGAAGGCACATAACCTAGTAAAGGCAAGGAAGAAAAACCATTTCAAAAACGTTTTGGTTAATTGACTAACCTCTGAAAAAATGTTCACGTACGGTCCATTAATAAGAAAGTTACCTTACCTAACCAACTCTCCCCCATGGCAACGAAGCACACACACGACTCCATGGGGGCACTAGGTTTCAATAAATCACGATAAGAAACTAAAAACCTCTCGAACAAAATAAAAAAAAAAATACGAAACCGCTCACACAACCCAGTAAAGTAAGTAAGGAAAGATCATCCCACAAACGTTTTGTTAAAATGATGCCGCCGTTTTCGTCTTGGTTAATTGACTAACCGCTGAAAAAAATGTTCGTGTCCAGCTCGCTAATAAGGAAGTCACGTCATCTAACCAACTCCCCCATAAAGTTGTATGTGCTTCACCTCCATGGGGGAAGTTGGTGTCAACAAATCACAATACGATAAGAAACTAACAACTTCTCAAACGCAGAATTTCAAACTCTGATATTGTATCAGCAAGAGCCCTCACTGGTGCAAACGACAAAACCAGTTACCTCCTTCCTCAGAAGAGACACATCCCGTGTTGCTACACGCGGTTTGAGAGAGCCGGATCGTGCTTCCACAGTAGCGAGTACCGCGCGCAGGCTCGGATGCACTGCTTCACCAGGGCATAGTGCGAGCACCTTCTCATAGAGATACTTGCAACTCTCTGCTGGGTCAGTTACAGACTCAACACCTTCAGCTCCAACCGCGTCCTCACCGAGAATAGCATGAAGCACCGCCGCAGGAAACTTTGCCCAGTGCGCAGTGCTGGCGATCACGAGGGGTCGTCGGGTCTCTGGATGCTCCCGTCGGTACTCCGTAGCCGCATGGAGGGCGACAGCGGTGTGCGGGTCCAACAGTTTACCGGTCGCGTCAAATATTTTCTTTATAGCCGCAGCGCAATTGGACTCATTACATTTGCTTGACCAAAACGTTTCCTGCATTCTCTGCAGAACCTTGCCGCAAACCTCAAACCTCTTTTCAAACTCAAGTCGTCCCATCTGCTCGGAAACATACTTCGAATCACCGTCAGAGAGTATAAAGAGAAACCGCTCCACATTTGACGCCTTCAATATATCAATTGAAGGAGAAGCGGTAGGTACCAAATGACGGTGGCTGATATCGTAGCAGCCAGTGCTTACAAACTCGTAAAGAACGTCGTTGGTGTTGCTGGCGACGATGAGTTTGCCGACGGGGAGTCCCATGAGCTTCGCCACGTACGCGGCGAGAATGTTGCCGAAGTTTCCACTCGGCACGACAAAGTCCACCTTGTCGCCAAATGCAAGGGCCTCTGTAACCTTGTCCCCATTCTGCTGTATACACTTTCGGTATGCCCAGAAATAATATACAACCTGAGGAATCAGTCGACCCCAGTTGATGCTGTTGGCGGAGGAGAGGCGCACGCCAGCGTCATTAACCAATTCCCTCTCCAACTTTTCGTCGGCAAACAACTTCTTTACGCTTTGCTGACAAAAATCAAAGTCTGATTCAACACCAATGACACGAACAGTGGTACCGTTGTCATACGAAATCATATGCATCTTCTGCACTGGAGACACGCCTCGGAGGGGGTAAAACACCATAACACGACAAGGACTCTTCGCGTTAACAAATCCGCTGATAGCTGCGACCCCAGTGTCCCCCGAAGTGGCTGTTAGAATCATGTATTGCAGAGGTTTGCCGGCGGCTGTGCTGGAACTCACAACCTCTCCACCTCCACACCCATTGTTGTCACCGCCCTTCTGGTTCGCGACAGCCGCCACCGCCGTGTCAAAGTAGCGCGGAAACAACTGCAGTGCGAAGTCTTTGAATGCCCCTGTCGGCCCGTGATACAACTCAAGCAGATACATGTTATGCCAATCCGAGTGGTTCTCCGGCGCATCCGCCACCGACGTGGCACGCGGATGTATGGGTGTAAGAGGGCACACATCCTTCAACCCGTTCCACCGTGAGGGATCGTATGCCTCCAAGATGTGCTTGGAAAGGATGTGCGGTTTCAAGCTCATGTCTGTCAGCCGCTCCAACAGGGACCGTGCCGCCTCCACGTAACTGAGGTTGGGGGCAGTGCAGAGGTACCTGAGTTGTGAAGCCGTTACCTGTGGAATCTTGCGCAGAGTGAAGAGCCCCCCGTCGGACGCCAGACCGTCACGAATGACACTGAGAAACGATACAGAAGGCTCGACAGCCCCCCGAGTCGACGAGAACTGCCGGTGGCTGACCAACGACGTCACCTCCGTGATGACCTCTTCCACCGTGCTATCCTCACCCCACACAAATCGGCAGTCGTATATTTCCCCTTCTTCTCCAGGAGACTGTCGCTTCATGTCCAACCCGGCAGCCGTTTGGTCGATACAGAGACGAAATACGTCGGAGGGTTCCCCCTTTTCACCATCACGAGGGTGTGTGAACAACTGTGGACCCGTTACACTTAGCAGACCATCAACCACGCGCTCCTTCACCTCCACTGAGGCTGTGCCACATACGCGTAAGGTGAGCATTGTCTTTTTTATGTATTGTCTTGGAGCTTTGGTAACTACAATGTAATGTGTGAGAAAGGAGAGTCAGCAAAGGTGGCAGCCAAGTCGGGAATGCCCCCGACATCTTGAGAACTCGGCTACGTGCCGTGTAATGGAAGTCCATTAAAAGAAAATATATGCTACCGTTAATACTGTAAAAACATCGTGTGTGGAAAGCCGTTGTTGGATGCCCCGCTGCAGCCGCGCCATAGAAGCGAAGACATTAATTGGAGAGGGGAGGAGGGGGAAAGACATCACATTGCGCTGTCTCCGTTGCGAGTAACCAGGGAGGGAGAGCGCATCAAGCCAATGAAGGTCAAACCTTTCAATCTAGCGACAACAGAAGACCTGAAGATTGAGCCGTCCTGTTGTGCCTCGCAGGAAAAACACAGCCGTACATAAACACAAGCATTTATCTACTCGCCTTTCCCTCCTCCCCACTTCCATCTGCACAACAGCTCGGAAGACTCTCACGTCACACCACCTTCCACACACACGCACAAAAACACAACACCCCCTAAAGCATCCCGCAATCACGGGGACGGAACAATAAACCCCACCAACCCGCCGTGGTTTAGTGAACTAACGGCTACCAACGTTCAGAAACAGATACAAGGTAATGAAGAAGCCGGTAGTCACCATGTTTATGTGCATCTTTCACACTTGTTGATGAGTACTGCACAAAGCACCACTGGGAGTTTTCCTCTAATCGCATGAGTCAACGAATAAGTAGACGCGGGGCGTTTGTATGTGAGAAACCAATGAAAACACAGACGTAAGTAATATATAAATATATAGAAGGGTACACACACAGGACAACAGATGAGGGAACTGGGGCATCGAGGTAAACAAGAGTGCGACGAAACGTGAAGTGAAACGGAAAAAGTAACGCGGTACCTTCCTTTTCACACTATTCGCTGATCCTCCTGTAACTGACATTTGCTAACGCCTCGATAAGCCTCCACTGACCTCGTCTCCTAAAGTCAAAAAAAAAAGGAGGAAGGGAATCGCAGCAACTGCCGGAGCCAGTACACCACGTGATCACCCGATCAATTCCTCTAGCAATCGAAACGGATGAAAAGGAACCCCCTGAAACGTAAATTAGACGAAACACAAACGAACCCGCTGAAGCGATGAGGAGATTAAAGACTCAACACAGCGGCTACCAAAGTGTTGGAATCAAAAGTAATTTTTTTTTTTAAAAAAAGGACAACGAATGAAAAACTAAAAGAAGGGAAGCAAACGAAAAAAAAGAAGAGGCATCACCAAAACGCCCCCACTCCGAAAAAGTCACAAGGTGCACGCAAACAATCACACTTTCTGAATAAGCATCCTTTTAAGGGGAGGAGAAAAGGAAACAACAAAAAAACAACACTGGTAATAAAGAGGGGAAAAGTCGCATGAAAGCAAATCCCCTTGTCGGAAGAGGGCGAAACGACGAAAAAGGTCTGCGATGTGCATATAGTTGACTTTACACACAGAAACACATACGTAGTATACCGCAAAGGACATCAGGATAGCGGCGATAATTTTTTTAAACGCGTATACATTTTTGTCCCCGTGAATAGATTCCAATTAAACCGTCGGTGATAGGAGAAACTCCTATAACAAGGGGGTTAGCCCTGGCGTATGACGATGCGCGCGTCCGTCCGTGCGAAGGGCCTTGGCCCGAAAAATTTAGAATGAAGATTTGAAAATGGTGAAAGTAGAGGGAGGAAAGCAAACGAGAGATATAATGTTCAGACACTGCGGCGGCTTATCTATCCTTCCTGATGATGTAGTCCCTCTACAAAAGGGAAGAAATTGGTAGCTGCAGCACAACTTCCTCAAATCATTAACATAACCCCCTCGCGCACAAAACTCTGCTGCTTATGCTCCATTCATGCGTCCTGAAACGAACGTCCGCGATCATTTGGGAAGACACACTGTTGAAGGTATTATGTGAGCATGTCAAGTACAGTTTTCAGGGCCTCAATATATCCCACGTCCTTATCCTGTTCCGCGTCTGCATCGCCACCTCGTAGCAGCTCCTCACGTTCGTATGTGAAGGCGAAATCAACCATAACAACACGTGCCGACGTCAACGGGTCGTCGGCATCGTACACAAATAACAAGGAAGAGGTAAAGAAACGGTACACATGATCCTGAAAGAATGCACGGCGAAGTCTCATGATCTGCCGTTTGAAAACTTGTTGAATGCGACTACTGCGTTGCATGAAACGGTAAATCGTGTCCCGAAGCCCATCCAATGACAAGAGACGCCCGGCAAGCTTAGAGCGCGTTTCATATCGCTGCTTGTCGGGACACCACCGCCGCATCCCTGCAAGCCGAACTCCGTAAAGTTTGGTTGTTGTCTGCGCTGCTTTGTGCTCCTTACTTCGTAACTTAGCTTCTGGCGGGTTAAGACCGTACTGCCGCTTGCCCATCTTTAAATCAAGAACGCACGGATGTTGAAAACCGCTACATATGTCTTCGAGCACAATCATCTGTCTGAGCCCAACACCGACAATCTTTTCGCCCTCTCCCGAGCGGTTTTCGGTAGTTTCACGGGGCGCGCTACTGGTTAATGCGCATTCCTGGGCGCTCTCTACCGCTTCAGCGCGTACGGAATCAACATCACCGGTAGGATTGACCCTCACATGATATAGGCCGTGGTACCGTGGTACAAATGGCGCTAACCTCACCAGGAACTCCCAATTCTTCACATCACGGGAGAAGAGGTGACCCTCTGTACTCGAAGACATATCGTGGGAAATGGGAAATCCGCCTTCGCCACCAACAGCCTCCTCGCCATTGCCCTCCCCGATGTCCTCTGCACAATCGCCGGCAACTCCATACGTTCCTGACGCACCGTGCTCACCAGCTTTCCAGTCACGAGGGGGTCCCACTAACGTATTGCTCGAATCGGGGTCGCCGTCATCGCCGGAAACATCGCACTCCGCTACAAACTCATCCTCACAGACACCAGGGGTGAGTGGTGCCTTTGTGTCCTCCTCTGTCGTAGCATTCCCCTCCACAACAACCTTGTCATCTACATCCCCCACTTTGTCCCTACAATATGCCGCTTCCTCTGAGGCGTACAGGGCAGCAAAAAAAACTGCATATCGCTCAACGTACTCCTGCACCGGCTTCAACATTTCGTAAAAACTCTCCTCACGACGGGAGCAACTTTCCTTCATGAACACACCGTTGTGCTGAAACGCCAGATGATGACCGCCGATAGATGAGTGACCGCCACTTAAAGTAGCTGTGAATCCCTCAGCTGGTGAGACGGAGGTTTGGCTACCACCGCCCGTGCCGAACAGACCCGTTGCCCTCGCCGTAGAGAAACCATTCGCCACCCGGCGCCGGCGCTGTAATAAGTTGACACAGCGGCCTCCTTCCCCTGGCACCCGACCCAACACTCTACTGGTTACTGTGCAGTTTCCACTAATTCTACAACTGCAATGTTCCGTCTCCGCTTCATCGGAGGGTGTAAACCCTGAGTGGGCATCGTTGTAAGAAGACCGGCTCATGCTGCCATCACGTGGAAAGAGGGTGGTTATCGGCAGATTGCTCTGCATGTGCCGGTCTTCTTGCGGTCACAGGAGATTGCGTCACGCTGCAAGATTCTCTTTCTCCATCTAAGCTCGGCCAGTGAACGTCGTCCATCCAACGCCACACGGGAGTTTCCGTCGGTGCATTATTTTCGTCATTGTCACTGCAAGCCGAACACTGGGTACTACCGGAGACTCTGCGCTTACCGATTGTATCATTCGTGCGTGAAAGCTCCCTCTGAACATTACTACTACTCGTACTCTCGACTATGCTTCTTATTTTGTCGATATGGCGACCACTGCCAGGACCCCCTCCACCCTCCGCTGTAGGGAAGCCAACTAGCGCGTTACTGTTGTCGCATGCATCGGTATGTAAATCACTACTTCCATTTCCAACACCACTAGTTCTGCGTTCCCACATTGGAACGGTGGTAAAACTGTGGTTCCCATCACTGTGCTTCTGAGCGGGAGTAAGCTCTGCAGAGCTCCTGTAACCGTCAGCGTCATCGGTGCTTCCCTTCGCCTTCTCTAAATGTGAGGACCGTGCATTTTCCGTCGCTTTTCTAGACACCGACCTGCATTCATTTGACTCGGGGAGATCTAATATTGCCACTACCGATGGCCGTACGGAGCTCCTTAATGAGTTTCTACGTAAATTCTCCTCTTCCCCCATGAATTCGGTACCACTTAGTTATACAGGGGTTGCACTAAAGTCACCCCTCCCCAACACAAACACACACACACACTTACAAGGGTACACGCGTACCAACTACCAAACAGAGTTTTGCTCTCCCCTCCTGTTTTTGCTGTTACAAGGAGGAGATAACCTTTTTAAAAAAAACTTCATCAACAATTGGAGAAACAGAACGGCATATGTGAAAAAGTGAATAAACGAGCAAGCAATGGTTGAATTTCAGGTTGTTAGGATAGCATCATCTCATTATAAATTCTACCGATAACAGTAAATGAGAAGGGTTAACACAGTCGCAAAACTGCGCTCATTAAACACGTCGCAAAAAGGGAGAGAAACACAAACAAAGAATGATTACAGAACAAAACAAAAAAACTACACCCATCCCCCTCCCTCTCCCAACCGTCTTTCCACCCATCCACCCCCCCCAAACACAAACACACGCACCTCTTAAGTTCATGTCCGGCCATATTTCCTTTACATGAGAATCAACAAGTACATTGCTTTTTAATAAGTAGAGTGAATAATCAGAAGTTCCACTTGTCCACCACCGATTGGTTGCGTATAAATATCATGAGGGACTGAGTAATGATAGCATAATTGTGTCTTCTTTTTTTCTTTCCTTTTTTTTTGCTTTTAATGAGGCCCCACATGCAAGACAAAACCTCAGTGATACACTTTCTGTTGATTCACCGCTCGCTCCGCAAAATCAAACAAAAAAGTTACTCGTGTCTCCTTGAGCAGCGCTGAAGCAAAACGTTTCTTTCTGTACATTTTCAAACACCGTACTTTTAAATTATGTATCAAGGAGGTTGAAATTTAGGAGAGGGACGGAGGAAGAATTAAACAAAAAAAAAGTATGGATGAAAACCGCTAGGGGTCGGGGCGACAGAAACCGATTGCTGGTTTCAAAAGCAGTTCAGAAAGACATATTGAGAATGGAGAGGAAAACAAAAGTAGAAGGAAATAGGAGAGAGAGAGAGAAAAAAAAAAGAAAAAAACGTGTATCAAATATTGGGTGGGGTAGGCACATACAATACACTTCTTTTTTTTATCTTTCTCTTTTACAGTGAGAGCAAATACCACTCACTGTATTGATTTTGTGCGCTTGGATGTTACATAAGAGTCTATCCTAAACAAAAAGGGAAGCGCAATACCAAAAAGTAAGTAACAAATGGATAACACAACTTCAAATATAGGACAATAATGATAAAATAGAAAAAGAAGAAAAGAAAAGATACATGTCATGTTCGTAAGAAAATGGTACATTTACTGTCTCCTCACAGCGCCTCACCAACAAAAATATAAATATATAAATATATTTTGTATTTTCAAGAGAAAAAAATTGTTTCACTCTTTCCCTATTCGGCCACTCGGAGACCTACTGTTGGTACTCCCTCACGGCAGAAGTGTTGAACAAACCACAACTGAAGTGAGGGACAAAGAGAAAGTATAACAATACAAAGGAGATTCAACAAATCGAGGATATTTGTGGTTCGACTGCTTAATTGGGCGCCACCCCTCCACTTATGGTGGAAATGAAGCATACTCTTGTGTGCAAGCTCGTGTTCGTAATATAGTCATCCGTTTTTATTTCTTTTCTTTACCCTCGTTTCTCCCTTAACACCATTTTATTTAATTTAGTGTTGTTGCCTTTGCTTTGACCCTCTTACGTGAGAAGTGCACTTGACTCCTCTTTCACACCATCACCTCCACAACTTGCTCACAGTTTTCTTTCTTTCCACTCTTAAAATAAATGCACACACACACACATATGCTTATACACCAGAAAATAAAAAGGGGAAGAGAGACACCCCCATTTGCTCAATGTATGACGAGACGTCTTTACATTTAAGTTTCTCTTTTCATATTTGTCAAAAACAAAAGCGAAAACAAAAACTTTCTTTTCTCTTTTCCGCAAGTGCACAATCATGGTGGGGCCCCCAACTCAATAGCAACCGGTGGATGAAAAATGCCAGTTGTAAAAAAAAAAAAATGATGTGACAAGCAGTGGCGAATGTTGTGGTCAGAAGGGAACAAAAACAAAACAACAACAAAAAAGGGAAAGCAACACACACACACACACACACACACAAGAAAAAGGAAAAGAGAGTGCCACTCAGCACTTTCAAACGCAGAACCAACGCAACTGCTAACTATACACACCTACACACATTTAAAACAAACAAAACATACAAACAGGGAGTAAGGTGACCACAGGTAATTTTTGTATTTTCTTCCTTTTTCTTTCCCCTTATACACAGGAATTGAAAAAAAAATGTGGCAACGGTGGATGCCTACATGTTCTCTCTTAAAAAATTCCCTGAACCCTTATCAGGGTTGTTAAGGCTGCCCAAACCAACTGATGACAGGCGTCGCCATGCAGACCCACGCCTACCGGTGCGCGAGCCCGACCTGCTTGTTCTGCCGCGATGTGTTTCTACTGCATTAAAGCTACTCTTCCTTTGAAGTTGCCTGGGGCGGACCTCAACTTTTGCCAAACGCATATTGACCAACGGATGCATCTCATGGTAACGTGATTGTAGGGGAAGTTCCCGAAATATACTTACATGACGATAAATCGCCTCTCGTTCACTTGGAGTGTACTCGTGCATTTCTACCAAGTCATCCACCATCTTCTGGTAAGCCGAGGTTAAGAGCGTTACTCGAAGCCGCTGAGCCTGGTCAGTAAAGGAAGCTCCTGGAAGCAACCCCGAGTGTGCCCCCCGGATCCCCGGCGACTGTCGACTGCCGTCGTCACATGAGGTGAACTCTACAGTACTGGAACCAATCCGCACGGGTGTGCGCGTCAGCAACTCCAGCGTTTTCCTCGGATCCTCGTCGCAACTCGGTCCGTTTGTGGCCTTCTCCTCTACGCTGTGAGTAACTGAGAAGTTCGGCCATATGGTGCGGGTGGAGGATGATGTGGTTTCCGGGTGATGAGTCTCCGTCGCTGTTGTTGTAGAGGAAACCGGACTCACGCTGCTTCGACTTGGCGGTCGGCTAACGACTGGTCCCCTTGTCGCTGGTTCGGGTTTCACCACTTGCTGAATTAGTGGCAGTTCCACATCGTTGTCATCCTCCAGTGCCCTCTCCAATAAACCACGGGGCGTATTCCACACGCTAGGCTGGGGTGAATGATTAGTGTGCGTACCCGCATCACTTCGATGGAACTCATCCCAAGTGACAGCAGTTGATGGTCTTCTCGAAAATGCGCCCGTATTCATCTGAGGTTTTTGTTGAGATTGCTGCTCAGTCTTGCGGGGTGTGGGGGACTGGTGTGGCGCAGCCGTCGTATGATACCTGTTTCTTAGCGCAGGAGGCGGCGAGTAGTTGGAGTCAAACACTTCCTGTTTTATGAATCGCCACCTGTGCGCTAGTCCTGTTGGTTGTGGAAACGCCACAGCCGCCCTTGATCGCGTGGAAGGAGGTCGCTGCACTGTAGCCGCTACTTTATTTTCCTTTACAGTATAATATGTTCCACTAAATGGACCCTTCACAGGCAATTCATGCACCTGTTCTGCTAACAGGGGTGACAAAAGCCCCTTTCGCTGCGGGCTGGCGAACTCTATCATCCCCACTGTGCGCACCGAACAAGTCTCCCTCTGCTACTCAGCCTTTGCTGACCCCTACCAGTGCGAACAATTGACGTACTGGGAAGCTTGAAACAAAAAAAAAAGGGGGTATATGAGCACAAATATATGAACAGTTATAGGAACATAGAGTGTTTCAGCGCACGAAAGGTGAAGAGCAAGAATGAAATCGTAAGAGGGGAAGGGAAGGATATTGAGAAATAAAATTATAAATAGACGGCAATCACGCCGTCGCTGCCAGGGAGCAGTAAATAATAAGAACATGTACGAAATGCAAGAAAAAAAAGACGGTTTCTACCGAGGTCATGTTCACGGTCTGGCCCCACGAACATTAACCGTATCGGTTGTGCGGACAACCCAGCCCTATTCCGTGTCGCTCTCAATGCAACATAATACTCAGTTGTTGTTGTTGTTTGCAGAGATTCCCAGCCCGGTGCTCTCACTGCTGTTCATTCCCTTGTACAACCTGGAAAATGCGATGATTGCTTGGAACATTCATCCCTCGTAATTTAGTGGTCAATGGCATTGCAGAGCATTTTTTTTTTTTGAATGTTTTCAGTGCAGATAATACTGCATGAGTTGTTTCACCTTCACCGCAAATGCTCCATTGAGTCGCACAGTGGATTTCGCGTCCGGGTGTGTGCGAGTTGGGGTTTAGAGTTGTGTCAAAGTTCCTCGTCTTACTGATGATGGAATGGTAGCTAAAACATGAAATAATCTTCAAGGAACCGCGTGAACAAACAGAAGTGAAGAGGTAGGCAACGGTTGCATAAACTTTCGTGAGTATGGAAAATGCGATATATCAGAAAAGAAAGCAGATAAAACCCACAAATGACCATTTGGAATTTCGGCATTTACCGCACATGTCACAAATATCCAACCGGGTATAGGGTTGAGGTGCGCAGGCGCCCCCTCACTTCGGCATGAGTGGACGGAAACTGATGAAAACAAAGTAACACATGCATACGAAAGAGTGGAAAGAATGAAAGGGTAAAGTATGTGACAAATAAAAAAGTAGGCGAAATAAGTGATTTTTTCCCTCCCACTCGGTTAGCTCCGCTACCTTACCACCTGCCTTCCTGCTTTCACCCTACCCACTATCGGCATAATGGCACTTTGCCATGCATAACGCTTTATCGTCCTCTTTCCAGAAGCGCAAGCGCCTTTCAACTCCTACTAGCACACTATTAGGTCATAAAAAAAACCTCCTTTTTCCCCCTATTCTTCATCCCATTCGCCATCACGTTGCACGCCAATTACGGCGAGGCCAAGCGCTTCTCGTTCTTTTTCTCCTTTTCCGCTTCTTCCGCCTCCTCAGCCTCACGTTGTCTGTTTGCTTCATCAACATGTGGTTTCAGCTCTTCATCAGTCAAGATTTTAAAGCTCGGAACCATCTTTGGGTTTACACCGTACGGGTCCAGTAATTTTTGGGTCAGTGGTGCCTGGACGCGTTGGAGCACCGCCACCTCCAAGCGCTCTGGCGTAAGCTTCACAGCGTCCATCGTCTTACCGAGGACCCGTAGGCAAAGCACAATGCCCTCCTCCAGTGTAAGTTCCGGTTTCCAGTCACGCTTGAGAAGTGACTGTGCAACCTGGTCATTTTGTCCAACGGCATACGCCCGCCATGCGCTATAGTTACCACTTGCATCTGTGTGGTAAAGTTGGTAGCCATAGTGGCGATCCCACCCTGCAAAGAGAAATGACACACCGAAGGGACGCACACCACCATACTGGGTGTACAGCTGTTTCTCGTCACACACCATGCGGCAAAGGTCTTCCGCGGCTATCGGCTCCTGAAAGCTGTAAAAGTGGCGGGCTGCACTCAGTCGAGCGTAGTTGATTAGTGCGTAGGCATCAGAAGTTACGCCAGCGACGCTGCAGCCGAGATGATTTGAAATCTTATACACTTTTTCTCCACTTATATTTCTATCCTCCATGTTCTCTGTATCGAACAACCCATGTTGCTGCCCCCGCTCAGCGCCAAGCACGACGCCACCAGTAGTGAGAATTCCGATGATAGTGCCCGCCTGCGATATTGCCTCTTCCGCATATTCCACTTGATAAAGACGTCCCTCAGGCGAGAAGGTGGTGGTGCGGGAGTCGTAACGCGAGGACATTTCTCTTGTTTACCGCACCCGTCTCTTTCTCTCGTGCACTAAAATGCGTATGAAGGACCCTCTTTTGCTTTATTTCTCTTTTTTTCTTTTTTCACTCTCCTGTTAATTACCACCACTGCTTTACGATTCGAAAAAAAGAGGGAAAGAAAATAAAAGGAAAAGAGAAAAACAAAGTCAGCGTACACTCACTCGCTTTGTTTTATGGGGATCACCGACAAGGCACCTCCCCGAGGGATGTGTGGGCGCCCTGAGGCACAAACGAAGGCGAGCAAATGGAAGAGGAGATGTGAACAATAACGGTAATAACACCATCAATGATAATCTTCCAGTAAACAATACAACCTTGAGGACGTTAGTGTGGTAATCTCAACAAACTAGAAGCTCAAAATAGCCACAACCAGAGGGTAACCGAGTGGATGGAGATGATAAACCATAGCAAAAGCCGATGAAGAAACATCGGCCGCTACAGAACGTAACTTATTCGCGAAAAACTGATTCGGTGCGCTCATCATTTGGCTAAGGGCCTCAACCCCCATTTGCAGCAGTTAGCACTTTCCTTCCATTGCAGACATTGGATATACTCAAAGGTTCTATGAAAACTCGATGCACAGAAACACTCTGTGATACCCGATGCAGAGGATGGCCAACAGAAGACTGGGAGACACCTTTACGGCCCCACACGCATGCACAGCTATAAATTCAATCATTCCATGGACTTTCTAATGCTCGTTGCTTATCTCGTGCCACAATACCCTCCTTCTCGACAAGTCGCCATATTGCCATGGTTGTCCCCTCATCCAACCCAAGTCGCGCTGCTACAGTGAAGAGCTTGACTCGCTGTTCCTCAGGAACCTTCTTATAGCGGTGAAAGCACGCTGCCCTCATTGCGTCGTATACAAAACAACGAACTTCAGGCATTTGACTAAGACGCATGTTAATGTCAGTGTCATTTTCGGTGTCCGATTTACTACCATCCTCGCCACTGGTTACATTTCCAGCGTCATTTGCTTCCCCAGTCTGCGGTCCCTTTGCCTTCTCTAGTGTCTCCACCAGGTGCCTTCGATATCGCTCTACATCCTCCTCGCTGCTGTTATGGCGCATGGCAATTTTAAGCAACTCAGACGATGGGAATAAGGCGGCTGAACACCCAGCGACCCAGTCGCGGGCGCGGCGTCCACCACCACTTGCATGCACGAGGGCCTTGCAGTAAAGCACCGGTGTATCATTTTCCTTCAATGCATCCCCTACCCCAAAACTTTTCCACGAGCCATAACGCGGTGCCAGCCCAGTGCCGTACATAACGTTCAGCACCCATTGTTGCGAGGAGTCGTGACGCATTGCTGCTCCCGCAGCTGGAAAGATGACACAGGAACGAATAACGGAACGCATTATATATCCACACTGACCCCTTCGCTAAACTGCCTCAATAGTGTCGCAGAGTATTTTTTTTCTGCTGGGTCGTTCAGGCCAACCCTACCACACACCATTCACAACTTTCCCCACCTGTGGATGTGAGGTCCTGCAAACGGTTTTCTTATTACTTTTACAGGTACAGTCCGTCCGTGGCGGCTCCAGAAAAAAAAAAAATGAGGTTCCAAAAACGCTATCGAAGGCAACCCTGTGCACCGTTCCTTCCTAAAATTCCTGAAAACCATGCTGGCAGACAAAGATAATAGATAGGAGGAAATGGACAGCGGAACCCCGATGGCGGGAAGCGTCACCCACTGCAGAGATTATAAAAGTTTCTCAGTTGAAACCATTTGTAATGTGTAGTCATTCGCACCCGATGTGATGGTGAGCAATGATGGTACATATCCACAACGCTCGTCAGCAGCAAAACCCACATTGAGCATATTAGCCCTCATTGTCATTTATTACTTTGATTGTTATCACCACACTCCTCTTTGTTTGTTTTATCTTCACCCAGCACATGATGACCATCCTGAGGCAACCCACAGACCTGCTGCATACCGTAATAGTCAAGTACGGTGCTCGGTCCGGGTGCTTCTGCTAAGCGCACCGCCGCTTCTGCAACAACATCGACACTAATCGGTGGTACCAAAAGGCCGTGGAGGTGCAGCGGCCGCAGCACTGCTTCAAGAGGCTTGCCGATAGGCCACAGCGGAACTGGCACACAACCCTCCCCGAGTGGCACGTGCCGCGTGCCATAAATGAAACCAGGTCTCAGCACAGCTCCGTCGTCACCTAGGTTCTCCAACACGGCCCGCTCAGCGATACGCTTTCCCATGAAGTAGCCCTTCAGCGCCCAGCGACTGTTCAAGAAAAAACCGGCACGCGTGCCCACTGGTTCCGCGGAGATGAGAACCATGCGGCGTGCAACAGCTCTTCGTTCGTACAGAGCTGCTGCAATGTTTACGTTGGCATCACCACAAACACGGCGCGCCATTTCGTGATCTCTAGTGAGGAGACCAATGCAACTAATAATGGCACTTGCATCCGGGTGGTCATCCATGAACTGAAACACCTGCAGGCGACTTGTGGCATCAAGGGAAACAAACTCTAGCGGTTGGGGGACATGGCACGTGTCGTGTGCAACTCCCTGTGAGAACGTGTCTCCGTGCTTCTGTTGTAATGAAGTGAATTCATTATACAAAGGTGAACCGTGTATTGGTACGCCACCGCGAGTTGCACATATTACTCTCCAGCCGCGCTGTAGAGCCTTCCGAACCACTACTGAGCCCACGAACCCCGTACCGCCAAATATCAATAGCTTACCCGACTTCATAATGCCACAAATCCCTCAACCAAAAAATGGCTCGCAAATGATTAAATTTGAGTGTATTTCCCCCTTTTTCCCTCTCTCACTGTAGCGGTGCTTCCCTTATTTCCAAATTTGACGTAACTCGACGTCTTCCAAAGTAGAATTTAAGATATATATATATATATATATAAGCCTTTACAATGTTGCTATTTTCCTACGTTGTTTTTGACTGTTCAATGCCGACCCGCGCAGGAACCGGCTACTGTCCTTTCCCCAACCAACCAGCTCACCGCGTCCTAAAAGCAGAGAGGCTGCGTTGTATTTTAGTGGGTTTTGAGTTCTAGAGTTCAGCAAAGTTAGAGGAATAATAATAATAATAAACAATAACCCACAAAGGAATACGAGTAAATATCAGAAAAAAAAAAAAGTGTAAATGTTGTCAAATACACTACAACCATCGGTGCCGTTTCCTTCATGCACGCATGAGTAAGTCATTGTTGCACACACACGGCGGGAAGCACCCCCTTTTTGTCTTTTTTTCCTGTGCTTCTGATTTTATTTTCTTCCCTGCTTGCTTCACGGGGGAGGAACGTGTAGGTAATTATATGCTTATGTTTGTCCATGTATGCTGAGATGGGTTACACAAGTTTAAGGCACAGTGTAAATGTTGCGCACAGTCCACTAACGCGTGAAGAATCGTGTCTTTTTTGTTTTGTTTTGTTTTTTTTACAAATTATTTCTTTGTTTATCACAACAGTAGCAGCTTCCTTCGCTTTCATTGAACCTCCTCCACAGTGCTTTAATATATTTTCCTTTCATCCCTTTTTTCCCCATTTTTTAAATGTTTTCTCCTTTGCCTTTTGTTTCATTTGTGTTGTGCTGTGCGTGTGTGTGTGTGTGTGTGTAAAAAACAAACAAACAAACCGCCAAACAAATTCATCTTTTCAGCTGTATATATATATATATATATATATATATATATATATATATATTTATTTATTTATTTATTTATATTTTTTATCTCATCCACTGTATGCATAAACACATCGCCACTGAAGGAAAAGAAGTGCAGCAAAAGTAATTTTTTTTTTTTTACCAAAACAAAACTGAACAAAAAAGGAGGGAACCTCAAAAACAAACAAAGACATGAAATAAAAAAAAAAGGTGAAAAAACAAAACGAGCAAAAACAAAAAGGAGGAAGAGGAAAAGGAAACAAAACAAAATAAAACAAAACAAAAAAAGAGAGAAGATACGTTCCCTGCTCACCATTTGTTATACGGGTAACACATGTGCGCCAATTAGTACCATTTATGGGTGTTTTCTTTTTCTTTTTTTTTCCTTTTGAAAATATGTAATTAATTATTTTTCTCCCTTTCTCTCATAACAGCGGGGTACTATCACTTCTTGCTCAGCTGAACTCAGTCGGGTTTGGTTACTTGTTTTCGCCCCAACTACCAAAAATAAAAAAAAAGAAAAGGTACGCCATCCTGGAGAGTATTGTTTCCTTCCTATTCTTTTACCCATATCGCCCACTTTTCTTTTATTTATTTTCCTTCAGTTTGATTTGGTTCCAGCTTAATAATGAGGACACTGTTACACCCAAATGCTACTGATCCTACATATACACTGCCCCCAACCGCTTCGAAAAAAAAAAAAGAAAAAAAAGATTATATATATATATATGCCGCGTGTGTGGTCCCATATGAACGAAGAAACCATTTTACGTGATTTACCTCCCTTTTCCCTTTTCTCTTCCCTTTTTATTGACCAAACAGTCAAACACAAAAATACAATCACAACCAAACACGTCAGTTCTCAATACTCTCTTTCCAAACCCTTCGCTGTACATCCATTTGTTATTCACTACCGGGACATACGGTGGGGGCCCATACCTTTCTTTTTTTCCTTTTTCTTTCTTTTATTTATTTATTTATTTTTTGCCTCACTCATCCACTATTTGCATATTTAAATAAGAAGGGGGGAAATTGTCTATATTAATAGCTGATCTGTTATACGTTGTTACGAAGCGCTATTTACCCTGCTGGAAACTGGTAATAGACATTAAAGGAACTGCGAGGAGAAATTAGTGGTAAGAAACTTAGTGAGTTGAACACTACTCAGAATGGAAACAGGAGAGGGGGGAAAAAAAAGCAGCGGCAAAAAGAGAAAAGAGGTAACACTTATTGGCCTCTTGCTATGTTCTTCCTTTTTTTTTCTTTTACTCACGTAAAAAAAAAAAAATGCACAACTGTCGTTGCAAAACCAACTCCGTATGCTCCCAAACCTTGTCCACCTCCACGTTCCGGTCTATGTTAATTCAGTCACTTACTTCATCTGCTCACACCCATGTTGGCTTCCTCGTGTTAAAAAAGTGATTCACCGCCGCCAAAGTCATTTCCATCAGCCTCACGACTCCGTTTTTTACTTGGCTCCATTAAAGCACTTGTAGTGAAGGTTTCTATTTCTTGTACCGGTGGGGGTAACAATGACCTGCGCATTCCTCCTTCTACATCGCTTCCAATAGGCATAAGCTCGCCTATATTTGGAGTCTCCAAGAGACCGCCACGATTGTAACCCGAAAAGTTGTCCACCTGGTGGCTGCTGCCGTTGCTATTGATATTTGCCTCAACAAAACTACTGTTCATCTCCAGTACCCCAATTTCATCTGAAGGCACCTGCTCACCCCCGGCATCGGCATCAGAACAAAGCACTAACTGGGATAAGGGCGTATCAAGTGGATTGGGGGCGTGGTTAATGCCCAGGTTCCATTTGTTATGTTGATGTCGACTCTCGTGGGCTAAAACCGCAGCATGTTTCGAGTTCTCTCCATATCGTCGATCCACAAAAGTGTTAGAAAGGTTGTGATACTCCTCGAACATCCTACGCCCAACACCTCCTGGGCTATAATCATCCTTGAATTGGTTCGCCAACCTAACGACCGCCTCTTGGCCTTTGGTAAAATCAGTTGGGAAGTGTCTGTTGTACCACTCTTCCTTGCGCAAGTATTCCCATAAGGTCAAGCCATTATAGCGCACCTCGCGGAGAAAGCCACGCTCCTCGTCCTTCGCCTTCTCACAGTCCTCAGAGGCATGGTAGTAGGAATCACAGAAGAGACATACATCTGGAAAGTTATCAACTTGCAACTGTGCAAGGTGTTGAAGAAGATCGTTTGATTTAACATACAGTAGGAATGCCCGAACGGTAGCTGTACTGTAGCGGGCGGCAGCAAGAGGAATACGTGCGTCTGTGAGTTCTTTAATCGCCGTCAGGAAACTCTCCGGGTATGCTTTATCTTTTCCCAGGACATCCCACGCATCCGACAGCCGATAGGAATCTCGTACGTTACGGTCAGCCCGCAAACGTTGAATTCGGTCTTGCACCAAACCCGGATTAAGTCGTATATCGATCACCTTCAAATGATGCTGCTCCAACACCCGACGTGCCTCCACTTCACACCGACGTGTACTGTGCCCCATAGCATCACAAGTTTTGCAGTATGGAATCCGGTTGTCGTTAATCAGCTTTACAGCAAGACAAAGCTCATCCTTGCGGAAACGTTTTGCCTTTCGGTCACTCATATCAATGGCTTTAAGAGCCTCCTCAAGAAGATGGCTTTCCTCTGGGTATTTCATCGCCAAAAGGTTATGTTCCTTTAGCAGGTTCCGTGCAACATGCAAATCCCAAGGTTCCTTTCTTCTCGTGCAGTGGGTAGCAGCATGAAAAGGCTCTAAGCAGTTGTAGCAGAGTATATCTTTTACGGGTCGTAGTAGTTGCACTTCCGTTGGTACACATGCATACAAGTCCGGGGGGTATTCCTCCGGAAGGGAGCCGTCAATAAGGCAGTGAAAGAATGAATTTGTTTCTTGCACTTCCTTTATGCTTTGGTACATTTGAGCCGGTAATTTCGCTTGACGAAAGTGGATGTCCAGCACCTCTACGCTCTGCAGCAGCTGATCCCACTCTCGGAAGCGACGACTTTTTTTTAGGAATCCATGCGCACGCTCCATCGCAGGGCTTAGAGCCTCGTCATTCGGTTTACCAAATACTGTAGAGGAGGGCAGGATACCATAGCTTGCGTGAATCCACATCGCATGTCGCTCGCGCGGGCCAGTGGTGGCACCCCGCACGGTATCAAACGCATCGAGCAATTGGTCGTACGGCTCGGCCTTTTTAATTAGATTCACAATACAGTCCAGCGCCTCCTCGTATACGAGGGGAAGCCGAATTTTATGCTTAAATAATATTTCCGCCGCATTCCTGCGAGACACACCTCCACGGTCTTTTTGAAGTAAGCTATAATAGTGAGAGCGGCGATAGTTATTCTGCTGACCATTTCCCGTGATCATGGGGAACCGCACAAACGGTCGTTCACAGGGACATTGTGCCTCCGTATGTGTCCACACATCACACCGAGGGCAGCCACCTTTTTTTTCTACCAGTTCGTGTAACCACATCCGTGCGTGTGGGTGCATGACAGTATCTAACGCATCAACCTCCACTGTGGACGCGGGTACAGGAAGGCAGGTCTTGATGTAGCTGCTGTTGCTCATTGGGGTGATGTCTCCCATCGCCGCACCAGCAGCGGCAACATCACCAGATTCCTGAACTGGAGCTTCTGCCGCCGCTGGTGCAGGGGGTGTCCATCCGTAGCACCTAAGCAAATGATGCGATAAAGACGGCCGTGATTTTCGACGTCGAAGACGATGGAGGCTGTCTCTAAAATCGGGGGGAACGCGAAGCCGCTCCGATCCATCTTTTGTTGCCTTCGATCCCCTCTGTTCCGCCGTACGGGTGGCTTGCTTGAGCCGCTGATAAACATCACCCCTCCACACCTTCTTCCACGTTTCAAGGAGCTCAAGACCCTTGCTGCGTAACTCTTTGGACCGCGACGGTGACGCATTCTTATCAGCAAATAAAGCGGCCACCACTCCGGGACCATACGCATCGAGCACATCTTCCCCGTTGGTAGAACCCCCGTTGGCACCTAGAGTGTCTAACCGCGACGTGTTGCGCCCAAAACACCAGTGGTGGGCAATGAGGTCTGGGAGGAATGAGTTTATCTCTTCGATGATTGAAGCGCAGAGGTGCAAACGTTTCTCTTCGGTGCAATACATCAACACAGCATTAAGCAGAAGCCATGCCCCCACACGATCGTCCAGTTCAGTCTTTTCCGTGTCTACAACACGCCACACTAGTGCCCGAGTAATCTCCTTGGGATGTGCCTGAGCATGTTCATTCACGAAACGAAGTGTATGCTGTATTTCCGACGCCAGCACTGTCTCATTGCTAAGATCAGACGATATTTGCACACAGCAGCGGTGGAGAAAGTTGTCTCTGGCATCTTGGCTGAGCATATTCAGCTGCCCAATAAGGTCTATGTGTGCGGCCAAATAAAAAAGAAAGGAATGTGGAGTTGTGATAGTGAGGAAAGCTGCAACAACAATAGAGTGTAGTCCTCCTTTGTTATTTCCTCTTTGTCCCATTTACCCCCTTTTCTGCCCACCCTGATGACACCACAGAACCCTCCTCCTCACTGGACAACATACACGCAAAAACTTATGACGATACTTCAAACAAAGTCAAACCTTTAGCGATGGATGTGGATAACTTTAATACCACTCCATACATCTTTCCTTAACTCCTCTTCACTGACACTAGGAGCTTATGAAATAAAAAATAAAAACGTATTCCACCCTCCGTGCTGACAGATCATGGTGACAATTTCGTATGTTGTATCGGGTGTGGAAAGAGCAGCCAGAATGGCGGGAAAATGAAAGTACTTAGTAGAGAAGGTATAACAATTCCTAAATGACCTTCCTATGGAAATTTCGATGACAAAAGTACAACACATGTACTACAGTTGTCTCCATGGTAGAATGTGCTAGCCCACTGTCTCCTCTTGGCTGCTGTGGCAAGACACTTTGTATCGTCAGCGAATTTAACTTAGGATGGATTGCGACATCCGCTAAACACTTAATGAATCCGTCTGCGATTACAATTGTGGCAAAAGAACAGTTAAACTTGGACGAGGTATCCTCCGTTTTTTCCCTATGTACAGATTAAAAAGGTGGGCAGATGGATGAATATGTACACACAAAAATATATACACATATGATGTCCGAAGGGGTGGAAGAAAACAGTTACCGCAGAATCAACAACCGCACTCCAGTGTCTTAACTGAACCACACAGCGAGTACGTGCCACAGAACTCTTCTTTTATACACCATTTGTACATAATGTTCAGAAGCTGTAGTAGCTCCAAAAGGAGGGCGGGGAGAAATGAATAAAGGAGGTCGACAAGTAAAACCGTAAGAGTAGCAAAAACAAAATACGGAAACCCCAATGCGAGCATCTACGCATTTCCTCAACAAATTCTTCACTCTTCTTCAGTCCGCCAGCCCCCCCCCCCCCTCTTCGTACCACAGCGATTGACCCTTTGCTTTTCAACTCCTGCCATTGCTCCTTTGCCCCACCAAGCAGACCTATATTTCATAACTGGGGACGGGATGTTCACCTCTCACTCCCTCTCTAAAACCACAAACCGACATGCGCTACACGCCGGCAAAGACCTCCCTTGCACGATTTATGAACCCACCTTTTGGATCATTATTCTCAATAAAAGACATTGCTTTCCGGTAAGCGAGTGTTACGATGCCACTTGGTTGCTTCTCAATAGAAACGACCACCAGGGACGTCGCCCATAGTCGCTCCTTGTCTTTGCATACGTCCTGTGCTTCACAGTGCTCCTCACCCGCGTTGTTCTCTACAATTAATGAGTCTAACTTCATTCTATCACACGGAAGACCCACACAAACGGCTAACCTGGAGTCAAGGGAAAACGAACCATCTGGTGCCTGTAAGGCCGCAATGCGCCGCACGCAAAGACTTGTGGCAAGAACCGAATCGACTATATCCATCAAAATGTGGCGGATGAATTCCTTGGTGGTTCGTGGTTTTCCGAGAGTAGCAGCACTGGAGTGTTGTTGAACAATTGGTGCGTCGCCGTTGGTGGTGGCGCCTTCCAGTTGCCTGATCTTCTGCCTCAGTTGCTGCGGACGGCAGTCGATGAGGCCCTCCGCGAGACGACGACATGAGAGTCTCTGCAAGAACTGAGCATAAAGCCAATGGCGCGGCACATACCGCGCGGCTGCAACAATAGGCGTATCTGCTGCTCCCGGAATTGTTTGCGAGCGTGCGCCTCCACCCACGGAGGGTCGTATCTGCTTCATTTCCGTGAACGGCGATGGTAGCATGTACGTCTCGGAGTACCGCCCAACCTCTTGCACCTCGCTTTTATTCAAGGTAAAAGAACTGCGCCCTTCAACGAGATAACGTATCCTAGAGGCCGCAGCCGAAAGGTGGAGCATCCCGACTGAGAAAGCATTCTGTGGTTCAGAACATGCAGTTAAAAACACCTCAGTCAAACTTCCCTGGCCCGTATACTCCACAGACGCGGAACCAATACGACCAATTACAACAACGTGGAAGTTTTCGAGTGAAGCAGGTACAAAACACTGCACAAATTGCTGCAAACCCTGCGGTATAGCCCGTAGTTGTTTGCTTTCTACGCGAACTTCAGGTTCTCTGAAACGGAGTTCGACGTCCGTCACCGTCGGGACAGCCACGAGCGACACCACTTGCGCGAGAACCGCTTGCAACTCTTCAGCGTCCGTTGCGTCGTAATACACCCCACCACCTTCCTGTGCGAGTAATTGTAATGCGGCTGCATTGGCTCCGCCAGCGGTAATTAAGCCAACAGCGCTGAAACGCATGTTGTGTTGATGGTGTGCAGCCAACGAAATAGCCTCCACAGCATGGGATTTTGTACCCTCATCTGACAGAACAATAATGTGCCGAACAAACCCTCGTGGTACGGGGCCACATGGGCCGGTGGACTCCGAGTTTACCAGCGAGCGCATCACTCTGTTTAAATGTGAGACACCCACACTTGGTCGTTGTGGCCGTGTTTGAGCAACAAACGCGGCTAACCCATCAATATCAAGTTGATTTACTTGAGTCGAGCCGCCTGGACACAAGCATATATCATTCTCCTCCGTAATTAAAATAATATTCACAGGGGCTTTGTCCGGAGCGCCATAAAGGGCAACCCGGAGAGCCTGGGACATGCACGCCGATGCATAGTTGCTGTGAGAATCAACAACAAAGATCAACTCGGCATTGACGGTAGCGCTAAGCTGCTCAGCTACTACTGGTGTGAGCACGAGTGTTAAGGCGTATCTGTCGTCGTCACAGACCTCTCTTCCGTTGTCAACCTCCACAAAGAAGCGTAGTGGCTCGATGGTTCGGAAAAGAGGGCAAAAAAGTTCAAAACCACCCCGTACACGCGCAGCAAGCGGTCCTTCATAATGCAATCTGAAACCACTATCACCGACGATTTCCACTTGCGCCGGAACCGGATCACAAACATTACCCACTGTTGGGCGCAACTCCACAGTTCCCGCGAGCGGGGTGAATGTTTTACATTTGACATCGATGGTTAGCCCTTTGGGAAGTTTGGATGGCCACTTCATAGTGAACAAAGACTCATACTCCATCGTTGATGGTGGTGGTGGTGGTGCGTCAGGAAATAATTCCATTGGAAGAACCATACGGAACTCACCAGCCTTGCACAGCGCATTCAGAGGCACTGCATACGTAGCCCCAATGAGCACGCTGCTACCCAAGCCAATCATCCATGGCAACCGCTGCGCTGCAACAATGGCCACAACACCGTCTGGTTTCGGTCCCGGAAGTATGGGAAATGAAGTTGCTGCCGCATCCGAAACCTCTACATTTAGTGGTGTGGTGACGCAGTGGACACCAACGACGGAGTCCTTTGCATAGTCAGCTCTGCAACTCATAAGATCCCACCACATGGGAAGCGGATATGCGGCAATAACTCGTTGGTCCTTCCCCGTGTAGTTGTTGTATTCGTAGCGTACATTAAGGCGGGCGCTGTTGCCGTGCACCTCTACCTCTACGGAGCAGGCGACGAGTGTAAGTGGTGTAAATGTGTTGGCGGTGAGAACACCGCATCCATTACTAGCACATGTAGTGTACGCAACGTGTTCGCAGTTCATGGAGAGTGCCAAAAGTCCCAGCTACAAGGGATAAGGAAAAAAAAAAGACCGTAAGTTCTAAGTCCAAAATAATTCTTTTCCGTACTTCCTTCTTCTAAGTTTCGGGAAATCTTCTTGTTATATCCACGCAATTTGTTTCCTTCTCCCTAAAAGCCTGCTGCTCGGTAGGGGAGATGGCAGCGCAATCGTTGGTCAGCACACCCACGCAAACGCTGAGACAAAACACTTCCTTCCTTTTCTACTGATGTGTGTGTCCGAACCTTTGACAATTATACCTTTGGCAACACACACACACACACACACACACAAAGGGATCCAAATGGTGGTTCAAAGTTTTCCTCTTTTAGTCTGATGTTGAAGTGCGATGGCGGGAGTGCATCAACGCAAACAGCGAAATATATTTTTAATAAAAAAAAATGGAACGCGAGAAAAGGAGAGGAAGAAAAAAGATTATGAATAAAGTAGGAAAAAAAAAACATCTCCACAAACTGAAATTATAGCAGTTGAGTCAAAAAATACACGAACGAGTTCGCACATGCATCGCTTTGCGACACCGGTAGGTCATATGTACCAAATGCATAATCAAATGGTACAACACATTTCTTCAGGTGCATGGATGAGAGGTCAGTTAGGGATTTAAGAAAGAGGGGTACAAGAACAATAATAATAATAATAATAACGGAAAAAAAAAGAGCACAAAAGTGGGGAAACAAACAAAAGAGGATTAGGATTATAGCAAGGGGTGGGATCACGGCATCGAACAATAAATAAAAGAAGAACAAAACAAGTCTAAATAAAACTTCCAACAATGACCGGCAGACTCCAACGCGTGCGCCGGCCCGAATTCTCGCAAAACCACGAAAATTATGTTGCTGAAGAAGTTGATTTACTTCAATTCACCAAATCACCGCCTTCCCCCCTTCCGTGTCTCCCTTTAATTTTTATTTTCCACCTCTCCCTCTCTCTTTCCCTTCTTCACATGATTGCATTCATACGCTTCTTTTTATTTGTTTCACGCCATCGCAGTTGTCACACGTCACCTCCAGTTAAACAATAAACTTCTCCTTGTGTGTGTCACTCGCCATATCCAATCATCTGTTTTCTCCCTTTTTCTTTTCTTTTCCCCCTTTTCTTCTAAAAATTTCATTTTTTCGTCGAAGTAACATATGAAAGGTGGGAAGGGGGGAAAAAAAAAATATATATATATATATATATACGCATAAAAACAGAAGATGCGATACGAAGGGAAGAAAAAGTGGGAGGCAAGCTCGCGCATGTGGGCACATTGGAAAGAAACCAGAAAAGAAGGGAATGTCAACACAATTGACGTTTCGCCCCCTTTTTAAAAAAAAAAAAAAGAGAAAAAAGACAAACACTTTTTATTGCAACTGTACCACTCACATCTTTGCCGTTTCAACACTACGCACTGTTACAACCCACCTCGCACATCTCCAAAAATATTCCGTGACCTTCTCATTCCGCTTTCTGGTTTTGTCTCTTATTTGTTTACCCGTTTAACATCAACTAACTCTCCCTTATTTCATCCTCCTTAGCGGCCACAACTTCCTTCTTTGTCAATTTTGATTCCAATTTCTTTTTCTTTTCTTCTGCCTCCTGTTCTTTCGACGGGTCACATCAGTGAGGCGGAAAGAGATGAAAGAGATAAAAGAGAAAAGGAGGAAGAAGAGGAGGAGTTTATCAAATATTATTCAGTACCTTTTTTTGGTCCCTCCTTTCTCTGTATCTGCAAAGTTTTTTTTAATTTTACCCCATATTAAATACGGGAACATATATATATATATATGCAACCTTCCCTCTTTGTCACGTTACCCCCCCCGTCCCCGCCCTCTTCTTTTATACTTTTTGTTCTGTCCTCCTTTTCTTATCCTTTTTGTCCTTCACCTTCCTTCATTCCTTCACTCATCCGTTCCTCCATTCCTTTTTTTTTTTAATACCTTCCGTCTTAGACCTTCGGTTAGCAAATAAATATATATATATATATATATATTAAAAGGGAGGGTACCCCCACGGCACTCTGATATGACCACACATCCCAGCTCTTCTCATCCCTCATTCCTTCTTTTCTTTTCTCTTTTTTCTTTTTTTCCTCTCTCTCTTCCTTCCCCCCACCATCCAACTATTCAACTTTTCATTTATCTTTTTCCTTTCCGTCTTATTTGTGCCTCGCCATGCGGCGCTGACGACTCTCTTCATTCTTTTGTGCCACCAACCATAAAAGCGCAGCTGTTAAAGTGGGTGATAACATGAAGCTCACACGGGGATCCGAGTGACGCAATATGTAAACATGTAGCAACGTGCATAATAGGGAAAAGACGCTGTTGACAAAAAATAACGTGTACCCAACAGCAACTTGCAGGCGGTATTTGTGTAAAAGTTTTTCATCTCCTTTAGATACTTCACTGTAATGCCGTTGCTGACGCCAGAATTCACTCTCAACCATAACGGTATATGCCTGTGAAAGCATGTATGCAGTGAAGGTTGCAATTACAAGGTATAAAAAGGCGTTGATGGGGTTAATCCAGTCAAGTCCATTTACTGCATGTGAAAGATATACGGGTTGAAAAGATGCAATGGCGGCAACGATGATGAGCGCTTGTTTTGGATACACAAGTGTGTTTGCATTAATGCGGTCATCAAGCATCCTTTCATCTTCTTTGCTCAATTTCACGCCTGTGTGCATTCGAGTCGTGTCCTGCTCAACATCCCTCAGTGTATCGTTTTGTCCTCGTGTCATGTGTTACCGTAAACGTTCTCTCTTCTTATCTCTCTTCCACTTACACACTTATCCTTTCTTCTATACAAATGAAAAACAAACAAACGAAAACAAACAAAAAATCTTCTTAAGAAATAAGAAGAAAATTTTTTTCCTTTAAAAAAAAAAAAGAAGAAACAAAACCAATTAAAAAAAGTGGAATTATTATAGTTAATGACCTTTTAACTTCTTTAGTGCAGGTACAGTTAATTTGAGATACTCCTATTCGTATTTACTTGACACCTAGAACCATTAAAAGAGTATGAAAAAGAAAAAATGGGGGTAGTGGAAAAATGAAAAGAAAAGAAGAGCAGAAGAATAGAAAAGAAAAGATGACAAACATTCAGCCACGCATCGCGAGGCAGGCGCGCAGAAGAGGAGGAGGAGGAGGAGGAGGGAAAACAAAAAAACAAAAAGAAAACACACCCACAAATACAAACACAAACACATATAATCCCCTTCCCTGTAATAACACCCAACTACTTCAACCCTCCACTCCCTATATAAATTCCTAAAGCCCTCCTTTTTCTTCCTCTTCCCAGCCCTTCTTACAAATGACTTGAAGCGTTTTGTTGTTAATTTTTTTTTTCTCGTTTGCATGTTTGTTTGTAACTGCCACAAAAGGTGAGGAAAGAAGCGGCACAAGAAAAATCATAGTAATAATAATAACAACAACTATAACGAGTTAAAATAATAAAAATAGTAATAGAAATAATAGGAGAAGAGAAGGAAAATTAACGGCGACCACCACTTTCTTGGTGTTGAGCAAATCAATCAAACAAACAAACATGCAAACGAGTGGTTTTTTTTTCTTTTTTAAAAAAGGGGAGGGGATCACATGACGTCACAACTTCTCGAGAGCCTCACGATATTTTGTCGCATCCTCAGCAAAGGCGGTATGGTCAGTAGGTAATGTCTTCCAATTCATACTTAAGCCCTCTTGAGTAGAGCGGCGCGGTATGATATGAAAGTGTACATGTGGCACCTCCTGATGCGCCAAGCTGCCATTGTTTTGTAACACATTGTATTGTGTTTTTACTTCACCGTCTCCAGCGACTGCACGGGCAACTTTTGCCATCGTACTGCCGAGTTCAGCTGCCGTATCCGGCTCCACTTCGTGCAGAAACTCCGCATGAGCCTTCGGTATAACAAGCAGATGTCCACGCGAGAGGGGGTTGATATCCATGAAGGCAAGAACTTTGGCCGTTTCCACAACTTTATGGCATGGAATCGCTCCCTCCACAATCTTACAGAAAATGCAGTTGGGCATATCGATGTTGATTAAAGTAAGGATATCTCTGTTGTTGCTGGTTCTCTTTTCTTTTTCCCCCTTCGTTCCTTCGTTCCTTCCTTTCTTCTTTGGTTTCTGCGATCACTTATAATAACGATAACAGAAATAATAAAGGTTAGGATACTATGGAAGGTGTTCGCTAGTCCTTGTAACAGTGCTTATTCTTCTCGTTTTGTGATGTATCGAATCCTTCTAAGGAAGACAAGGACGGAAGGATGGAGGGAATGAATTCATTTCTTTTCCAGAAATATAGAACGTGATGTAAACGACACAAGTCATAAAAAAGATTGCAGAAATAAAGAAAAAAACAGCGCAGAAATTTTGGCGGGAATGACGGCAACAGACTCAAGCATATACGCACACAAACAGGGGTAGACACAAACATAAAAGTCGCTTGTGTACAACGATACTGGGAAGCCAACACTGGTATGAACAGCAACATTAATAATTTTTTTTAAAAAGGAACTAAAAAGGAAACAATAATCTACTTTTTGGGAGGGTTAGGGAAGGATAGCAAAATATCACCACGTACTCACCCCCTCCTTATTTTTTTTTGGAATAAATGGCACCTAAGGGACACCAGCGTAAAAGCAAACAAAAATAAACCAACAGGGCAAAACCAAAGCCACGAGCTGAAACAATCACTCAATGTAGTATTGATCTCTTGAAAGCACGGGTAGATGTTTTACCACCACCAAATGGGGTAGTGGCAGCAGCTGATGGCAAAAAAGTGTCCCCGTCCGCTATCGAAGAACTTAAAACATGTCGCCGCTTTTGACTGTTGCGGGCCTTCACAGAGCTTAGTGAACGCTCATGTCCTCTATCAAGTGAATCATCCTGCCTTGATTGGGAGTCCGTTTGCTTGGATTGCGTAGCTGTTGCCTCAGTTTCTGCAGCCCGGCGCTCCTCCTGCACTACTGCGTACCGTAAAACACTCAACCGCTTCGTTATTGGTTGGTCTCTGATAGTTCCCTCTAACGGATCGTCCGCTGCAGACGTCTTACTATCGTCTAATATCCTGCTCGTCTTCCTACGCGACGACACCTTCACGGCTGATGCCGCCACCGCCTCGTGAGGCGCTTCCTCCACTGAGCGTTCTTTTTCTCCAACGAACCTTACATCCTTCTCTTTTTGCTTCTGAAGGCCTTTGGTCCGGTGGTAGCCCTCCTTTCGCTTCGCCAAGCGCTCCGCTACGATTTCAGCAACGCTACTCCCAAGTGGTGCAAATGCCATCGCATGATATCGACCACCTTGGCTACTTTCTTTAACGTGAGTTAGCATCGCCTCCACAATAAATCTCGAATTCTGAAGGGCACTTTCCACCATCGCTTCACACCGCTCCGCGCGCTGGGAAGACATCAGCATGCTCCCCTGCATTGTGTTGAGAAGTGGTCCCTGGCTACTCCGCAGAGCCTCCGCTTCCTCTAACGACTTATATGCCGCAAACCCTCGCTCTGCCAAGGCGGCTACAGTGCTCTGCAACACTTCATAGGCTGAGGTGAGCTCGGGTAGTACGCTCCCGGCACATGGATTCTCGGTAACACTTTGTATGATGGCTTTCGTTACATTGAGGATTGTGCGCCCCTCAGCCTCGATTAGAAGAAGCCCATAGGTAAGGAAGCTAGTGCTGCAGTCCAGAGATATCTCGAACACATTTCCATTGGGTGTTGTTGCCGCCACGAACACCATGGCAAGATGTGCAACGAGTCGTTGCGTTATGGCGGCTGCAAGCATCGGCTGCCGAAGCCAGTGTATTTGTTCGTGTGCACGAGCAATGAGAGCGAAGCTCCTACCAACGTACGGACGAACTGCACCTGCTGTCAGGGGGGAAACTCGCTGCCAATCCATCATTGGATGAATGAACCCAGCATCCTGGACGACACGTGAGATGCGCTGCTGTGGCGCCGAGGCAAGCATGCCGAGCAGAGCATCAACAAGAAGTTGGCAATGCTCTTCCACAAGCGCAAGGTGAACCTTCCGGAAGTCCGCAGTCTTCTGCTTGATCATGAGCACGGAACCACGAGAGGTTTTTGGGTCAGAGTTTAACCGCACAACAACATCCAACAAACACGGAACAATGAGTTCGTTAGTAATGATGGGCGTCACCGCCATAGACAGGCACAAAGCGTCTGCAAGACTCTCCATGATTGCGCATTCGCATGTCTCAGGAGCGGCCTCAACGTCTAGTGAAACACGTTGGCATTTGTGGTGAAGCGCGTCAACAAACACGAGCAAAATGTCCGCAATTAAGGCCAGAAGCATGTCCTCATGCTCCGCCACGTGTTTAAGCACTAACTTGCTGTTGCTTTCTGCCATAAAAGTGCTGGTCGCGTCAAGCTGCTGATCTGTATCATCCATCCGCTGCTTGTTCGCTCCGGAAACCTTAGACTTATCGCCTGGGTTGTTGTACTCTCCCTGTGCTTTCCTTCTTCGTCGGCGGTAGTCCCCTTCCCCTTCAAGCCGTTCAGCTTTCTCAACAAAGAGATCGATCCCACCATGTACTTCATCAAACCTCTGTAAAAATGGTGCTGTGCGATCCACAACAAAAGAAATGAGGTTCAGAAACTTATTCGTTAACACTGACGAAACAAACTCCCTACTTACTCGTGCGCAAACGGAACTATGTGCGCCCGCGTTCTTACCGCCGTTGGCACTATGAATATCATTATACTCATTAATGCTTGCCTCATTTACCTCCGCTGGCTTCGATGCCTTCGCGATTGACGGTTGTAACGATGGCAGCAGCGTCACGTATGCCTTGACAAGCATACCCACTCCGTGTGTATAACATCGAAACAGGTTAGAGCGCAGCTCCTCAAGTTCCTGCATCAGTTCACCTACCTGATGCGCTTGCGTGCCTCCCTGCACCAAGGATGACGTACAACTTTCACCAATTACCACCTTCATTCGGCGGACAGCGCCGCTCACGTGCAACATCGCCTTTTCCCACTGGGCAACAATTACTTCTACTAGCAGGGCTGCATGAAGCTCGGCGTGCTCATCCTCAACGGAGTCGTAAGCATCCCCGCCAACTTCGCAGTTGGAATCATCACCGACCAAATCTCGGGGACGGTAAGAGGACATTGTACGTACAAAGCACTGTAGTACGGTACGATTCACATTGGTGAGCAACAGGGCTTGCAAAATGTCACTTGTCAGGCGCACAACCTGTCTCACAGCGCTTACTGATAACTCCCGCAGTGACGGGCCCTTGTCATGCACCACGGGAACATACCGAAGAGATGGTAGCTCCTCCTCGCAAGAATTCCCACCGCCTCCTCCCCCTCGTACTCTTGTCATGGGCACATTCACTTTTTCATGCAGTGCCGGTCCATTGAGCATTCGGTACAACATACTACTTGGGTCCGGAGAGAAGTCAAACATACCCGCATGAACTTCCTCCGCTATACCACCCCAATACGATACTAAAATAACCTCTAGCTGATCAACGCAGGCAGTGAAGAGGCGATCAGCAAACGTGCTTGCGGCACCCGCTGCAGTGTGTGCTTGTACGTTTGCCTCCATCCCAGCACGGTCCTCCAGCTGAGTTAGTAAAGCCGCACTATACATGCGCAACTGCGTTGCTGAGCACTCCAGCACGTTGCTCATATCTACTCTGCCAATACTAAACGTTGTAAAACGCTCGAAATCCCTTTCAGGAGTACGGAATGCTTCGAGAATTGCCTCAGCACGCTGGACCGCATCGGACTCACCCATGTCCACATCAAAACCACCCACTTTAATACGGTCAGACACCGTGCCCTCGCTAAGGGCCGCCAACATGTTGCGACTGTTGAACATCGTGGCTGTATCCTTTAGGTTGCATATGCTCCCATCCATATCCAACGGCGAGTCAAGCCAGTCACAGCTGGCCACTCGCTTCAATGTGCTAGAGAAATCCATGTCCGGATTAGCACACATTCGAGCGCACGACGCGGCAAAGTCCGCATCCCCGCAATTGCCTGCGGCACCGTTCTCGCTGCTATCAGTCGGCATAAACTTTTGCATCCACTCATCGGCTTCTTGGCAGAGGCGACGTGCGGTGCTTTCCATTGTTCGTACGTGTTGATTTCGTATGACCCTCAAGTAATACTCCAGTGGGTGCTCCACTTTGGTCTCACCTCTGCTATTGTTATTGGAAATGGCTGGCAAGGTATTTCCGCTACCGTCAACACGTAGAAGTACTGCTTCTTCCCCATCGCATTTTGTCCCCCAAATTTCTTCACCTTGATTGACGTTAACGTTCCTCAAGGCTGGCTCCGCCGGTATATCATCATCCGAGTTGCCGTCTTCTTTCCCCTCATCATCGGAGCAACGGCTTTCGTTCTCAATCACTTGGAGCTCTTGCCGAAGCCCCAAAATAGCTTCATCGTGCTTGGCACTGGAGGGTAATTTCCCCCTAGCAACCCAGCAGAAGTGGCGCAGTTTCACAGCTGCGATCGACACATCCATCATTCCGGATAGCATGTCTTCAATGAGGACAGTATCGGTCGCACTTACGTGCTGCAATTCTAGTGCCATCCGATCGTTGAGGTAAAGAGCAGCACGAAGAAGTGCCAATGCATACCGATAAGTAATGGTGATGCTCCCCCGTTGCTGCTGCTCAGAAAGACCGGTGTTACCACTGGTGTTGTTTTCATCCCCCTCTTCTAAACCTAGCATAACCGCATCTTCCAAGTTACAGTTCTCCTCTAGGTAAACCATCGCACGCCGCAAATTCAGCACAGCGGCCTCGAAATTACTACGGCCATCGCTTGTGTCACCATCGCGGCGACGGGCCAACGGTGTGCCGTACCAATTCTCAAGCTCCTCGTTGTCAAGTAGAACGTATTCACTACTTTCACCACCATCAAACGCAATGTCTTCCAGTGCTCCCCTCGAAATACGCTGCCTCGCTTGCTTCTCGTCGTCATCAATACACCTAACGGACGAATTGTCATCCCTCGTGCTTGCTGTTGTTGCTGGTGGAAATGCGGAACCAGTGGCGGAGTACACCTCATCCCTCGTGTCATCCTCCGTCTCACAAAAGCTTTGTCCCTTTGAAAATCGTGTCGCCCTCGAAGACGCCATTTGATCCTCTTGAAGGTCCTGCAGCCGCTGGTGGTCGTGTTGCAATTCGGACCGTCGCCTTGGCACACGAGCCCCGCAGTGTTCATATATGACACCGGGTACCTTCCACACGGTTATAAACTTCGCAAGTCGTTCCCTAGTTACTTTGCATGCACAGAGGGATTGAAACAACTCCATCGTCGGGGCAACAATAGCTTCCCCATCTTCAACCGCTTTACGAAAGGAATTAGCTAGCGAACCAACCGCATCACCAGTGAAAAGATCCGCGTCGTTATTGTACATGGTGTCGAGGGTCTCCTTCGAGACAACAAATGTGCTCACGCTATCACGCAAGAGTTGCTGCAGCGCAGTGGCGGCGGCCTCCGCCTCAGAATCGACGGAGACAAGTAACTCCTGCTGAAGGTCATCGTGTGATGCATTGGCATACATGCGGCTAATGTATGTTTTGGGGTCAAAGGCGCAGCTCGTTAGGTCGACGTAAACATCGTGCCCCTTCTCGTCTCCCATCGAATTACTCCCTTCCTTGCAAGAAAAAGAAACAAACTAAAAGCACACAGAAGAACACGCACCTCAAGCGCTGCCCGCTACTATGCCTTGGCGGGCTTTGATACTATCAACCACAACGAATCCCTAGCACCCTAAATCAATAATTATTCGTAACAAGAAAAAAACAATTAGAAAGAGGCAGTGCGACCCCGCTAAACGCGCAAGTGGAGCAGGGCTGATTATACATATATATATATATATACATATTTTCACAGGTTGACCAAACCACATTAAAGGCACCCCTAAAATGAATTGGGGAGCAGTGGACAGAACAGGTGCAGTTGTGGCAGTGGTTAGCAATGATGAAAGGACAACAGCAACACGCACGGAATCTCATAATTTTCCGTGCACATTTCCCTTTCCCCCCCTTCCATCGGGTACATCTCTTCCACCTTAGATGCAGCAACAACAAAAATGATGTAAAATATCACAAAAAAAATTTAAAAAGCAGTAGCAGTATGACAACGTATACAAAGCAACAGTAACCTGCAGATGTCACAGTAGAAAAAAAACCCATTTTAAGATGACCAACCTTCACTTTATTATCTTCTTGTTCGACACACTATTTTTTTTCTTTGGAAAGTGGCGGCAGGACTAAAAGAGCATCCAACGACTTTGGAAATTGCACTGGAAGGGCGGTGGTGGTGGTGATCATAGCAAACAACAAGGGATGAGAGGAAGGGAAGGTAACAGAAGGTTAGGGGCGCCGAGAGCATATTCCCCTCCTCCGTAGAATTTTACAATGTCTTCTTTTCTTTTCTTTATGATAGCGAAGGGAAATTAAGGGATCACACACCCTCCCGTTTCCGCGTTTTCACACAACTTCCCTTCCCTTCCCTAATTCTCCCCCCTCCACACACCCTTTTCATAAAACACAAACAGTTTTCTGCAGTATTCTCCGCCTACGGGATTTTAAATCTCATCCAACTTTTTTTTTTCCCCATCCCCTTACTTGTTTATTCACTTCCCCTTTTCTCTTTTTCTTTCCTTCTCCTCGTTTTTCCTTATGTTTCTCTTCTTTCGCTACCTCCTCACAGACCCGATGAAGAACCATGGTAGTTTGTTGCACGTGTAGGGGCACACACACACACATCTCCTTTTCCCCCTCTTTTTCCTCTAAATCCAAACTTCCGCACCCTTTCCTAATCTTCCACACGCTCTTATTTTATTTTTTCTCACCCTAGTTTTTCACTTCTTCCAGCAATCTCCCGCCACCACGCTTCGGCGTCATGTATGCGTTTTCTCCTCCCATTCACGTGTTTGATACACTGCATGCAAACACAAAGCGAGAGGAAATGAAGAACGGACTAAAGGGGAAAAAAACGAAAGGATCATGCGAGTAGAGTTTGGGTGAATCGAATGTATACCTGTTGACATGCACAAAACATGGAGTTCTCATGTACTGACTCATATATTTGATTTTCCTTTCACTATTTCTGTTTTCTCGCCCACTATCACACACGTTCTACCGCCCTCACCGTATACTTACCACCTTCCTAAATACAAGTAACGCAGGTAAAAAGTAAAATAAAGGGGGGGAAATACCCGACAAAGCACAGTACTTTAACCAGCTCACTCATCAGCGGTGTATGCCAAGTACTTCGGGTCTTGGGTGGTCCTCAAGAAAGCACTTTGGACCATGCAACTTTCCATTTCTTGGGCGTATTGCTGACCGTAGCTGGCCATGCGCCCCATGACGTTCACCATGCGCAGCCTGAAATTAGTTAGAAACCTTTCCTCATAGTAAGCGTGAAGTCTATCACTCACATCCTTCGCGTACGCCGTGAAGGCATTGTCAGATCCCCCACCAACTTCGTTGCTGTGTATCCACAGGCATTGGACGTAGTCCACCGCCTCAATAGCCGCGTCGAGATAAGTCACTTCAAATAGAATCCTCTCGTAAACCTCGCGCTTGTTACGCGACTGTTGCTTTTCAATTGCAAGTGCCGTGTTGGAACACAACTCTGATGATTGATCTGCCGCACATGAAAGTTCACCACCCGCGGGAGAGGCATGGAGAACGTCCGAGTAGGCTTTAAGTGCATCGGCAACATCCTTTAGCGCCGTGATGTTATCCATTGAATTCTTCATGTAGGTAAAATACGGAGGCGCAGCCGCCGACAGGGCATCACGGTAGGTAGTAAGGTAGTGACTCACATCACCCCAATACGCCAAATACCCCACAACGTTCGCGGTATCTCCAGAAGACTTGGGGTACTCACTGGGCGAACCATTAGCGAATGGCACTGCTTTCGGAAGTTCAGCTGTTTTCTTGGGAGCTGGTTCCGGTGGCGGTGCTTCCGCTTGTGAGCCCTTTCCACCCTTTACCCACGATCCGAACATCTTCACGATACTACGCACGGCCTTCGTGGATGATCCTGTTATTGTCGACACACGCTCGGACCCCAGTATGCCCCCCTTACGCTTGCTGTGGGCAACGATAGGAGCATTGCGTACACGGAAATCCTCGAGGAGTACACGCATTTTCTCGACCCAGTCCTCAAAGGCCTCGCGTGGAAGCTGGAAGAAGTTGGGGGTGTACGTTGAGAAGTACACGACCTCGGGTAAAATGGCAATCTCACGCAGGAAACGTGCAATAGTGTGTTGCTGGGCCAGAAGAATATTCTCCTTTGTGATGAACGTTCCAAAGTCATCAAACTTGGACTTGGGAGGAAGCGGCGGGATGATCATTGTGGGGAACTGATAGGCCAACAAGGTGCGAAACTCCACCAATTCGCTGTAACGTCGATCGAGCTGTGCGGTAGACGAGGGCTCCCACGTGTTCCGTCCGATGCCGATGTCGGTACCACCCATGTGAGGCGCGACCGGCACGTCCGGCACGGAGTACGCCGACGAGTCCCCAGGTCTAACTGTAGTGACAATAGGAAAGAAGGTAATGGGTCGAATCATACCAGCACCAAGAACGGCGGACTCAACAGTAAACTTTGCCAGTGTGGGAATGTTGAGCTTCGGCGCCGGGGGCGGGGTACTATCAACCACTGCAACAGGTTGCGGCTGCTCTTTTGCCTGTTGTGGTGCCTCCGGTTGTGACAACGGATGCTGAGGTTGGTGTACCAACTGTTCATGCATCTGCTGCGACTCCTGGAAGGGATCGTCGATTTCCGTCCCAGGAAAGCTGCCGTCACCTGAAGGCATCATTCTTTTCCCTCTTTTCTTTGTATTTTATTACCTTCCTCCTTTCGTGATGTTTCGCGTCACCACTAAAATTTCAGCGTGTCACACACAAGCTAAACGGATTGGTGATCTACAGCTTGTGGAGATCTGTTAAACTAGCTGTCCTGCTTTCCTTCGTTTCTTAAGTACGTTTGATGAAGGGTGTTTTCAAGTTCAGTAAGAAAAGCAGGACATGTCGGTGCAACAAAGCATGAAAGTAAATCCAAACACAAACCCGCCACGCACAAAGGTGACACTTCCCCCATATGTCATAGGATTGCACCCAGAGAAAAGGAGATTACATGGTGCGCAAGGCGATGATAAGTTAAAACACGAACAGAAAATGAGGGTAGGGAAAGTTAGCATATAAATATAAAATAAAAGAAAAGCGGACAAGCACAGGGCGACCTACCGCAGCTTGTCAGTAAACATAGCTCACCTCTACACCTTGTTAAATTTGCGGACATCATCATTCTGATACCAGTTTTTCACACGCTCCATACTCCTCTACATCCCCTTTTCTCCGCCCATCCCCAACAGCACGTGACAATTTTGTGTAATGCCACCGCAGCAACGCGTGACCGTCCACTGTATCCCAAGTCAAAAAAAAAAAACAGTGGGCCTTAACTTGCCAGAGACTCTTTTGCTTTTTTGGTCACATGCGTTTCCGGTTCCATTCCCAGCACAAGTGCTTTTTGAAGATCAACCAGTGTTCCTTGCTTCATATCCATGTCACTCAGCAATGTCCGATGCCGTGCAGCGCTACCCAGTACATCGTCGCGCATCGTATTGCAGGCCGCCTTACGTCTCTCGTAATCAAGCAACAACTTCTTTGATCCTACCATAGGCATTTTTTCGCGTATTCTAAGATTACTGGCAGTGAAGTGGTCACGCTGACGCTTCGTTTGTGCTAACTTATCACGCAGGCCGTTCAGCTCTTCCTCCGTCGACGCTACCTGCCGCCGAAGTTGGCCGTTTTCAATCTTCATAAACTCTAGTTTTTCCTTTACATGTGTTAGAACATGAATTGTGGTGGTTACTTTACGTCGCAACCTCACAATGTCTTCGTTCCGCTCCTCAATCTTCTCATTCAGATTTGTGTTCTCAATTTTCAGTTGCTCAAAATCAATGAGGCTCATTCCATCCTGCTGCTGATCACGTTGAGCCATAGCTCTCTGCAACTCCTCCATTTCGTACCGCAACAAATTATACCGTATGCGCGCCCGCTGAATTAAGCGGCGCTGAAGGACATCCCTGTTGAGGAATTCGTCAATTTCCTCTTTGGTCAGTCGCTTGTTCGTGCGCACAAACTGCACACGCTCTGCAAGTTCTCTAATGTACTGACGAAACATCTCCTCGTGTTTTTGAGAAGAGTCAATAGTGCCCTGGTGTCGTGACTGCATTTCTGTAAAGGCCGCCTCTGCCGCCTCACAACGGGAACGTTGCTGTTGCCATTCTTCCCTCATCTGCCATATGGATATCCAGTATTGTTGTTCTGCCTCGACTGTCATAGCCTGGTGTTGGTTCAGGTCTTCACCCTTCCGCTGCCGCTGGGCTGTGAAGTGTTGCGTCAGCAGTCGCTGAAGTGCTACACTGCGCTCGACAACACTGTTGTAGCGGTTGACAAGTTCCCTGTACTCCTCCTTGAAGGTGACGCGTGGCTCCGCTTCCACACCCTCAGCAGCCGCAGCAGAAGCTGCGGCTGCAACTGCAACGGTGGTGGTGAAGTTAGCGCGTTTCTCTGCCTCCCGTTGAGCACAGAACTCCTTCCAGCGCTGCTGGATGACGGTGGCCGCCTTCATTTGCTGCTCCTCCTCCCTCACCTGCTGGTCATCATACTCGTACATGGTTACTATACAAATTGAAGGGAGGTGAATGTGTACAAAATAACTAACTGTGCTGGACGCACACTGTCGTGTCTAAAATGTTGCCTCCTCCTTTGCTCTGGCTAATTATGATGGTTGTGTTTCTGGATCGTAAAGACACAATGAGGAGAATATGTATACAAAGTTATATACCGTCAGAGACACGTGGGTGATCAAAAGATGTGCAACAAATAATAATAATTGTGTGAAATCACGCTGGAAAGAAAATTTGGAACCCTTCAATCACAGAGGATGTGCCTACAGTAGTTGTGATATGAGTACGGATTCTACCTTCTTTTTTGTTTCCTCCCAACAGTTCGCCCACTATGAACGAGGGGTCTATGGTTGAACGGGTTTTGGCAAAGGAGGCCGTAAGTTCGTGGGGGATGTGTTCCACTGAGGCGTTGCTTTCTGCTGCTGTCGCTCCTGCCGTTTCGCCTTCGTCTCGTCCGCCATACGCTTTTCTAAATGTTCCAGACGCTCCAGCGCGAAAGATTTTATTGGAAGCAACTTTGGGGGACAAAGAAGTCCCTTTGGCTCTTCCGATTCGTGGAAAACGAAGCCGGTCGTCGGAAGAACTTCCGCGGGGAGCGTCTCATCGCTCCCTGCACGTTGCTGCGGCTGTTCCATGACTCCACCTTCCCTATTTGCACACACTACCTTGGCGTACAAGAAACGGGAAGTGAAATACAGGTCGCACGTAAAGATAACTTCACAAACGCTTCACAAAAAAAAAAAAAGAAGAACGGGCAGGCACACGGATGTATTTTTTTCAAGTTGAGTTATCCACTTAAGACCATCGGAGGGAGATTGTCGAAGTTGAGATACGCCACTTCCACAGGATCATAAATTTTTCTTTTTTTTTCGTCTTTCATTAGTCTCAAAGATATCCACGATCCTCTGGCGCACCCGTACCCCTTCACATCACTTGATTTTTCTTTGCCTTACCCTCCATTTTGTGGATCTGTGAACGCAGAATGAGAAATAACAAAGACGTCTGGAAGGCGGGAATTAGATCAAATAATAATGAAAAGGTTAGTTGGCGGCAATACGCAGCACCTCGCACTCATATCTCCACTTGTCCCTCTTGTTGCTGTATTCCACCTCCTTCACTAACGACACGAGAAAGATCAACCGTGTACTTCTCATGAGATCATCGTTACAATCCCACACCCCTTCCCTCTTATACCCCTTCCCTCATAATTTGCCTTCACATTTTCATTTCCCCTGACATGCCACAACTTTTTCTCTTCGACCACTTCCACAAATAGATGAAAATATGATGTAATATAAATATATGTATCCTTGCGAGGGGTCTTACGAGCTTCATATATCTTGTTTTGTCCCATGTGCATGTATTTAACTGCCCTCCACCTCTCCTCCAGTCGTGTTTAGTCGCCTTGAATTTTCGTCTGTCCCCGCAACCACTTAAAATAGCGACATTTCAGCGTCCACCTCGGCCTCTTCTTCCTCCACCTGCACGACGGGGCGGGGGCCGTTGCTTTCAAGCGCCTCCCCTGCAAGCACGTGCTGGAGTTGGGCCTCGAAGTTGGACTGAGTAATGGTGAAGCTCTGCAAGAACTGCTGGCGCCACACAATTTTCCCATCAGCCGCAACAATGAATGCCATAGGGCACGACATCACGCTGAGGTTGGCCACATCGGCGTATGTCTTCCCCGTTGCTTTCTTGTCATCAAAGAGAATGTGCGGAGGCGCAAGCCGGAGGGGCTTCTTCGTGTTCTCGTCCACGATTTCCTTGCCGAGATATTTTTCGGTCTTAGCTTTGTCTGCGTCATTGCTGATCGCCACGAAGACGACACCCTTCGGGCCGTACTTCTCGGACAAAACAGTGAATTCCTCGTTGACAACATCAGCACCACGGTAAAAGGTATTAAAGAAGTAGAGGACATACACCTTTCCATTCTCCAATTCCACCTTATCACCACGTATGGGCTCAAGGGCGGAGAGTGCAGGAGCAACTTGACCGAAGGACTTATCGTCGCAGTATGTCGTCACGTCAATTGTATCGGCCATGATTACTTACTGCCGATGATATTTCAGTTATGTATAACAATTAAACCTCCTCTGTTTTCCTTCCTCTTGTATTTCCTGCCTATTAAAGGGTCTATCCAATAAGTTGTTACAGGTCGTGTAATATCCACCCAGGTTGTACGCGAGAAAACTGCAAAAAAAAACGCGAGAAGAAGTAGCTTCGCTGGCAAGACAAATAAGATCACAGATATAAACCGACAGCATAGTTAGCAATACAATAAGAAGAATTTTGGGAGGACGCACATATAAGGTGTACTGAGACACCGAAGCGTTTCCATACCGATCGAGCTTACAACATAAAGCACAAAAAAAAAAAGATAGCATTTCTTCCCGTATCAAAAAAAAATAACAATAATAAAACCCATGATAATCCAAAAGTCAGTCTGCGTGTGTGTATAAGGGAAAGGTTTAATGAATATATATATATATATATATATGTGCAGTGGCATAAAGGTGATGTCGGCCGTGCTTAGTATTATTAATAATAATAGCCGTAACTACTGAAGCGTTCCTTGCTTCCTAAGGTGAAATAGTCTAACATTTTTCGAAATACAATTCTGGACACTGGCGTGCATTTACCATTCTGTTACTTCTTTCTCTGTGTTTGATCGCGCCATGTAAAGTAAAGCGCTTCACCAGGACCTCTATAGACCCACAAGGTGAATACAGGTGCAAATTTAATACAAACGAAATTTAACACTCCAAACCAGCGGCCTGGGTTACTTCCCCCGGGCGCATGGAAGACAAAAAAAAACGAACGAAAAAAACTTTTTTTTTAAAAAAAAGATCATTTCCCTCCTTCTCTCTGTCGCCCTCTACTATCTGTAGATGCGTTGATTCCGTTTTTCATCCATTCTTCTCGTTCGTTTTACCACCCAATGTGCGAACCCGCCTGAGGAGTGCCCCTGTGCGGGCGAACTGCTGGTCAAAAGCTGCGCTATTGGCCACGTCTCGGACAACACCACAGCACAACTCCACTGTGTTGGAACATCTCTCACTGCACGGTAAGATGACTGTCGGACTCTCAAGGGACGACAGAAGTTCAGACAACACCCGCGCACCACCCTGATGCAACCCGCTACCTTCATCTACCATGGACTCCAAACACGCGAGTAGAGAGGCAGGAACATCCCTCTCCTCACACTTGCTATTACAAAGCCACAAAAACAGCTCACCTGCGATAAGAGTGATGCCGTTCTGCACTTTATTATTCTGTGGAGTAAAAAGAGAGAGCTCCATGGCCGCTAGAGCAGCTGTATAAACACCTAAAGAGATTTGCCTCGAACAGGCATCGCTGTCCTTATCACACACATTCGAATTAGTGGAAGCGATATTCTCTTCTTTGAGGAGTCGCAGCAACCGTCTGCATAACCTCAGAGCCTCCACAAACAATGGGCGGCTCACGGTCTTGTCCATTAGTACCGTTGCAAAGCACCGGTGGCGCAGGAGGCGTAATTTGAGGATATACTTCGAGAACTGTAAGCCCACCGAAGTATCCTGGGGCAACTTGTCCACCTCCTTTCCCAAGACCACCGCAATATCGACACATTTCCGAAGTGATGCGAGCTCGTCACTCTTCTTGCACCTCGACAGTCGACATTGCACAGCCACATTCAGGTGTGCTCCGCAGAGCAGCTCCCTCAAACTTGCGGACACGAGCGTGGTGACCATCTTCACACTCTTTCCGACGCTCTCTTTGCCGGTTTTTCTTAGCCATCCGTTGGCAAGGGATAAAATACCATCTTCATTGTTTACGTAACCGACCTCAACTCTTAGTTCGCCAAGGCGTTGCCTCCACTCGCGGAGCACAAAAACCTTCGGTCCCGCAACACGAGCCGTATCGGTTGGTTGCTCTGATCTCATTAAAACTTCAGCGTATGTCGGTTTCCGCTTTCCTGACCTCTGTGGTGCCACCAAACCCGCACTCATAGTGCCATCGGTGCCCTTTCCTCCACGCAACTCCCCTACCGCCCCCTTCGCATCCATTTCTTGTGCAAGAGCAAACTCAACTGTGAGGTTCCTCGGAGAAGAGGGATCGGACTCCCCTTCCCGCTGGCGTTTCAACTTCGGTTGCAACGTTGGTGGCTCTGCGTCGGCAGAAATAACGTGAGCCGCAGGGGTAAACCGTGGAATGTCCGCATCAGCAGCTTCTGCTGCGGGCTCTCGTTTGTTACTTCCAGACTCCGCTCTCGGCGATGCTGCGGCCGTCTTTCTACATTCTTCCTTTCTCCGTGCACCTGCTATGGCAACTTGAAGTGTACCTCCGCCACGCGATACAGCGTCCTCCACGAGACCCTTTAGGGGTAGTTCTTCAACTACGCGCCAAGCAAGCGTGGAACCAGCCCTCAAATCGCTCACACCTTCGACTTCGGCAGCTTCAACCACGCCCCACTGCAATCGCCACACCCGCGCAGCATTAAAAGATGTGCGACCTTTGATTTGCTCTCCGCGGAGCAGTGATACCACATCCACCCATGTTGCCTCCGCCGCTGCAGCGAAGGCGATGCCGGTGCCAGAAGGGGTACGGGCTCCAGGACAAATACACTGAAAGCTTATGACATCCACTTCGTCCGCGGAACGCACATTTGTAGTTAAAAGGAAACTGCACAAAAACCTACTACTGGTAGATATCAGTTGAAATCGTTGTGGGCTGACGAAACGAGGAACGAGCTGAGCACAAGGCTGTGGTCCTCGGGGGTTTGTTAGGCCGCAATCATAGGATTCCACAACGAACGGACAGATGCCTGATGCACCAGTCAACCCGGTGTGCTTCACCAAAATCTCATGCCCTCCATTTCCCCCCTTCTTTGCGATTACTCGTGGTGATTGCTCGGCATTTGAGGGGAGCGTGCACTGCCACATGCCTGATGAAGGCGCTTTAATAAAACCGTCGCCGCTAGAGCACCCGCAGTTCTCGAATATGTGGATCCGGGGCATTGTCAAATAAGGGGCGTTCCAAATACGCCTGCAAAGTGTCAGTGTTCCTTTAAATCACCTCTTCTGCGTGGAGGTAGGTCGGAGTCTTAAGGTATTATTGGAGTTGAATAAGTAACAAAGGGAGAAGAAGAAAGTGTGTAAATTCGGAAAGACACAAATGGGCAAAAAGAAAATAATAAATGGGGTCCGCGGAACCATCACATTCGCCGCTGGTCACACCTCTCCCCTAACAACCTGTGTCTCCCACACACACTTTTTGGCTGCATCGCCACGTTCGGCGGCACACAATACTGCAACAACCCACGCTAGGATGACTCCATAACGACGGAGTGTTGGAGCAAGAAATCCAGAAGTAACTGCGGGTAGTGGTACCGGAAAACAGAAAGCGGCATACTGTACAGGCCTCGTCCACAGGCTCCACCCCTGGTGTCGTTGCTTGATTTCCCGCTTTCTGCCTCTGACCCATCGGGAATAAAATACTGCACAACCAAATGCTCGGCAAAGTTTTGAGTGCCTTCATGTTCAGAAGCAACCCCACGGTTCTTCTTTCTCTCCTGCTCTGTGGGTGGCTCACAAGCCGTAACACTCCTGGTTTTCTCTGCTGCAACCACCGAGGCTGCAGGGGTAATGCTGTGAATCTCGACACTCGAGGCATCGCGGCATAAGTCTTTGGCACAGCCCAGCTCAAAGTTTTGTGCGGCTGGAGTAGGATGTGCCCCTTTCATACACGAATGTTTAAGACTGACCGCGTGGCGTTCGCTCCACTGACGTTCCAGAAGTAAAGCGGACTCATACGAGTCCTTACACCTAAGTTGGCGATGACATTTCTTTTTCTTAGCAGAGTTAAGGTACTGAGAGGAAGATTCCTGAAGTGACCACTCTCCCAAGCCTACAAGAAACGCCTCATCATCCCCATCGTCTGCATCGGAGCGCTTTCCATTGGCAGCACCGCTGCTCACAAGTACACCGAGCTGCGACCTCAATATGTCCCCCTGATGTTCATAGTTTCTACATCTCTTTCTCGTCCATTCTGCAAGTTCGCGCTCCGTGGTCTCGCTCTCACATAAATCTGTATCCAATACGGCCGCAAATGCGTGAGGAAACAGTTTACTGCGCAACTCCCATGTGCTTGTGGTCCTGTTCACCGGACTCTGCGCTTCTACGCAATACTCGAGTGCACTATCATCAGGGTTGGACAACGGTTCATTTACGCTACAGACTTTTGTTTGGTGGATGGACATGAGTTCCGGTTGCAACTGATTGTTGTTGATGCGATTGAATTTGTAACTCTCCAGCTGGCCCTGCTCGCGACTTCTTCGCAACCTCTGCTCAGACCACTTTTTTTTTTCCAGATCAATCCCAACTACTCAAGAAGGTGCAGGGGAAAAGATCCTCCTACTTTCTTATTAGCGGCCTCACTAACGCTGTACGGGATATAAATACACTCCACTTGCGGAACCCCTTTTTATGTGTGCTACAACAACCTAAGAAGAGCAAGGTTAGTCACTGTGTATATAATCAACATTGCAAAAGAAGAGAGCACGATGTAGTTGTCGTAACGAAAAAGAAGTCTCACAGTACGAGGACTTCCTCACAGTTAAGGTTACCTCGAAAAATGACCTGGAGGTTATCCACCCACCTCCTTTTCATACTCTTCTGCGCCATACATCGCATTAAATGTGACTACAAGCACCGTGGTGCATAAACAAAACCTCTGAAGTCCACAACCCCATGCCCCGTTTGGTAATACTCCCCCCCCCTCTGACATTTTGCCGAGCCACTCATCAGCGAAATGTCAAAAACGTATCAAAAAATAAGATTTGGACCTCCTCCAACGGTACGAAAAACATAAACGTTGACATGCAAAACTAGTAAACTGATGGAACGAAGAAATCACCCTACAACAGCTGGACGGTGGCGCCAAGTTTTTCAAACAGCCCCTTCAGTTTCTCGGCATCCTCTTTGCGCATATTCGTCTGTACTAATCCCGGACACTTCTCGATTGCGTTCTTTGCATCAGCAATGGAAAGGTTTGTTACCGACCGAAGTTCCTTTATCAACTTTACCTTAATATCGGGAGCATACTTCTCAAGTTTGACGTCAAAAGAGGTTTTTTCGACTTTCTTCTTTTCAGTCTTTGGTGGTTCAGCCTCAGTAGCAGACGCCCCACTGGGGGCCGCTCCCGCTGCTGCAGCAACCGGGAATGCCACTGCAGCGCCACCACCGCCTCCACCCCCAAGTCCACGAAGTAATGCCTTTTCATAGAAGTCGTCGCTATGGCCAAGTTTCTTGAAAACAAGTCGCTGCAGGTCCGACAATTCCTTGAGGGTGAGTTGTGAGTATGTTGCAGCCAACTCTTCCAGTTTCGGCTTATCAGCCTTGCCACCACTACAGAATCGAGATGAAAGCGCGCCACAGCGCACAGAAACACCACACAGTACCCGCCGCATCTTACCAACGTTGTCGTTATATCACAGCTATTTCTAAACTCCTTCTCCTTTGTTATTCAAGTTTTCCCCTGGTTCGCCACTAACCACTCGCTACATGAATAAAAAATGATGCGAAAAATAGTAGTAACAGATGAGTTCACGCAGCTCGCCGCCCAAAAGTAAGTAATGATGCAATGTTGCACAGTATCCAGTTTTCTTTCAATCATGCATCTCTCCACCCTCCGGCCTCCCTTATTTCCAAACCACGTCACCCTTTCATCCACCACAATAACCACACACTCCAACATATTTCCGGCAATTGGTGGTGGTTGAAAAATCGCAATCAAACAAAGACTATATCCATTCACAACTACATCCAACACTCTTCCCCCCCCCCGTCCTCTCCACTACTCAGACACATGTGTACATACACACATCGCAGAGAAGTGACACTACGCAGTCACGAGCAAAGGAAGGAACTTCTTACCTGCCAAATGAACCCTTTCCTTCACTACCTCCCCACATATACAGCAACCAACGAAACACACTCACACGCACACGCACACACTCCCCCACTTTATGATAATAAAAGACAGAACGCAACCACCAAAACGGGCCCACAGACTTACCCTTCCCATCCATATGAAATAAATTCGGTTATACTTTCTCAGCTCTACGCAAGTCATAAACTGGAGGAGCCACATCCTGCTCCACTACCTCATTGTACATGTGTGGACTCCAGCTAAGCAAGTGTGGATAAAAGATATAATTTTGTCCACTGCGCTCGCGCTGCACGCGTTTCGAAAGACACCTTTCGATACTCTCTTCCGAAACTACAATTTGAGTACCATCGATTAACTTCAAGTATTGTAGCGTTCGCATGACATCCGCTTCCGACATGAACGTTGCTTGCACAAGATAGTCCAGTGTGACGCAGTGACTTTCCTCAATCGCGCGAGCAAGGGTTGAAACGATCGTGTCGCCCCAGTATCCCAGGTAAAGCTTCTCCCCCAGGTCGCTCAGCGGCTTCTCAGGTGAGCCTATTTTCCCCTCGCGACGAGACAGTTCATAGCTAAGTTCAATGAGAAACCGCCCTATCCCACGACTCTGGAACTGTGGCAGTACGAGTATGCAAGAGAGATTGTACATCTCCGGTGTCGTCTTCTCTTTGCTGAAGTAGCCAAGCACTTCCAAACCATGTGGTTGTATACTGCAGAGCACGTAAAACAGAAAGGGCGTCATGTCATGATCAAGAGCTTTATGGTCAAGGAACAGTTTGGATAGAAGGGCCAAGTGCTCGCAAAATGTGGGCTCAGCTACTCCATCAATCTCTACCACGGTGAGATTCCGTATGGGATCGCGATATATTTCATTTCCCGGTGGAAAGCGGGAGCAAACTAGACGGACGTGGCGCAACACATCTTCATGTTCCGAAAAGGGCTGTAAGCAAAAGGGACATATATGAAGCACAAAAGATGTAAAAGCAACGGAAGAACGCAGAGCATTATCGCGACTACCTTGGCGCAGTTGTAGCTCCATGTCACCTGTGAAGTATTCTGCGTTCTGCTTGAAGCCTTGCTGCACCTGCGGTCGCGCAAGATGGTACGGCGAGAAGTACCACGTCTCCACTTCATATGGGCCCATGCAAATACGTTGAACATTCTTCGGTCGATAAAAAAACGAACTCTCCTTCCGCGTTCTGGTAGTTGTTACCTTATCACAATTTGGTGTCGCACCTCGCTTTGCTGCGGAACCTGCCGTAGCGCCGTTGGATCCACTCTCCTCCTGCTCTGCCACCAAACGGCTTTGCCCACGCGTGGTGATGCCGCAGCCTGTTGGCTTACTCACCTGCTGTTTGTCCGCCTGCCGGCCTTGTCTCCGCTCCCTCAATGCGCTACCGGGGAGCCAACGGTCCATGCGACTGTCCTGTTCCACGTAGTGAACGTAGTACAGAAGCTGCCCCGTGTGCGCATCATGTGCAACCTCTTGTATAATAGCGGCATGAAATGTTTCGTGGAGTGTCGCATAAACCTTCTGCCGCACCTCAAACATTACCATGTCCAAAGGTGTGACACCTGGTTCTTTCTTCCTGTAGGTTCCCCTCTTCACTCTGTGGTCCGATAACTTTGGTTTCCTCGCCACCTATTTGTCACCCATGAAAAAACAACAGACGATGTTAGCGCGCACGACCACGTGAAGTTGTAAATTTTAACCAGATAGGGTGGAGAAGAAAGAACGTTTTTTTTTTTTTTTAAAGTCCTAACGTCGCAGGAACAAGGCGAGGTAACAGTGACGGTTGATAGGACTGCATCACAACACCAGAGGTAGTACATCATCTATGTATGCACGATGCACCGCCCCAAGGTAGTGATGGGGTCCAAAATTTAATATTTCTCCTATTTGTTTATTGATTATTTATACCAATGCCGACCTTTAATAGCCTGAGCTCCTCAACCTTCACACATCCAATCGGGTAGCGTTGTGTTTAACTCATATTCTGTTTAATTCCCCTCCACATACAGACATACACACACACACATATATATATATATATATTACACCATTTCCACCCACCTCACATCGCGCTTTTAATAGTTCATACGATTATTTTCCTTCAAATTTCTCTATAAAGAAATCCCTCTCCCATTTACCCACGCGATCTTTCGCGAGGAATAAAGGGAGATACAATATGTGTATTTCTGTACCCGAGTGTGCGCATATGTTTGAGTTCAACTTTTAACTTCTCTTTAATTTATTTGTATTCGACATACATATTGTTTTTGTGCACATCACTTCGCAGAAGCAAGAAGAATGTACTTTCCGAGGCATTGTTTTTCTATTTAGAAGTCATACACGTGGTAGAGAAGCCAAATAAAGTAAAAAAAGAAGTAAACAAAGGACCCAATTGTAATATTAACTCACGCCCACACTATTAATGATAATGAAATGACAAATAAGATAAGATAAAGAGCGTGAAAATAAGAAGGTTGGTATATATATATATATATTCTTACAAGGATTTTTTCCCCATCCTTTTCCTTCGCCAATATTAAATCATTACAAAAGACAAGTAAACGTTTCTGCTTTATGTCCTTACCAGTATTTAAATTCTCGGACTCGTTCAATTTCTCGTTGCATTCACTTCGCTTCTGTCAGTTCACCTTCTGCTTTCTTTTCCTTTCCTCCCCCTTTCTCTCCCTCTTACTCATCCTTTTCACAAAACATAACATAACAAAACCATAAAACCGTTGTGTGAACCGAAATGAATAAACACCCACGGATACCTTACAGTACCAAACGGCATTCCGTACAAAAACAGCAAATACTTCGAAATGTCACCATCAAACGAACACACAACAAAAGGAAAAGAAGAAAAAAGGAGAGTCAAGGAAGGAAGAAAAGGAATGGGACAGATTCTACAGAAAGGAAACAGCACAATATAAAATGAAAAAAAGAAAAAAGAAGCCCCACACCCGGTTAGTCCGAGATAATCTTTGTTCGAAGAGTAAAACCGCGATTGTGACATGCGCAAGGGAAAGGAACGGGGTTGAATGGTCTACATACATTGTAACATTAAATGGGGAGAGTAGTCGGCGAAAAATGAAAAAAACAAATGAAGCAACAGCAAAAACAGTAGCCGTAGCGACGGAAGTGCTCTTGAGAAAAATATAGTTCAGTTGATCATGGAGGAAGGGATGTATGCAAACTTGAAGGCACGCGTGGATATACGCACACGAAACTTACAAACAAATACAAAAATCATGCATACACATACATCGCGACAAAGGTGAAGTAACCTCCCGCACCCTTTTTCTTTCTTTTTTTTCTTCTTTGTTGAATTCATTACCGGTTCTACTTCATTCTCCCACGCGAACAGAACCTCACCTTCCGCCTCCTCGCTTCGCCTTAAAAACCTAAAACTTTCCTACGAATTACCCATTTATGTGTGCACTGCAGTGCTTTGACCCTCATTCTTATATTCATATGTATACATATATTTTTTAAATTCTGCTCCTTCCGTTTTTCAAGACGAAAGCAGAGCCTCAGAACTTATGTACCTCTCATCCGTGCCTACAACCATTTCATCTTTTTTAAAACTTAGTTTTATTTTCCCCTTTCCACGCTCGACCACCAGCCTGCACTACCAGGAGCCGCTGCGCTATCTCAACCAAAAAAAAAAATAATAATAATAATAATAAATAAAATTATATATATCTTTTTTTCATTTTAAGAAGGAAACTCAATATCGACCTTCTAAAACAAAAACAAAAACAAAAGAAACACACAAATAAACGTTTGCGACTTCCTCCTCCCTCAACCACACACATACCCGCACCTTTCCCTTACCTCGTCACCAACACTTAGCTACACAAGCTGTTCACACGTTACCTGCGGTAACCTCGGCCCCACGCACAGAACCACGCAGGTCCAAATGACAAATATATTTTGATGTGTCTTTTTTTTAAAAAAAGAAGGATTCTCGTCGAATACCGGGGACATGCGATGTGTCGCTGGAAAGAGGGCGGTGAAACGCCCTTTCTTGTCCTCCTTACGCGACATATTCTACGATATCCCGTAGCGCCTTGAGGAACATTTCATTGTCCACTTTAGTGATAACATTGCAGTTGCGCCAGCGACCCTTTTTCGCCATGGACTGTTCCGTGCCATACCAATCGATGCATGTCGCCCCCCTTGTTTCCCTTCCATGCAATTCGACAGTTACGTATGTGAGGAAGCTGTCGAGTACACTTTCGGGGCGGATGGCAACCAGCACAGCTACAGCGTCCGGAACAACGCACGTAACATCTTGCGTTGCCTCAGCGTCACCGGTGTCTGCTCTTGTGCCATCATCGTGAATACGAGTGAATGCCTCCAAACGCTGAAACAGTTTTTCAATAAACTCCTGCCATTTGTTTTGATTTACCGCCACGCGGCCATTGGGAGTCGATTCTCTGTTCACCAACTTATCATAAAACCCCCACGTCATGGGGGAGTTAACAGTTACCTCCCAATTAACCAACTGTACCGGACACTTCCACCCCTTGTGCTGCAGCACCACGACCCCCGCTTCCGGATCGCAGTGGCTGTTAAACTCAGCCGCCATGTTGGAGTTGCCCTTGCTTTCACTGGTGCCGTTCATGATGACAATGCCAGGTATCGTATCTGTCCCAAGTTTGGAAAACAAATCGGGGTTCAAACGAAGGGCCAATGCCACATTTGTAAGGGGGCCCAACGCAACCAACTGGTACACCACATCATCTGACGGCTCTGCCTCCTCAAGTATTTTCAGTATCTCCAGTGCGGCATGTCTTTTAGGTTGAAGAGCCACACGCTGAGATGGTGGAAATCCCGCATCACCAAAGCCGTCCGAGCCGAAACCGCCCCACTGCACAGTCTCCCGCTCCCCCACGAGGGGTCCCTCTGCCCCACGAAAAAACGGTATATCTGCGTCATACAAATCCAGAAGTTTGCCGATATTTTCCATACCTTGGTTAACCTCCACATTTCCCCACACAACAGTGATGGCAATGACTTCCACATCAGGCTGTGTCATAGCCAACATGATGGCTATGGCATCGTCACCGCCACAATCGGTGTCAATGATAAGTTTTCGATGAACCATTATTTAATGTATCGTCCAAACAAAAATGTCAACTCTAACGATGAATATCAAGCAGTACAAAACAAAAAAGAGAAGAGAAGAGGAAAGAAATCATATGGAAGCTCCTTGTCTTTCCTCTTCTGTCCCTCTTGACCCGTCTACTTCCCAGTTTCTACGCTTACGTTAGGCAGAAGTATCGTTCACCGAAGGGTCTTAATCAAGCTGAAGTTGCTTTACGCTGATTAGCCAACCTTTACAAATACGGTAACATCCACCTGGAAAACAAAAATAATGTATACACACTCACATATGTACTGGCGCACGGTACAATTATTTATGGCATAGCAAAACTTTTGTGCCACATGCGATGATCAATAGGTCGAACATTAAAATTTAAAAAATCGCTACATGTGCGACAAGACAACAAAGATGGCAAAGCTTTCCTTACAAACCAAATTCACGCGCGCGCAATCACCTCCGTCATCGGCACGACAGGCCCCTTCGACCCCCCCCCCCAAAAAAAAAAAAAATGCGCCCTCAGCTCCAACACAATCATCTCATCACTCAGGTGACGCGACGGATGACCCAACGACTTACCAACACACGTTTTCATCAGCTCTGACTATTTGATTTCTTTTCCCCTTCACACACAACTCCTCAATTGTCTCGATATGTTCCCTTTTTCCCCTCCAGACCACCTCCATGCGTTATTAACCCAGCAGGCACTCAACGCCTCCACGTAACAAATGCTGAAGGCAGTGTTAAAACTGTAAGACATCTTCACAAATACCTGAAACAGTTGATGATGGCCTCCGAATGGCACACAACTTCGACGGTGGTGGTGGGATGGTACTTGGAGGCGAAGACACAAAATATATGGTAACACAAAAGCGCCACTACGTGCAGCTTCGGTGGGGAAGTGGTGGGTGAGTACTGCAACTCAAGCAACCAACGAAGGGAGCGCTCAAAGGGATACAAAAAGTTGTGCTCAAACTTTTTGCGGATGCTCAGACTCCTAGCGGAAAGAAACCCAAAAGTAACACGCAGACGCGCACGTGCCACCGAAGTGGATACCATAACCTGAGGCGCCCTCCACAGCCCCTCTAACGCTGCAGCACAGAACACATATTTACGTATCACCTCATTGGAACGCTTTCAATGCACATGACCCAATCAACAGACGCTACTGATGAAACTCACTTTTATTACCAACGAATTAACGGTCACCTATTGCGTGGAGCACAAGAAATTCTCTTCAAAAAGTAAAACCGGTAAATAAGGGAGGAAATGCACTTCATAAAAGGGAAATAGCACGTTACGCATCGCTACTCTGCAAAACAAATCTAATCAAAACATACATATATGAAATTCTTGAGGTCTATGAGGCCAATGGCAAGAGGAGAGCAAAAAAAGTATGGGGTGTATAGTGCCTCTATAGAACCGACTTCTGCACCAGCACTGAGCACGTTATCGGTAACGATGGTGGACATATTCGACGTATTCTAGTGCTGACGCCGTCTCATTCCACGCAAACGGTAGTTCTCGTACAAACACTCCTGCGGATACTTCCCGCCGTACCGCCAAAGAAGATAACCGCCGTCCGCCGACGATGGGCGCCTTTGGCCTTTGCGTGAAGCAGAAGCACCTCTCTTCTCATGCCTTGAAGTCCTTCTCTGCTCTTGAAGTACCTGCTGTATTTGTTCATACGTTGACTTTGGGAAATCTCTTGCCGCCATAGATGTTGACCTCTTTGTTGATTTTGGGGGATTCGGGGACCGGCGCTCCTCCACGTTAGATGGCGTACCAGCACGCGCAGCACGTAAAAACCTCTCCCTAGAGCGACAATCCGATCGATTAATTCTTTCCTTCGCATCCTCGACTGCACGCCGGTGCCTTGAGGGGTGCTGCAGTCCCTCAGCAAAGTTGTCTGTGCCGTAGTGCGGGGACTGGATAAACGTAAAAGTCGTTCCGTCCTCATTGGCAAGTAGTCCCACATCGTGACGCCCAAGAGACTGCACGGAAGTCGCAACATTCGTCAACATTGTAGCCACGTCGCATCGGCTTAAGAAAAACAAACGACCCGCAAGCGTCTTCACCACCTCCTCAGGTTCTCGATTGTGGTCTCCTGAAGCACTGGCGAGTTCCCGAAGCGCGGCCCGCTCCAACTCCCGCTTCTGCTCCTCTGACAACTCAGGAGGCCGGGCCGCGCCCCCAGCAGGATGAAAACCGGACGGCAGGTACTGCGAAGGAAGCAAGCAAACCTTTGGATGGTACGCCCTGATGAAACAGGGGAGATGTTGCCTGAACAGTTCCCGCCGCCATTGGTGGTTGTGGGACCGCTGCCATTGGAGGTTGTGGAACTGCTGCCATTGGTGGTTGTGGAACCGCTGCCATTGGTGGTTGTGGAACCGCTGCCATTGGTGGTTGTGGAACTGCTGCCATTGGAGGTTGTGGAACTGCTGCCATTGGTGGTTGTGGAACCGCTGCCATTGGTGGTTGTGGGACCGCTGCCATTGGAGGTTGTGGAACTGCTGCCATTGGTGGTTGTGGAACCGCTGCCATTGGTGGTTGTGGAACCGCTGCCATTGGTGGTTGTGGAACTGCTGCCATTGGTGGTTGTGGGACTGCTGCCATTGGAGGTTGTGGAACTGCTGCCATTGGTGGTTGTGGAACCGCTGCCATTGGTGGTTGTGGAACTGCTGCCATTGGTGGTTGTGGAACTGCTGCCATTGGTGGTTGTGGGACTGCTGCCATTGGTGGTTGTGGAACTGCTGCCATTGGTGGTTGTGGAACTGCTGCCATTGGTGGTTGTGGGACTGCTGCCATTGGTGGTTGTGGAACTGCTGCCATTGGTGGTTGTGGAACTGCTGCCATTGGTGGTTGTGGGACTGCTGCCATTGGTGGTTGTGGGACTGCTGCCATTGGTGGTTGTGGGACTGCTGCCATTGGTGGTTGTGGGACTCCTGCCATTGGTGGTTGTGGAACTGCTGCCAACGGAGGGTCCGGCATTGTCACAAAAAATCTTAAGGACACTCTATGACCCCTATGACGTACACAAGTATCAAGGTTGGAGTATATATATATATATATATATATTTATGGGAAGAAAGTAAATAAGAAGCCTCAGTAAATTCAACACGACAAAAAAGTGGGTACAAGGTCGATCAGATGGAAACAATACCGAGTACAAGCTGCGCAAGTAATTAAGCATATCGATATTGTGTGTTGTTAGCGCAAACGAATCCTGCTACGCGTGCTATAGGGTTATCCTCCTTCATCGTACTGGATACTAGTCAGTTTCCCCGAGTCATACGCCTTTTTAGTGATGGGATCGCGAAGGATCTTATACGCAAGAATTATCTTTTGCATTCTACTCCTACTTATTTCATCATTTTCACCTGTGTTAGACACATCCGGGTGGTGCCGCCTGGCCGCTTCGCGGAAAGCCACAGCTACGTCCTTTGAAGTTGCAGAAAACTCCCGACCACTCAAACCAAGTAACTTGTAGTATCCTAGTGGGTCAACATTCTCCAAATCAGTACGCCGCCTCTCCTTTGGGTTGACGTGTCGTCCACGGCGAGCTTCGTCACGAGCAGCTTCTTCCTTCACCCTTTGCTCAAAACTCTCTTTTTTACGAGCTTGGCGCCGCAGTTCCTCCCGATACTCGTATTCCTCACGCTCCTCATCTTCAGGCGACCAACGGTAGCCTTGCTGATCAGAGGTGAAGTGCAACATCCCCGCCGTTTTCAACTCCGCCATCTGGTTTGTCTGCTCCCGAAGGAAACACATCGCCATCAAAAACTGTTGGACACGTAGTGATAGTGCAGCTGCGAAAATAGAGGCTGTAGTTGCAACACCAGGTTCGACCACTGTGGCGGAGGCTATTAGCGTAACAGCGCTAAAGAGCAGTGCTACGCCCGATTTACCACGTTTTGTGAGGTGTAAGACGGGACCAGCAACTTTACCAGTAGCACCACACACAAAAGTGGGACACTGTGTAGATGAGTTTCCCGTTGTAACCGTAAACCGCAACATTGGGAGAAAAACAGGACGAATGGAAATACTTTCCTTGTAAATACCGGTAAGGGTCACATTGCTTCTTACGAATGAGCCGTGGAACTTGACCAGTTCCTGATCGATACGCCGAAGAACGGTATCTCTTGTCAGACGGGAGTCCAAAATGGTAAGCGCTGTGGCCGTCGACATCGCAAAGGGTATGATTTTGGGATGCACCTCCATTTCCTCTAGCTCTTTTAGCAACTCGAAACGTGAGATAAGCATGGAGGGAACATGTGTTCCAACAACACAACGCTCCACCAGCGACAGTGGGTGAACGTACGACGCAGATACTTGATTGGATGGGTGGTGCTCACCAAACGGGTAGCTGAACTGGTAGTTCGGTCCCTCAACCCAAACAAGGCAATGCTGCTGCGTTAAGTACGCAGGATCCCTCTGTAGAATTTCAGCACGGAAACTCCCACCGGCTGCCGTCGCTGCGAGCCAGAAAGGCATCATGTACCGTTCGACACTGTGAACACGCACCGTAGCGCCATGGTGACGACATACAGCATCCAGAGCCTCTGCCTCGCCAATGTGAAACGGGATGCCACACGCCTTTTTAACGATGCGGGTGTTTTTTGCTTCTAATTGGTCCAGTGACCGAGCAAAAGTAGAAACTTTGTTTTCACCGGATCCAGGGGGGGCCTGCTCTTCAAAGAGCCCCATCATCGTGCGCCGTTGGTTCACCTGCACATAACAAAGGGAGTATGAAACACACGACCGTAGTTGAAACATCCTAGTTTCAAAATGCCGCTCCCCTAACACAGTCCATGCACGCCCTATTCTATGATTGATGGGTTGAAAAGAAACGGCAGAATGAATTACAATACATACATCTGCGTGTATGAACCCAACGAGATTGAGCAACTGGAAAGAGGCAACATGGGAGAGCAACAAAACTGACACCACTTTACGGTATCGCGCAGACACCTTCCTAACGCACTTGAAAGTCGTCGCGACCCACTAAGGGGAGGGTGCACGGTGGTTCGTATTCACTAGTCTTCCGTGCAGTTAACGCGGTAACAAAAGGTTAGATCACTTTAGCTAATACAAGTGTGTAAAACATTAATAAACAGTGTAAATATACAATGACATTTGGGGGAACTGTCCGTTACGGAACACAACCAGCGTCCCCTTTCTCGACTGTGGGTGGTGGCAGTTCCCTTAGTATCAATGCGCTGCGCGAGTGCAATGTGCGCAACCTTTCTATCATATCAGTCAGAAAACAAGCGAGCTTCCGTGGGAAACTCACTTTGGGGTCCGGGCACCAGTACTGGCAGGCAATACCAAAAGATTCCAAGAACAGTGAGAAGCATAACTCCCCCTCTGGAAGCAGCAGAACGCGTTCGTGAAGCGCATTAAAGGTTTCTGTAATCTCCTCGACATCTGTGAACTTCACCTTCCGACAGTACCGATGCGGTTCGGTGCTCCCCCTCCGGGAGTTATTCTCTTTCTCCTTGTTGTCTGCAACAAAACCACAATCTGAAAACATACGAAGATAGGCATCAAAGCTAATTCGACCCACGAAGCGACCCGATGGTTGTTTTAACCCTTTCGATGACTTCCTTTGGTTTTCACTCTGCTGTTTTACGTAGAAGAAAAAAACACGCGCCAGGTCTTCCTGTAAATGACGTATAACGCGCTGCGATTCCGGTCGATAGAAGTCCACTGTTGTTGGAGTCACCCCACAGAGTGTCGGGACACTCAAACCAGTGAGAAACCGCCCCGCCGCATCCAACAACGAGTCTCGAAAGCGCACAGCACCCATATGTAAAAGTATTTCCGTAAACTGCGCCGGCTTGACTCTGCGTATATTCATTTCTTCCTCCGCCGCCTCTAGCAAAGCAGCCTGCTTCTCCACACTTTTAGCTTGAAGCATTGCCATAAGCTTAGGAGAGATAACTGTGTCGAAAATTCGGGCTATGGTTTGTCTCGAAAGTGGTTCCACCATTAATCGGGAATCCTCTACGAACCGCCAAAACTGAACTTCGTCCATCTCGTGTGCATTCTCTCCGGCATAGTGATAAAAAATTGAAGTAATCGTGTTTACATGTTTCCACAGCACCCTCTTAAGAGACTGCACAACGGACCTCCACACCTGGGGGGTACACGAACCGAACTTCTCGCGGAGGTCGTTCATTTTCCTCGCATTAAGACTCACAAAGTGGCGGGAGGCGTCGGCTGTCACTACATATCTCGGATGGCCTCTGCCTCGTTCCCATGTCAAACGTGCGGCTTCACGGGAGATGCACATGCCACTCTTTTGCAAGTCCATCTCACACCATACACCCAAGCGAAAGTTTTCCACCTGCTTGCTGAGCTCCTTATTCCATATCGACAGTTGCTTCTTTACATCCTCTTCAGTGGTCAGAAGGCTGACATCTTCCGAATCGGTAGCGATGCTGCTGTCAACTTGAAGGGGATCCTGTTCAACAACCAACCGGAAAGACTCGCTGACAGCGTCTGCCCTCTTCCTTTCCACGTAGTAAGCGAATATTTCAGCTACTGCTACTATGATCCTGTCCTCCCGTTTCATGTTGAAGTCTTCAACAGTTAGCGAAACGGCTAGGGGTATGTTTGTAGTGAAGTCGCACACCAGTCGAAGTCGGTCTGCCACAGACGAGTCCACGGATGTCGCAAACTCTTTTTTTTCAGGAAAAACGTAACGAATAATGCCGTGAAACACCTCCCCATCGGCGAAGTCGTCTGCAAAATTTCGCACTCGCCGCAACACCCCGACCTCTCCACTGCGAAGGATGTGGTTACACCACCGGAGAAGGAATGAATGTCCCTGCAACGCCTCGTTCTCACCATGTTCAGGTTCTCTTTCCTGGTAGTCACCATCTTCTTTGTGGAGCCAGCCTGCAACTACTTCCTTAGCATCAAACTGAGTACCGACAATCTTCTTCAGCAGGATGTTTTGATGCTGAGCTAGGGTTAATATCTCAAGTAAACGAGCCCTAAGATTCGCCTCATGATTCCTCTCTTGAATCTTTAGTTGCTCTTTCAGCCTTTCCACCTCTAGTTGCAGCTCGTCTCGCTCGCACATTACCGCCTTTAGCTCTGAGTCCTTCTCCTCATTGCTTAGTTGTAACTTATCGGCCCTGAAGCATTCCATATGGAATTGATTCTTTGCGCTCTCCAATTGAAATGCCGCATCGTGCAACCTCTCGGTGAGAAACTGCACGCGAGACATTGCTGTGGCACTCTTCCAACGAAGGAACCCTAGTGCAACACACAAAAAGCGGCTATCGGCACCGTGCCGCGACACGACGTTGCGCCTAAGCTTATTAACGACGCGCTCCTTTTTCACATTATCCCGCCATGCAATAAAAGCCCTCCTTTTTCTTTCACTTTGTACGTAAACAACAAGCATGTGTGCAATTCGCTTCCACTCGCTGCCTGTGAACGAGACCCGTTTGAGTTCCCCCGAAATGTTTTTCAGCTTTAATAGGCTGGCATCGTATTCATGCATATACGTAGAGTGGGAAAAAAACGGGTTGTCGCGATGCAGGGCACGGTCGCACAACAGCGCCTGTATCGCAGCTGGCGCGTAGTCTAACCGTTTTGCATCGTAATTGCAAAAAATAGCTGGTAGTAGGGCTTCGGTGATGTGCACCATGAACTGCTTAAAGGGTGAGTGGCAGCTCAAAAGTTTCATGGACCACACTGCAGCCATTGCTCTCGACTGGTTCGTAACACCTTCACGGCCCGCAAGCTCTCGCAGCATCGTCTCAACAAAGAAGCTTACAGAAGAGAATTCTCGGTAGCGTTCGGCATACTCCAAGAGTAACTTTGCATAGCGATGCCTTTCGATCTTATTGCGTGCGTCTAATGCGGCATCTTCCTTTTGGGAGAAAGCAGCATACGTGGCGCTCGGTCCCGAAGGAAAAACTATTGGAGGAAGTGATGAGGAGCAGGGATGCTTTGCTCGCGACACCATACCTAAGACACTCTAAACTCCTACAGAATCTGCCAAATTTTGTGTGACTTTTCGTGCAGGAGGGATAAAATCTGAAGTGATTGAAAGACACACAAACGGATATAATTCAAAACATTGTGCTAACTGCAACGAAAACTACACAATAGATGAGATGCAAGGAAGAACGAGAAATGGTGCTCCTTCATTGCTGGAGCAAGAACCCTGTCATAGGATAATAAAAAGTAAAAAGTTCCCGCAGAGAATACACCGGTACATGTAACATGAAAGTCATGGTGATCTGGTAAGTAACTGACATACCTAGAAGGTTGCCGAAATATTCACGTTTCGTCGTTGCTTTGCACAGATGCCTCATTCACTTCCTTCTGTTTGTCGCGTGTATACGTGGCAAAGCTCAGGTCACAGTTTAACCGAATCGGATCCCTATTAATTTTCTTTTGAATGCCATCAAACAACTCTCTTATACCGAGCTTTGCTAACTCAACCAATGGTACATCTTCGTTAAAAGTCGTGGAATGCAATCCCTCCGACGAAGACGTATCACACGTTGAGTTTTGATTGCTCTGCTGAGTGAACTCTCCTGTACATGTCCCCTCTAACCTATCCACATGTTTTCCCCGCCGACGCGGCAGAGCATCCGGGTTCTGAATTCCCTTCGCAGGACCCTGGACCGAATCATCCGCCTCAAGACTCACGCGCGATCCGTTGTCCACCTCTCCAACGTTTCTGTTGGTCGCATATTGCTGCATATGACCGCCAGCAGTTGGTAGTCCCAGTGGTTCCTCAGTGTTTTCCCCTTCTAAACCTTTACCACCCCTCACAACCTCATTTTGCTGAGGTGTTAACTCCGATAAGACATACGGGGCATCTGTCGCCCCCTCCGACGATCGCAACTGGGCTTCAATAGTTTGAGAGAGCCCCGGTTCACAAGCTGTATCCGCAGTACAACTTCGTGGCGAGGTTGGGATCGACTCGTCAAGAGAGGCCGAGCCGCCCTCCTGAGTTTCGGGCGTTGGAACACTGCCCTTCGTGTTGTTTGAATGGCCTACACCGCCACGAGAACGCGCTCCTCCACCCGGGCGAAGAAACGCACTGAGAGGAGGTAGCTCGCTGTCATCTACATTCTTTCGCTTAAGTGACTTGAGGGTTACCTGCACCTTTTTCAATTCATATAGCGACATATCAATTTCGTCACCCAGTTGCGAGTGCTGATTGCTCTGGTTTGCCCTGTTGGCGGACCCATGACGTTTCGTGCACCTCTGGCGGTTTCTTACATTCCCTCGGCAACTCGATTTCGAGTTTACCCCACCCGCGTTGGCGGGACCTTCATCAGCCGTCCCCATGGCGGCCGTCTTGAATGCAACCAAGCGGTTAAACGCGTCAGCTGCTTTAGGGTACGGATTCTTGTCGGGATGAACCAGAAGCGTCCACCCCTGGAATGCCTTCCGCACTACCGAGGGAGGTGCGTCGGTTCCAAATAAGGTTTGGTATGTGACACACGGGTCCAGCAACGCCTCGACGACGTCAGCGTAGCGGTAGGGTAAAGGAACATCCAACGGGTTGGACAGTACCCTGCACATCCGCGCCATTTTGGTGTACTGAGGATACAGCACCATTAGGTTTGCGTAGAGGCACGCCGCACCCTTCAGGTCCCCCTCTTGAAAGCAGCGCTCGGCAGCAGCTTCCATTTCTAACCCCGCCCACTACGGAGGGGTATAAGCGATGTTGTACAGAGGGGCACACAAGAAAGTGGAGAAAAACATGCACGCAACAAACCACTCCCAAACCAAAGATTAGGTAGTGTATGCGGAGAAGGGAAATTCTCTCTTTTTCTTAGTAAGGTTACAAAAAAAACACAAGAAAATAGATGCCCCACCCACAGTCGTAACCCTGAACCTCGTGTAGCTGCTGTCAAACGCCAGATAGAATCCAAACACAATGTGCAAGACCGAAGGAGCGCCCCATGTGTATAACATTCCTTCGAAGCGAAACTGTATCAGGTTATATGCGTCCTTCAGTCTTTTCTTTGTCACACAGAGCGAACCTTCCTGCTTACAAGCTGAGTGGAAAAAGGAAGATACACCATTCGGTATAAATCATGGTCCGCCTGTGGACAGTGAGCACTGTCTCAGAACCATTTCCTGGATCGGTCAAACTGTTTGCGCAAACTGGCAGCATCCTGTGCATCCTTTCCATAGCGGGTGCCGTCCTTTCTCATAATACCTACAATGATAAAATGGTGTGTGTTCGGCGACTGCACCCCGTCACCCAGTCGCACCTCGAAAACCGGGTATTCGCACACACTCTGCCATTCTTCATTATCACCCTTTCTCTCGCGAAACTCGCATTTGTACGTTATCTGCAACCAGTCCTCTTTGGACATTTGCCCCATGTAGCAATTCACGAGCTGAAACGAATCCAATTCAATCTGATAGGTGTTGCTGACCTCTTGCATCTTCAGAGACTTCCAACTCTTTTTGGCAAACTCGTCGTTCATCCTAGTTTTTATCTCTTTAGAGATCCGACTAGCTTCTCCGTGTGTTGTTAGACGTTGCAGCACCTTCAGATCTTCCAAGCTCCTGGAGTGAGAAATGGTTTTAAGTTGAATGAACAACTTCTTCAGGTCGTCCGTCTTGAAGTCGGGACGGCGGTCGATAAGCTTTCGCATTGTCATGAAGCGCCTGAGTACCTTTTTCAGTCCCGTCACTGATGTGTACTTAATAGGTGTAATGTCTGGGTCCATTACGCAATCCATGGAGGCGAAACGCATCTGCTTGGACCACTGTTCCTTGTCGAAGTCGTAGTCCGTACGCTTCTGCGAGGCTACCTGATTATCCGACTCCCAACGAGTTTGCACGCTGCGATTCATGTTGAGATTCCGCACTTGTGTTAGTATTCGGCAGCAAGGTAAGCTTCCAGCAGGAGCGAAAGCGTCTAAACGCAGTCGGTACCTCATCGCCTGCTTAAGAAATGCACAATTACACACATTGTTATTTTTTAAAGTGCGGAAAGTAAGTAATGAACAAAAACACAGAAGGGAAAGAATGTGTTTTAGAGAAAATAATAAAGTGATGTGAACGTGCCCGTTCTAAGTCGGACAAGACAATAACAGTATACGCACCCGTATCTGCATGTCCACGTATAACATGGTATTGGGCGCTGAAACTGAAGGTGCCAACAGCGCTTTCGTACAGCAGTACAACTTTCGTCTCACGTATAATCAAATATATGCACGAAGCAAAAAAATGCCCCCGCTGAACCAGGGGGGGAAACATGGAGAAGACCATTCACACACCGCTTTCTTGCCGGCGAGGAGAGTAAAAGAAAAGATCGAGGCACCAACACGCCGTACCGTATACCCCCTACGGCGGGAACGCAAAGCTTCGTAGCCACGTCATGACATCCATAAGACCCAGCCCATTCCAAGAATCAATAGCGAGGTATTTTATTCCCTCTATGGGAATCGCTGAAAGAAAAAACATTGCCTCCTTCGTTGTCACGGCGTTTCTGCCAGCAGCCTTGTTCAATAAAACAGCCACCGGCCAGTCTCTGCATAACCCTTCGCTTCCCTTTAACTTTGCGATGGTAACTTGGGCCAATGGTAACAAGTGAGGGGCTAGTGAGTCGACAACCAACATCAGCCCAAACCGGTTGTTCATCTCCCTCCCCGTCGAGTTTAAACGTGCTTCAATAAACTTCTCCCACATTGGGGCCATCTCCCCGCCCAGTTCCCGCAACTCTACTGTGCGAGAGGTGTCTTTGCCCTTCGGTGATTCCACAATAATGGTACGAAGCTCCTGGCCCTTCGTTGGAACCTGATGAGTACACTGTGTCAGCAGTGCGCCGGCCTCACTCATCGAAACAAGTTGTTGCACCAAACTTGTCTTCCCTGAAGAAGTAGGACCGAGCACATAAATGATAAGTCGCCCTGACATTTGCTACACGCACGAACGCATTGGTCTTGATACGGGGCCTTCCCCATGAGGTGGGGCGAGGAGGCGCGCCAACAGCAAAGAAAAAAGGAAGAAAAGGGAGAAATTTTCATACGTACGATAAAATCGGAGAGACCACAACACATCAGAACATAACACTACTGCGATGGTGATAGAGCTTATAATCACACATGTTGCACAGATGGGTGGACAACGAGTTAAGGTGTCATCCATGCGAACGCGAACAACGGTCTAAAGCAACGCAAAGATAATCCAGAGGTCTAATGCCGTTCAAACTGTGCGTTCCCTACACCCTATGCGAGGCGATCTTACATGGCGCGATGCACGGTTGGACGCAACTTGGTCATCGGCAGTACACAATTGATCGGAAGGACAGATACGTTGTCAACTTTGTCCCCCAATATGTTCATCTCGCGTCTCAACGCTAACACCCTATGGGACGCCGGGCACTGACCAACAACGGCAGCCAGCCCACTGGGGGGAGGGCACCGCAGCGCCACCGTGGAAGGACTCTGCTTTACATGTCTTGGTGGTCCATTTCTCACCGCCTCATAAATTGCCAACGTCACCTCGGCGGGTGTGCAGCCCTTCACAGCCACCTTCTTAACACCGCTCGTTGCTTGGGCACTTGGTTTTGTTTCTTTCTGGACAGCGCCGTCGCTGCTGAACTTAACGCAACCCTTTTCATCGACGGTGAAGCACGACTTTGCACGGTAGTTTCCCTTCTGCTCGCCATACCGTGGGTTTCGAAAAACCAAATGCGAAGCGAGGTCATACTCTGAATGACTAACTTCGTGACCCCGAGTACTGGGGTTCAAATCACTCAACCGTACGAAAAGTGTTGAGAGTATCTTAGTATTCTGTTGCACCACCTGGTCAACATCAATATCCGACGTACAGCTGTCGAGCTCGGCAACTTTTGATTGGCTTACCGACCAGTTCACCTCGCTAGAACTAACTTCCCCGCGGTAGAGTAGCGGGTCCCGCGCTGCTCTTCTGCTTAGTGGTGTACCAGACTGATCACACGAACTACATGGTGTTCGTTGCACTACCCTAGATGTGCATCGTTTGAGAAACTTATCCTTGTCTTGCAGCGCCTCCAGTATGAGGTTACGTTCTAAGCAGAGGACTACAGAGTTAACCGCGGCACAAAGTCCATGCCTGAGCTTATTCCCCGTGATACATTCTTCAAACCCCACACTATGACCCTGGGTCACAGTTTTCACTCCTTTATCCCCAGCAAGTGGTCGATCATCGGACTCACAACTGGTGAAAGAGCATGCACCGGAAACAATGATAATGCCCTCTGATGGAACTTTTCCACCTACTAATATACGCTCCTTCCGGCAAACGGCCCGCAACCCCAGATACTTTGCAAGTTGATCAAGCGTACTGTCGTCGAATTCCGAAAATGCGGAAATCCTCTTTAGCACTTCAGAACTTATTGTACGGCGCATTAGTTGGTAGGCTGTCTTCATGCACGCTTTCCATTCGCTCACACTCACTATCTGTAGTAGTATCTTCAGTGGAATACTCCACAGCAGTGAGACCTTCACCGCAACGGCGGGGTGCTTTTCCTGCAGTGAAGAAGCTAACTCTGTCGGCGTGAAACCGTGCAAACCAATAGAACTCCCACAGTTTGTGACATACTTAGGAGAACTTAAAATATTGCGGGCAATCTTGACACACCCTGACTGAAGAACATAAACTGTTTCAGAGTTAAAGATGTCGTCACATAGATACTCTCCGGCACAAACTACGACAGGGGATAATGCCATCCATATGACGTTAAGTGTCGCACTTTCCAAACTAGCCAACACCGCATTTGCACTCAAAACACGTTGAATTGTGGGTTTTTCATTTTCCTCGAGCATCCTTTCTTGTTCGTTTTCTTTGGCAGCACTAACAGTAGCATCCAGAGGAGCGCCAAACTCCCTTTGAATAAACATTATCTCCCTGAACGGGACCCGGAATGCCAAGACACTGCTCTCGCAACGGACTGTTCTTCGATAGTTGGAATCCAGAAACAGATAATCCGCAGGCACAAACTTACCAGTCCTAAAGAAAACAAAACTATTTTCCGCACCATTTCCACATTGCTCACGCACATAGCCTTTTGATGAAGACCTCGCTGTCCCACACGCCACCAAAGGGGCTCCATACGTCCCCGCCCCGCGCAGTTCATGTTTTGGAGGAACTTCAGATATTCTCCCCGACACAATCCAAAAAAGAGACGAAATCGCTCTCGGTTCTTCACCGTACGCAAGAACCTCACCCTTTTGATACGCCTCTAACACCATCTTGTTGCATATTTCTACAAGAGCCGCTGTTGGCCACCGACTAAAAAGGTTTGATAGACGCAGCCGCTCAATATCTAAGTGCACATCTGTTGCCCGAACATTCCGTCTGAACAAACGCCTTCGTGCCTGGCGAAGTTTGTAGCGCAGCCGGTCTTCAATCATAGGAATAGGGGTCTTCACCTCAGATTCATTCTGTTGAATCCCCAATCGCATTCCTTCACAAACAGGTGGCGCCGAGGTCCTACTAAATCACTCGCCGCGCGCTCCACATTGGGGAGGAAAGCAAAAACAAGGGGGAAAGATAAAGAAAATTTAGCAAGTGTGAAAACCGGTTCAAGGGCATTTGCAAGCAGGGGGAAAAACGACGTCCGTGGAGGTAAGTTTGGAATTAAAGGAAACGAAAGTCCCTAGCGGGTGCCTGAATATGCATAATGCTAGGAGTTCTTTCTTCTTAGAAGTCTTGATTCGGTATTACACACGGCTATGGGGTCATTTGCATCGAAGCTCCTCTTGTTGGAGCTCCATTAACGCCTCTAGGTCATAACAGGTTCCTCCCAGTAACCAACAGCACCACCTTACCTCCTCACAACGGTTCACTGATACAAAGCTCCTCAATGATACATTGCCATCAAGAAAATTGACGAATACCGTTTCGGCAGTCCTATGGCATTGGGACGGTGCGGCTCTCTTTTCATTCTATACGTTGGCTACACGACACTATTAGGGTCATTTCCACCATTTAACAGGCAGGAGCAAAAGAAAACAAGAGGAAAGAAGCGACACCTTTACCACTTCCGTAGGTAATGAATAAATTCAACCCAACACCCTGCGCATAATTCCACACCCTAAAAATACGATGTTCCGAGCCACGTCAACCCACTGAACATCAACAGATTAATAATTTTTACAATAAAAACGAGCAAACAACAGGAAAGAGGACGGATATGCATGCAACAAACCTACATATAAAACCATACACTCACGCAATACATCCTAAACTACCCCGAAAGCCCCGCAGTCTACACCGACTGCCAGCGACTCTACCCCGGAGCGTTTGTTCGGAGTGTCTTGGATATTGTGGTAAACGCTCCGTGTCACGGCCCAGCAATTTACGCAAGCAAACGAGCAAGGCCAATCAAAGCTGAACATCGAAAAAAAAAACAACAAAGACGCCCCAGGACCCACCTCAAGCACCGCACATGTTTCTCTCATTTGCGCTACCCGCAAATAGCGCTCAAATATGCTCAAGGGAGAAGGAACTACACGTAGGATCGAGTACAGTTGCGTAGTCTGGGCGAGCTAGCGGAGCAAGTTAAAAAAAAAACATACACAAACACGAACACAAACACACAAAATGGGTCCGCCAACACATACACAGTCGGACAAGATTCGTACGAGAGAGGAAAGACGTTGTCAATAAGAACAGCCATAACCCAAGAAGATAACAAAGTGTAGGGGATCCGAAACAACAAATCAAGGAACAACACTTACGGAAAAGCGCACAGAATAGTACTTACTTCAGATTTCCACAGACAACTCAGCCCAATATCAAAATTATCAATACCACGGCAGTTGTACGAGAAATATAAGAGAAATAAAACACATTTGATCTGCACAGCTGTAGGGGTGATCACATGGAACAAATATTAAAAAATGAAAGGGTATAGGCGCAACAGTAGCGTTATGTCACTAGAAGTGGAATTGACAAAAAAGTGTTATACTGTTTGACGGACGAGGCGGTGTACTTTATATCCACCGCTCGCTCTTTACAGTATCAATATTGCGAATGATCTTTGTTACAGCAGGTTTTCCCCCCTCAAGGGTACACGTTTTTAAGGTCTCCCATAGATGACGCCTATCATCATCTTCTTCGCTGCTTGTGTAGTCAACCAAATCGTGCCCAGGAACCACCTGTGAGGTTTCCTCGTTTATGAGGCACTTGAACAGTGCCCTTTTTCTTGCTTGGGCTTTTAAAACTGTGGCGTCTTCGAATCCCGATGCTAATTTATAGGCAATAACAGCCTTTGACTGATTTTGTCTGTAGCACCGCGCAATTGCCTGTGACTCAACCTGAGGATTCCACCACGTGTCCCACAGAATAACGTGATTCGCCGCAGTTAAATCAAGACCGTACGCGCCAATCTGAGTGGACACAACCAAGCAGAGTACGTTCTTATCATCCCTGAACATCTCAACAACCCTTCGTCGACGTTGCTGGCAATCTTTTCCACGAATTGTAACTACACTAATCTTATAAGCAGTCAAGGTTCTTGCAATGAAGTCTTGCGACCCAATGTATTGTGAAAATATCACAGCCTTTTCCATCTTCTCGAAAATGCTGTGTAAAATCGAAATGAGGGCTGTTAGCTTACCACTGAGCGCAACAAAGTCGGCCAGTTTCCCGTTTTCAAGCAAACTTGAACAATCCTTCGCTAAAGCGTCATCATCACGGCTAAGCCTGTACGTTCCCAACTCTTCGAACTCCCCTGGTTCTTCTTCGATATCAACTTGACCTGTTCTCCATATACCGGTCAAAAACCCCAAGAAACACAGTGGATGTGTTGAAAGGTGGTATGGCCGATGTTCGGACGCCTTCAGACACAATAGGTTATCTGTTGCATCGACTTTAATGCGCTCCTCGAACATTTTCTGCTGCACAGCGGAAAAGTTGCATATAATAATGTAGTCGTGCAGCGGTGGAAGATCAACCTTCATAACGGTAAAGACATAGGGGCTCATCCATTCGTGGATATATCGTTGTGCGAAGAGAGCATCACAAAAAGCACTATCATCACCGTTAACATAGCGGTTGATAGAGTTTGAAAACTCGTTAAAATCGCGTTGCGGCAATGTGGAATGAACCTTGTCATCCACCCACCCAACAAGACGGTAGAGTTCCTCAGCGTTATTCTGCACCGGCGTCCCAGTGAGTACTACCCTTGCCGAGCAATGCAAACTATCCAGTACCTCCCTCAGTTTACTTTCCTTCGACGATATGCAATGGCCTTCATCAACGACTATGAGAGCGGGGCGGAACCCCTTTACCCTCGAAAGAAATGATTTGATGTAGCCAGGATTGATGACAAAAACGTAACTCTTCTTAGGGTTAGTAGTTGTGCCTTGTTGTTCATAGTTACTGAGATCATCCTCGAAGGAGCTGGAGTCCACGTTGTTTAGTACAATAAACCCCGGGAATACGAGACCATAGTCCTTCCACTTTTTCGCCTCCTGCATCCAGTGTTGAAGCAGTGTCTTCGGCGCAACGATCAGAATGTCACACGGCCCATTGTTGTAAATATAAGAATAGCAGATCGTCAGTGAAACCAGTGTCTTCCCAAGTCCCATTGTTAACGCCAGCACACAACCGTCTCCTTCCTTGATACGACGTGAAACAAATCTAAGGGCCGCATGCTGAGTTAAGCTCAGGGTCTTTGCTATTTTGAAAGGAATACACAAAGGTGGAAGGTGGCCGGTGACTCCGTTCAAATTGACCACGCTGTCTGCGCTGTCAGCATGCAGACGATCGCTCATGATCTGGTTCCTGAGTCTCATGCTCCGCTCCGTTTCACATGTGTGGGACATCAACCCACACCGCAGATAGCATACAATGCTGATTCGTCTCCAACTTCCTTCACGATTGTGTACTTCCGTGTTTCCGTGTTCCAGAGAACTGTCGAAAAATAAGACATCACCAACCTGAAGACAGAAGGCCTTGCGCGCACTTTTTAAGGCTAGGTAGCACCCCTCGTAATTACCGTCAAGTACGCAGAGTGCAGTAAGACCACCGCGAAAGTCACCTTTGTCTCGATGAACGGCGGTTCGAAAGTTCTTGTTCACACTTACAGTACTGAAAACGGTGTTGAATAGCATGTACTCAGGCGGTATGACCCTGCGCTGAAGCTCGTAATGGTCTGGGGCGTTTTCCTTGTATAGTTGATCTAACAACTGCAGTAACTCACCACACGGTCCGATAATCTTACCCCAGTTCCTGCGTGTGAACTCAGTCATGCGGCACTTACGCTTCGTTGGATTGTTGAGATAGTCGTAATAGCCAAGGATACCCGTGTCCGGATTTCTCACACCACCATTTGTCAATCTCCGCATATTTTGTTTGGTAGCCACTCCCTCCACATCAGCTGCGGCACGTCGACAGATATCTTTATCAATGCCACCACGTATAAAGATGGCCTGCACACGCTTTCCGGTTGGGTCCAGCAAAACACTATCCTCGGTCACCAGCTCAAAATCCTTTTCAGAGAGGTACTCTGAAACCTTGCCTGTAGGGATGTCAACCACCTCGGTACCGGTAACGTCAAAGCCTTCATAAATATCATCCACTGCATCCAGAGCAACAGGCGCAATGTTTACAGCTGCTTCAACAGCATTGCGAGGGAATGGATCCATCGAACCGTCTAGATGGACCACAGTCCTCTTGAATTGAACGTCCACGCGCTGTCCGAGAGGAAGCCTCTGTGTGAGAGCACCAGCTCGGAACTGACGGCGAAGTTCTTCACATACATTTTGCACAGGTCTGATGTGCAGAAGCGGAACAATATCGTACGCTTTTTGATATTCCTCATCAGAAGCGGTAACCAGTTCCGCACAGAGGTGGACAATTCGACATATGTAATCGCGAGGGTGGTAAAGAAGGCGGCACGGTAAGGATACACCTGGAGCCGTCGGGAATGTCTCCTCCAGGTTGCTGAACAGGGCCAAACGCTCTGCATCAGTCTTTAACCCGTAGTAGTCTTTGCATAGCCTGGTAAGAGAAGATTCTGACATCGGTATTGGTGGTAGAATCGTGATGCCACCTTTCGGGATACTCACTAACTTCATTCCATGATTTTTAGCCTCGTCAACGATAACATCAAGTTCACCCAAGAAGGAACCGGGTATAACGATCGCTGGCTCACTCGTTACTAAGACAGTTTGTAGCACCTGCTGCAGCACTTGAGACGCCCCATCCATAAACATAGGCATTGCCGTAACTGGTAGCGTAAAGAGGGGGTAAATAATGTAGTGAACAAAGAGGAGGAAGGAAAGAGTGAACGTCAGTGGTCTCGAGAATGACCGCAGGAATCTGCGTACTGAAAAGGTGCGAAAATGGAGTAACCGGGTAGCAAACACAACCCAAATGCAACATTCACAACTGCATATGCAAAGTAAACTACCTCCTCCACTACCTTCCGCAACACTTGTTGTGGTATTCAGTAGCAGAAATTTTGTCCCAAAACAACACTCCTACAACACAAAACATGGAGGTAACAAGCCAGTTTAAGTCTACGCTAGCTTGCGGAATTTATCAGCATTGAGCCCTACACACGTGGATGGAGGACGCTTTCCTCTGTATTGCTTCACATATTCTCATCTCTGTTCGACAAAGAGTGAGCGCCCTGTACTGGCTTCATGTAAATAAGGGAAACATCATTTGTCTTTATTCGCGTAGGTATTTTATCCAACAAAATCGGTTTCGTGTGTGTCCTATGGAAAAGGGTATAACTTTTCGCACAGATATTTTGAAATTATGCTTACCAAGGATTCTAATGTGTATCTACATGAAAACAAGGAAAGAAAATCAAGCAGAACCAGGGGTACTTATTGTCCCATGAGCAACGCGGCTGCGGCTCAGGCACATCATAAGAAATACACGATATGGTACATTCCCTCGTTTCTTTTGGGTAAGGGGGAGGTTTAATTTTTCGACATGTACACTTGTTGTGCAAATTACGCCACCCTTTAGCCCGCAACACCTGACATTATTTCCCCTTTGTCATAGAAGGGTCCTCGCCACCTCTTACTGCGTGTGCTCATGGCGGCGTAGTAGGTGAGCCACCCTTGTGCCGTGTACACTGATACCCATTTCAAAGTACCCGTACCTACTGCTCCGACACCTCCTGTGCTCATCAGCGGCGCCGTACCAACGCCAGAAAGTAACTGGGAAGAGAAACGCTTACGAACAGTGGAGATGAAACGGGACGTAACAAACTCTAGCTCGATATAATTAGTTAAATCTTTGTCGCCAACTCGTATATTCGCACACGTTGTCTTGGAAAAATAAATTAAAAAGTATCAACCCCCAAAGTCCGAGGGCGTGGATACGTCACGAATGAAATCCATTCCAACACACCAAACAAGGAATGTTTACTTCCATGGAACACGCCGAGTGTCAATAAGTTCTGGCCCGCAGTGTTGTAAAAGCTGGCGAAGAGGGGGGCAGCTTACTAAATACGGTGGCACTCGAAAATACGGATTGCGCTTAGACCTTGTTCTCCTTCCTGCATCACAGAGGTACATATCTTTAGATACAGAAGACAAAGCATTCTCATCGGTATAAGGCTTTGCCACCTGATAAGGCTGAAGATCTTCCACAAAAGGTTCAGCATCAGCGAAATCAAGTCCGACATAAGTGAATTTGTCAGCTGGAAAGCGTATTGCTTCTCTGTGGTACATTGTGAACCGCTCTGCCTTGTGCTTCCACCCAACAACAACAACCGATCCCGGAAAATGGCCTGTTACTTCATAGAACCGCGCAATACTAAATAAAAGGTTTTCGTATGAGTCCCTCGCAAACTCTTCGGTAAAAATTCTCCCATTCATAATATCCTTTGCCACATACGCAGGTTCAAATATGCCAAAGAGCTTTGACTCTTTTGCAACAATATAGTAACCCAAAGCTTCACTCCTCGGTCCCGCAATACCACACGTTTGACCACCTGAAAAAATTAGAATAGAAGTGTTTATTTGATCTCTAAGAATTTCCAATCCGCGTCGTATATGGGAGGCGAAACATAAAGGTAGAACAACGCCTGCTCGCAGTTGATGGGGTTCTAGGCACCATTCGCTTTCGTTCTTCCATTCAGATGCATTTGGTGCATTCAGCACTCCGTGTCCAGGAACAATAATGAGTGTGTCCGTAGAAAGGTATTTAGGGTTAGCTTCCCTTTCTGCTGCACCACCCGGCGTGTCCGCTTGCAACAACAGTTTGGCACGTAGCACCGAAAACATTAAAACAATGAAGACAATTGCAATTAGTGGCCACGTGCGACGCTTGTTTCTAAATCGTGTTCGCATTACCTATTAGCCGTACAGTTGTTTGTGTATGCAGATGTTAACCACATCAAACCTTCGTATCTTCACCATAGTTAGGAGGAATTAAAGGAAAGAGGGGTAGCGAAACCAATATGACACCGACAACGACATCATGCACATGCACAAATGGAATCTTATAGTGACTCTGTACGTCGCATTGTCACTTCACAAATATCATTACGTAGCACAACTCGCTGGCAGCATAAGTGTATTATTCAATAAATTGTACGCTTACGGGTGTTTATAGTGTCCAGCACCGTGGTCGTTATCAAATTCTGATTTCCGGGATATAAAATTTCGAATGGGCCTAGGGCAAAATCAACAGACGCCTTGACCGCTGCTTCGATAGACTTATCAAACACTGGGAAACGAGCATTCCCCATTACCCGGATGCAGTTTGCAACACGTGTAACAGCGCGCCTAATGTCTGCGTCAAACCTATCGTATGCAGATTTGGCCGACTCGGTAGCGGTAGTTGCTGTTGCTGGACTGACCCATATAGCACCATTTGTGCCAAGAACCAGATTTACGTGTATGAACTCCAAACACATAAAGTGGTGCTTGACACGTTTAACAAGAGCTGGTGAAATTAGTACCAGTAAACCAAAGTCGGATACCTTCCCATACTTCTCTCCTGATCGGGTGTGTAAGGATATCAGGCCATCTTGAGAAACGCGCTGCACCTCGGCAACGACCAACTCCCCTTCGTCAAATATGTTCCTCATAGTAAGTTCATCACTTCGGCCCCTCCTCCTCAGGATGCCACCGGGTTCAGTGACATTAGCCAAAGGCATCACTGCATCCTGAAAGGCCCCAACATTAACACGCCATCGGTTACCACATACTTCCTTAACGCGCCCGACCACAATATCACCAACCTCTGCGACGTACCGGGAAGACATACCTTTAACTGAGACAACTCTGTCTGTTACTTCAACCATCCCATTGATTGAGGCAATAATTTCTCCACCACCCTCTTGTGCTGCAGCTGCACCGTTCGGGTTGTTGCCTTCGTAAGTATTGTACCCTCGGAGGAAAACATGATCTTCAACGTAATCGAGTTTTGAGGGGCCTGCAGACCCACAAATGGTGTCACCTGTTATGCACGTCGGGACACTCATCACTACGAAGAGAGTAAACAAACAGTAGAGAAAACGATAGTAAAACAGAGGGGTTCGACAATGATGCATGATTTTCACAACAACGAATTAGCCGAACAACAGATTTGCGTGACAAAAAGGAAAAAATACGAACCACAGGCAAGTTAGAGGTCTAGGGGCTGTAAAGGGATGCAGGAAAATACAATTACGTGGCTGGATACGAAGCAGAGAGAAGAGTAGTGACCCAAAGTCGAAAGCAAAGTCAGAGAATACAGTATTTGTTAATGTTAATAACAAGGGAAAGAACGGCAGGAACAGACAAATTAAGTCGCGTTACTTCTTAAAGAAAAATGAGCTAAACCGATAACTTCAAGCATCTCCCCTGTGAACGCAACCCAGTTGCCGCAGTCAGACCCCAACCTCCAGTGGACAATGACAAGAAATCCTTCTGCAAAAGAAGCTGTACAGACGGCAAAGGGGTACATTGGGGGTGTAGAGGGAGAGAGAGACTTTTTACCCGCATGATCCTACTTGACAACGTGTCACACCGTCAAGGGAACGCTTAAAAAATGCAGCGTATGCTATTTCAGTCGTGATTTACAATATCTCTTTCCCCCTCCTTTCCAGCTCCTGCAGCAACGGGCAGTGAGTAAATATTACAAGGGCAGCCATCTTTGTCGAGATCGCACAGAACCCTTTAACGTCGGTGGTGCATAACACCCCACCCCTTGCTTCCCCACGAACTAGCGGATGCACACGTACCTCATTATACTGAACAGTTCAAGATCCACCACCTAAGAAGCGCTAAAACAAAAAGAAATGGGTGTGGGACCGCACCAATCGAAACGATCTTTTCAAACTGAGAAAGGTGATTGAAAGGCCCCAATACATTACGAGCGCGGTTATCTGCACCAAGCTGCGTTGACGGGAACCGCTGGCGGCAAACGACGAGGAAAGAAAGTGGCCAAAAGCACTAATGCATCGGGCATGAATGGGGAGGGGGTGATCCCACGAACCGATCACCAAAAAAGGGAACGACGTCACTTCGACGTCGTTCTCTTTCGCCACATACGCCCACGCGCATCCCCGGATAAAAAATAAGATTGAACAAAAATGAAAGGGAAGGAGGGAAAAGGAGAAGGGCGACGACGAGCCGCAGCGCATATCAAAAGTGAGCCTCCATAAGACAGATGTGTGAAAAGGGGAGACCACCCAGTGGCCAATACTACCGTCCCCAAAACGAGGGCTGTACTGCCAGCACCACGCCACACTAGCGGGAGCTGACGGCACTCGGACACACCGCCATGCGCAGGTCCCGGGGCTAAGCCGGTTTTTAGGCCGCTTTCTGCAAAACCTGAACGAGTAGTGGGGGCTCAAGTCCACCCCTACCAGCAAAGGGCGGCGCTTTTGGTCACTTCGAGGCACCGGGAACCACCATCGGACATGTTATTTCCGGCCCCCCGTCCATTAGCCTTCTGGGGCCCCAAAAATGGACAACAGCCGCCACCCCGGACACGCGTTTTGGAATCTAAGCGCAAAGGGACTGCCGCAGAAACTGGGTTGACATCGGTATTGGGGTCACAACGGTCGGTTTAAAAGAGTGATCCCTCAGCGGTCCCTTGCCTAAATAAAAAGAAAACCGAATCGCGCCGGCGCTCGGCGAGCAAAGCTTCGCCTTTGCGGACGGGCACCCGGCTGAACGAGTTGTTGTTGGGTTGTATTCCGAGAATTTTGCAGGGGGTGGCTTCTTCGGGTCATAACATATGTACCCCGCTTCCTCCTAGGATGGGTGTGTAATTTGACTGGAGAGTCGGGGAACGTGAGCGGGGTGTTTTGTGTTCCACCGGTCAGGGGGCCGGGTTTTTTTTTTTTTTCATAAACGTCTATAGGTACGGGGTGTCTATTTTTGGGAGGAGTGCGTAGCCTGTTCCCTTATAGGCGTCTACGCAACTTCAGGCGAAAAATGCGGAAGAGAAAAAAAGAGGGTTGAACGACAGCGGCTTTTTACCTTTCGCTGAATATCGTTTCGTGAACTGTGTATAGTAGAGTTTCTGAATTTTTGGTCTCGCTACACTGTGTCATTTTAGCGAAATGAACTACGCAACGGTGTGGGCTTTGTTTTACATGCAGACGACAGCCGTGCCACCCGGCATGTACCTGACGCACTTAACGGACCGCTGTCTCCTGGCCATTCCCTCATGTTACGGTGGCAACGTGTGGGGGAAAAGGTGGCGCTAGCCGTCGCGGCTCGCACGGAGTTGAGATGTTGTGCAACTCGAAAACCAGCCACTTCCGTTTGTACAGCGTGGTTCTTGTAGGGGGAAAAATTGTTGTTTATTTATACATTTAAGTGGCACATCAAAAGGATATGCGCGGAAGGGTTGTTCAGCCTCTTTGACAAGTACCCACAGCGGGAAACGCTTTTCGTTCCCCCTTTAAATGCGGTGCCTCCCAAAAACTGAGACGAAGGTCACTCGTGTGTGTGTGCATCCCTTCTCAATTTTCAAATGGTTAGCGGAAGTACGTCGCAGGCGAAAATGAGAACTGCTTCTGCCAACAAGAAACCCAACCAGGACACAAAATCGTACCACGAGTGAACGCTCAGTGGCCTGGGTAGTACTCAGCTTCTACCTTTTTATTTATGCGGGAAGGTTTAACGGCTGTGCTCCGTCTTTGCACCACTGTTATTTCGTTGGGGGAGAAGTTTAAGGGGGGAAACTACAAAGTCATTCAGAGAATAGGATGCTTTGGAACACTTTCCTACCTTTGAACTATCTGTAATGGTAAGGATGTTGGGAAGAGGACTTGGGAGGGAATTTCGACCGTTTTGTTTGGAGAGCGCAGTGACGCTAAGACAAAGGAGCCGTTGCAAAGGACGCGCCAAATAGCATTTAAATCCTGGGTGTAAAACGCGGGGTCATGTGCTTGCTCTGCTAAGTTTAATTTAATTTGTGCACACACGCTCATGTGCATGACAATCCAATAGGTTTGAACCTTTCGGTTGATGTGAGAAGACAGAACAGAAAGTGCCGGGTGGAACCACCAATTTTTATAACCAACGGCGCGCCACTGGGTCTACGGATGTGCCTGCAAGTTAGCAATCTGTAGAGTGTCCGTGGTGAAGTAGCAGCTGTCGTTTCAAAACTTTAAAATTCTCTGCTGAATATGTTGTACGATAGCGATGTGGAAACGTGTCATGTTATCTTGTGCCGTTTATCACACTGACAATGCAATAAGGTTCGCCAACAATTCACTGCGAAACTAAACTAGCACAACGTCATCAAAGGTGAAGCGCTAGGGATACGTACGTGTTTTTCGTGGGAAACCATGTTTGCGTGAATTTCAGCAACACAATTGGTGTGTTCGATGAAACAATTCCATTGAAGCTAGTAACTGTTGCCTCTTACAGATTTGTTGAGGGACACAAGACACGTCGTACCGTCCGAAATTACTATGCCTTCAGCTGAGCTAAAGGGGACTTATGCGACGCTCCCTATATTATTGGTGATTTTTTCTTTAAAGTTTATGAAAGGTAAAATCTGTTACCTTTTGTTAATTGGGGAGCTGGGGACAGAAATTTTGTGTGGGTTATACAAGTCGTTTTGACGGAGATGTTAAGCACTACTACAGCTTTGATATACGCACACTGCTGTTTTCGATTGACGTGTGAAAGCAGAGTGGCATGGCGTTGGGCAGTATAGCAAGCAGTAACACATCAGTTCTCGTCGTGAAGCGGTTACTCGTCGCCGTTACTTGACATCCACCCACTGTATACACAACAGTCTACCCGTTATCCTTACAAGAGCAGTTGTTCTGACCTTATCATGTGACTGTGATAGGGGCATTCTGTTATTCATCTTGCAAAATTTTCGGACCGCCGCCAAGTGACTTCTCCAAGAAATAATTGGAACACACCTCCACAGAAGTTGATGATCATTTATTTATTTATTTAAAATCACGTCACAATCAGAGGAGATGTGCAGATGCGGCAGTAGGGTAGTTGAATTTTATTTCATGTTGGCACCGAGGCACTTCAACTGCGCGAGAAGAAAATACTTAAGATGTAGTCTCGTGCTCCAAACTAGTTTGCATAATCAGTGAGAAGTATTGTGCAGATTGTGGTAGCGTTTTTTTTTCTAATAAAAAAAACCGCAGGGGTACCCACTACTTGTGTGTACTTGATTTGATTTGGCAACTGCCAACACTGTTTGTGAAGATGGTGGCAGTTAGGAGTTGTTCGTGTACGATCAGCTCACTGAGTTTTTAACGCGATACCCATTGTGCACACCGATTCAAGTAGAAAATGGGTGACGGCAACACCAACACGTTGTGGGACCGACGTTTGTCGGTGATGGACGATGGTTTTGCGATTCCACATGCCGTTAAACGTTACTACTCAATGCTTTGATAACAGAGGCATTGTCTTTGCTTGAAAGGTACCGCTACTGTTCTTAACCTTGCATAACTAATTATCAGCCGTCTGTTTGTATTTGTTTTCAGCTTGTCCAAATCGGTTTTTGTGAGGGTATCGTGCGATGTTGCACTCTAACACACTTGATCTAACAACGGCTGCTGTTGTCGTTTCCGTTTTGCTGCCGATCCTGCACCTCTTCGAAAAATATGTTGAGGGGCAGCACAACAGCGTAGGCAAAGGCGTGGTTATGCCTGATATGTGCTTATATTTTAAAAATGCCATCAACTGTCGTCACCCCTTTAACTTGGTGGGCCGCCGGCGCCAAGTGGTTTAATACTCGTCTTGGCGTAGGTAATGCATATTGGTATTTGCTGCTCAATGTAAACGAGCACGTTGCTGTAAGCCGTTGTTACGACCAGCATCAGGGCATGACGACTAAATTCTGAATCCCCTCTCGCTGTGTAATTGATTTCCGTGCATTTGAGAGCCGGCGCAGCTTACCGTTAACAAACGTTCACATACTCAGCCCTCTTACAGCTGTAGAATAAGTCTAGTAACGAACACAATAGTAACACGAAAGCACAAAAAAAATGTTGGTGATATCTTTTCTTTTCGGTGCCGCGAGCAACTGACCTTAAGCCGCCAGTCGAGCTTTGAGTAAAGAAGGGCAGTCGCATGAACATTACAATTTGTCCGAATTTGTTTCCTTTGTTACCACAAGTTATTTGTTGCAGTGGTCACTTGGTGAGCGGTATTCGTTTTATGATGAATGCTGTTTTTTTTTTTTTGTTACTTCTCTCGAAGCCTTTGCTCACGAAGAAAATACCCAAGCTTACTCGAATTTTGTTTTGCCATTGGCGGTTACCGGGGCCACAAAGCTCGAAAGGCACAACGTGAAGGAGATAGGGGGGGGCATATTTATGTCCGTGATGGAGTCCATCAATGAACCAAGACCCGTTTGCATCCCTATTTTACTCAGCCTTCGGATTTGTTCGAGGTGCAGACTCAATGCGCCAGTTTATTTATTTATGCTTATTTACTAGATTTCTTCTAAGACGTAGGGAGGGTGCCACTCCCGGAATGATACCTTTCAATATCTCCTGGCAATGGCATTGCATACAAGAACGAAGCTAACGCTACTCTATACCCCATTTCTCTCTCATCAACCTTATTGTGTTCCACGTCTTGCGCAATTGCTGTTTGTAGGTGCAAGATGGGAAAACAGAAGAAGCGGCTTCCAAAGCAAAAGCGGAAAGTCCCTATGGCAGAGCGCTCCCGTAAGCTAACAAAAAAGGGAAAACTTAAACGCCGACGCGGTGACCTGAAAATGGTCCACAATCTCGATGTCAGTTTCCCCGTGAAGCAAAAGAAAGGTGGAAAGTGGGTGAGAACGGGTGAGCGCCGCTGCAACGTACACACGGTTTGCAATTGTGTTAACCGCACGGATCCCACCAAAATGGCACGAGTGACGAATCGTTGAGGACCCACCCAACACACCTGGAGATAGCAGTAAAGTGTGTTTTCCCTGCAGGGTCAGACGTGCGCCTTCCGCCGCTCACGGAAAGCGTTATGTTCCCCACGTAAGGGAAGAGGCCGCGTACGCGTACGTGGCTCAGGTGCCGTCACCTCGTCGGCCATACGCACAAAGCACCCGCAGTCACAACTCCGCGGTCGACCGTGCATCCCCGTACTAACCCATTGGCCAACCATCTCACTGCGTACCTTTTTGCTTATTCAGTCCTTTTTTTTTTCTTGGTTTTAGAGTTCACTATGTAAAGGCGGTGCGCAAGCCAGTGTAGTATTCGGCGGGGATTCGAATGCGGGGAGGCTCCAAGACAGCAACCCAGCAGCAGCGGCTCGGCTGGAGGAGAACTGGAGAGGGGAAGGGAAGGGGGCGGCGCGGAAGCATCGAGGCAGCGTGGGTCTCCAAGGCTGACGTTTAGGAGGTCCGCCACGAACCCGGCACCTGTTCCCGACACACACGCGGGATTTAGAGGCAACACCCCCGCCCCGTGGATTTAGGAAGTATTGGGGAATGTGCTCGAACTGGTAAAATAAAAGGGGAGCAAGGAGGTAACCTCTGGAAAGGCGATGGAAACTGTTTTCCGGGTGGCATAACCGACGTTTGGACAGAAGGGGCGCCCAAAGAGGAAGGCGATACGGGACGAAGGAACGAAGAGATAAACCGCCCACGCGGCCACCCAGGGGAAAGGGAAACCTAACTCACTGAAAATTTATTTCAAGAAGCCAGCAGCCACGCGAGCACGGACCCTCTGGACACATAAGTTTCTCGCTTTTAGAAACTGGCAACTGAGAAAACATTTCAACTCGCATGGAGAGTTTGTCTTTCCAAAGAGGCGCGAAATTTGGGGACTGTATATGGAGGAGGAGGGCTTGGGCGCAAGGCACCGGTGTAATAGAAGGTAGGAAAGCACAACCCGGACCGTGAGCAAGATTCGCCAAGCGCGGTTCAACTCCTCCGTTGTTTCCGCACTGAAAGCGGTCGGTCACAAGCTCTCGCCCCGGCGCGCGCCGGTGGCGGTTTGTGGCTGCTCTTGTGATCCGTCGGTGGTTTCGGTGATGCGTTTTACTTCTCAAACCCGCCGTCGCCCACATTTGAATCTACCTGCCTAAACAATTGAAAGAACAGAAGGAAACGCGCAGATGGCAGCGAAGAGACCACCGGCTTAGCGCCTCGCAGTCCGCGCATCACCCCACTTCCGACCGCATTCAAAGTGGAATTTAGCAATTCTCCTTTCACACCCCTGCCGACACACAAAAAAAAAATAATAGTAATATTGACAATAATGATAATGATGAACAACCCGGGAATATAGTCAACGTGTGGCTAAAAAATAAATAAATAAAAGGGACCCTCGCACGAACACACAAGACAGCGTGTCCGAAGATTTTCGGCGACGGTTTGTGCGTCTGCGACCGAATATTCAATCCACTGTTAATCATCCTCCACACCCTCCTACTTTAACCACATCGTTTCTGTTTCAAAAGTCAACCCCTTTCTCGTTTCACATTTTTATCCATTACATGTTTCCCCCTTAATGCGCGGACCCTCACCTCGTAGCTCGGTTTACTTTAATTCATTTTACCCCCACGCACCTATTTTCCCCAGACGATCCCATTTTCTTTCCTTCTTTTTATCCCTCCCCCTTCCCGTTCCCCGCTCGCTCGTTAACGCTCGCTCCGTCGATAACATTAATTTTTCGTACGAGACTCACTTTGTCGCTTCGTTTCGGACTTCCTTGACGGCCTTAAGGACGTTCTTCGGTAGTTTGGCGGTGGCAAATATGAGGTTGGTGCGGCGGTCCAACTCCGACTTCAACTCATCCACCCTCCCCGATTCCTCCTTCTCGTCCCGCCTTCCACCGGCGCCTCCCGCTTGCGGTTTCGGAGCGCGGCCCGCGTCCTGCGCATCTCCCCTGCTGCCGCCGGCTTGGGGCTTTGCTGCTCCGCCTCGTCCCTTCATTTCTCCTCTTAATTGTAAATGGCACGCGGTTATTCAATTGATGTGTTTGGATAATGTGTCCGATGCGCCCAATTAATCAATATTATAAGCTAGACGGTGTGAATTGCCGCGTATAACCAACTGGGCAGATGAAACTGCGCGCTTGCTTCCTTTTTCGGATGCGTGTATGTCTTAACTGACGCTTTTGCCTTCTCGATATAAAGATGATGGGCTTATGGTACAGCGCACGGGCGACAGGGAGGCCATGACAGTGTGAACGGCCATGGATGGGTGCCAGCGGCGACACAAAAACAAAACAACAACAAGTGATTGGCAAAGAGGAAGGGGAGGGGATGGAAAGAAATACGGAATAAATTGTGAAAATCGTGAAGGCCCGCCGCTTTCACATCCATAATCCCAACGCATTTCCACAAAAAAGACCACAGTACTCGGTAACGCAGGGAACGTTCAGGCTTCAGCCGATGCAAGCAATACGAATTTAAAAACACAGAGAACCTCTTTCAGCAAGGTTAAAACGCCACGAGTCCACGTGAAGACAAAAAAAAAGGGCAATAAACCACACAACAGAGTGCAAGGGATGGTTTCGCACACGGTGAATCACCTTATCATTCGACTAGGGCGCAAAAATTAACAACAATACCAACCTTCCCCCCTTTAAAGAATGAGGAAAAAAAAAAAACACCCCTCCTCCCTCTTTTCCGCGCCTCTTTATTATGGGGCCAAAAAACACATATACCTCCGGTGTTGGTCAAAGCTTTTAAGACCCCCCGACGGGAGCAACAACGACTGCAAAGAGACGGTAAACACACAAGAAGAGTGAAGAAGAAATGACAAAAGGGGAAAGGGAGGAACAAAACGCACTAAACATGGGCATGTATGCCCCAAAATCTCCTCCCGCCCAGCCACCCGGAAAAGCACAGAAACTCGGGTGACGGCATGCACGTCGCGCGGAAGAAGAGGGAAGAAAAAGAGTCCTGTTCAAGAGTCCGCGAAAGCTTGAAGCTCCCGCTCACTGAAACCCGATGCAATACGTTTGTGGTAGCATATTGTCCTACAAAACTGCTTCAACGCCATTGACCCCAGAACAAACAACACAATGACCATCAACACTATGGAACTGAAGAGAATAATGTAGAAGGGTTTCTCATTCCTTTCCGGTGGGACCGGGGGCGGTGGTGGCGTAGGGCCGGGTTCTGGTCCTGGTTTTGGCCCAGGTGGAGGTTGTAACCCCGAAATGGCAACCTTAGCCGCTTCATTTCCTGCCGCCACTGCCATCGGTACCTGCTGCGCTGCTCCCTGGCGGGCCTCACTCGCGGCGCCGACAATACCCTCCAACTCCCGTAATAATTTCTCAGTCTCGGTGAGGTTCGCCCGTATGGTGGGGTCTTTCACAAACGGTAGCGCCCGTTGCATGGCGTCCTCCAGCGAGTCTGCTGTGACGTTCTTTCTCTCCCTCTTGTTACATTTGTCAGTGACGTGCTGCCTAAACGAAACCTCCGTACCATCCACTAAGTGCTTGAGATACCCGTTCGCCACCTCAGCGCACCGCACAACACGCACTGCGGCATCCTTGAACTGCGACCACAGTCCTCGGACCCTTTGGATTTCTTCGTTACACAGAACGATTGCAGTTCTTACTTTGTTAAACGCGGCCAAAACAACTTCAATAGCTTCAGCTGACTGTGAGGATGCCGCCCGCAGCACGGCGGCGTAGGCCTTTCGTACTTCCATCTCCGCTATTGCCCCGCTTTGTGACGCCACAGTGGCGTTTCGGCGCACATGCACCTTCATAGAATCAACAGCATCCCACGGCACTCCATTCAATTGTTTGATTAATTCACACACGGCCTCGTCACCGTCATTCTCGGTGAGTGCCGTCCTCCCAAGCACACTCCCAAACAAGAGGAAGCTAAGATATACGTAATAAATCAAGATCATTACCTCGTTGGTCACACGATGCGCAATTAACACCGTCGCAGCGGAGACTTCCTTTCCAAATTAGCAAGCCATTCGCCACGGGAACGCACGGGTGGTACGACGAAAAGGGAGAGAAGAGGAAAGAACAAGAGGAGGGGACAAAAGTGAACCTCATGGGGCGTATGTGTGTGTGTGTGTGTGTGAGGGGGTTTCTAGTGGCCACGAGCAACATGCCACACATTTAAATATTTCGCGCGCATCTGCGGCTGGTGGTCGGGAAAATTGGGGAAGAAAAAAAGAAAGGAAAAGAGCCGCCGCACCTGTATCACCTCTTGGGCTCTTTTTTTTTTTCCTCCCTCCTCGGTGCGTGACATTGTTCTGCAGCCAACCAAATCCCGTTAACACAACTTGCGCTGCTACCACCAGATGTGCCCGATAATTACTTGTGCTGACATCTAGAAAACAATAAGAAAGAGCAGGATGAAAGGGGAAGTGTTCATACGCATCGTTGAATACAATGCCACGCATATGCAAGCAAGCATACCCCATCGTAAGTGGACAGAAACTTGTGTATGGTTAAGCAAATGCGACAAAGCAAAAAAAAAAAAGACAAGAGAAACCCAGCGGTACGAAGAAGGGGGCACACACATACACACCCCGGCAATAAATAACATTGTGTGACATAATTTCTTCACTTTCCCCTCTTCCATCCCTCCCTCCCTCTCCCTCCCAAAACACACACACACACACACGCATACACACCCTCACATTCAAAACGCGCATATATATATATATATATATATATATATATATATAATCTTCAGCCCGGCCACATCCAATTTGTTCACCAACGTACGCCAGCAAACCGTCTCCAGGCAATGAATCAGAGACGAAGGAGAGAGGATGGAGTTGGATTCAATCGGTTACCGGACGAAAAATAAAACAAGTGGGTGGAATTCGGCGGGACATAAAAACAAAAAAAGAAAATTCTGTTACTGGCTCTTCTTTTTGTTTCTGACGCTTCAATTGCTCGGCGTACCCGCATTTGCAAACAACAACAAATCCCTTACATTCACTTCATAAACTTACTACAACCACACACAAAAATTCCGCGATGTTGGTGTTGCAGCTCCTCGAACACGGTCTACTACCACGCACGCCACCAGGCCCCTAACCGTTGTCGCTTGTTGCATTAGCACTGTTAAATTCATTTACCCTCTCCCCCTTCCCGCCTGTTTAATCCCTAAACTCATCTGTTTGAACCGTAGCGAAAAAATTCAAGAACTCATTACAGTGATAATGATTGTAATAATAATTATTATAGTAATATCATATGGCAGGCAGCGGTGAGTTTAAAACACAAAAACAAAAGGGAACACATACGTCCGTTCCAAACTTTCGTCTCAGTTTCAAATGCGCTGGCGAGACGGAGGCGGTAGTTAAGAGGAGGGAAGTATACGTTTGGGGGGATGGAGAAAGATCAGCAAAGAAACTAAAGTCATCTCAGCTTTTGTTTGCTTCTGCCTTTTCGTGCCTATTAACGTTGGGGGGGGGAGGGAAGAGAGGGAAGAGGGAAGAAAATCGTTGTGAGCACACTGTGGCCGAAAACAGTTAATGCTCAAACGCAATATTCCTTTCGATGCTGTGATTGCCTTTCACACCCCCATTAGGGTGTAATATGATAGCAAGTAGATTCTCTCGCTTCTTCTACTCCCTTTAACACCACCTTTATAATTTAGTTACGTGTTCCCTTCTGTTCCCTCTCCAGCACTCCTTCACGTGCACTCAAACACACGCACCTCTATATTTTCTTCCATCTCAAGCCCCCCCCCTGCTCATTTCAGCCAGCATTTGCCGCTGCTGCCCCACCCCTACTTCCACCTTCCTTAATATATCTTTCAGAATTAATCCTCATTCACGGACCACAGTTTAAGATGATCGTCTAGCGAAGAAGTAATAAGTTTGTTGCCGCACATATCCATGTGATAGACAGTGCTGTGATGTCCCACTAAGGTCTCGCAGTGCTCCCCTGTCTGAGCGTCCCAAATCATGACGCTCCAATCGCGAGCACATGTGTAAATGTACTTGTCGCTTGTAGAGAACATTGCCTGGTGAATGGGAACCTGGTGTCCCCTCCACGATAACACGCAGCTGTTGTTGCACCAGTCCCAAACCCTAACCTCGTGGTTCATTGCCGCAGATACAATACGCGTGTCGTCATGGGAGAACTGGCAGGACCACACCGTATCAGTGTGGCCATCAAGTGAAACCTGTTCCTCATCCCTTTCCCATTCCCACACCTTGATAACCCTGTCGTCCCCACCAGACACAACGTACTTCCCTGAATCGGTGTTGCTGAAGCAGCAGTAGAATACAGCCAATGTATGGCCGCGGTACGTGCCCACCTTTGTCCCCGTGTTTCCGTTCCACACCCGAACGGTGTGATCGCATGAGCATGACACGATGTAGTCTCCATTGGAATTGTACTTCACACAGTAAACCTTGTCTTCGTGACCCTTCAATGTATACACCTTGCCGCATGTCGCGACGTTCCAAACTTTGATTGTGCGGTCGTCTGATGACGATACCACGCGATTCCCACGCGGGGAGAAGTCGCACGAAAGTACAAAACCATTATGGCCACCCTTCATCACACTGCTGGTTCCACTAGAAGTGTTCCACACACGCACGGAGCGGTCGCGGCTCGCTGTGCAGAAGCGGTCGCCTTTAGGGGCGAAAGCACAGCAATACACGGCTGAAGTGTGGCCGGTATACGTCTTGAGCTCTCGAACCTCCACGCGACCATTAGAGAACGGCTTCACCTTGAACCCGGTGGTGGTCCCGGCGGTGTCAGCGGTTACCGTTTCCACCTTCACCTCGGTGATAGCATCATCTGCCACCACCGGACGCTTTTCTGGTGGAACACAAATGAGTTTCATGCGCTTGCCTTCTTGGGCTTGAACCTGCTTCATCTCCCAAAACATGCAGAACACATCATCGTCATCCATGTCAATGATGTCCTCACCTTCATAAAAGGACATCGCCATCTTCCCTCCAAACTTCTTTTCCACCATCCCGGTGAACTCTTCGAAGGTTGTGCCAGGAGCAATGTGTAGCACCTTGTTCGCTGTGTTGTTCTCCTCCTGGCAGTAAACGGCAACCTTTCCACGCATCGTGCGGGACCCCGCCTGCAACCCGTCGTCATCGGTACCAGCGACCCCGCCTGTTGTATTGGGTTTTGGTACTGATACGCCTGTGCCTGTACCGGGCTCGCTTCGCAGCCTCGTGCTAAGATCCAGATCTGGTTGCTCCAGCACTTGCTTGATGAAGTTACTTATGGAATCCCGCTCCTCTAATGTCATGCTGGTATACTCTTCAATTGCCTCCATAGCGGCAGCACGCGGACGAGACGGCTGTTGCTGCTGCTCGGCCGTCTGACGGGACTCCTGCCGTCCAGCGTCCCCGGCATCTTTCATCTTTGCTGCCTTGCGGGCTGCCTTCGCCTCCTTTGCCGCAACCAACATCGACCATATCTCATCCCCACTCAAAGATGAATTTGGTAAGTTTTTTTTAAACGTCTCCACCGCTACCTCCCGCGACGCGTCGTGCTTGACAAGTAGCTCAATAACAGCATGTTGCTTACCACTGGGAAGCCCCTGATAGCTGAGTTGTTTCCCCTGAAAGGTTAGTGTCATTGTCTGCGGTTTCTCATCCACAGGTTTTTCCTCCACCGGCTTCTCAGCGGCGGCAGATTCGCTCTGTTTCTTTTTCTGTTTCTTTTCCATATAAGCCCGCTTGGCGTCGCTATATCGCTGCAATATGTCTGCACTGGGCGTATTCTGGCCCCCCTCAATGTTGTCACGAAAGGCCTGAACCACCACGTTATTATCAGCATCCAACTTGACGAGGATGTCCATGAGGTCTTTGGGTCGGTTTTCGGGGCGACCCTCATAAACAACGGGTTTACCGCCTATGACGAAGCGTAGCTTCTCCTTGCTCATTGTTGAAGAAAGCTGTGTGCTGCCTTTCTATCTGTTTTTTTATTAATTCTTTTCCGTTGAAATGACGAATTAAAACTATACGTATATATATAAGCAGGTACGCGTGGCCTTGGTTACTTTTTCTTTTTGTGTTCGCTGTATTCAAAGAGGAAAAAATACAAATACACCAAGAGTCATTTTTTTTTAAAAAAAAAACCTTCGTTACCCAATGGTTCAAGTGGTGATGACAGCCAAAATCGTACAGTTCGGTATATTAAAACACTTATCAATGTGCGACCAACCCTCTCACACCAATGGCGACAAGGAGGGGAAATGAGTAGTGAGAAAAGAGACGTCAGAGGGAATCCAAGTTCCCTTTTAAACAACAGGCTGTACACCTTACAAAACATAGTATCCAACGCTGTAGCTTGCCTACTTGTGACAACACGCCGTGTGTACAATTTACACCACACGTTTTCATTCCCTCTGTGCCACATAACATAACGACCCCCATACTGCTCCGCTCCGCACACGCACACACGCTCTCCCTGTTACCCGCGTATGCATATGCATGGTGTCTCAACTCTCAAATGTGCTGTCAGCCGATATGTCAAGCAGAACCCTCACCAGTTCCGGGCTCTGAAAATTTTCCTCATATTGCATCATCTCGTGCCGCGTGACCCATGCGTGGTCGATAGTCTTCGGCCTAAACTCTGAAAATTTCGGTCGTCCACTTAAATACGTAGCAACGTAAATAAAGAGCCAGCTCCCATCGTTTGCGTTTGGCACCGTTGCCTGCGGTGCATTGGACCATACATAACAATCCAAACCCTCGCCGTTGTCCGTTGCAATCGCTCTCTCGGCCGCCATGCGCAGCGTTTCGCGTCCACGAAGCTCCGTTTGGGGCACGGTCCACTTTCCAGAGGCCTCGTCGCGCACAATAAGGTGCAAATAGTCGTCGAGTTTACGGTGCAACGAATGACGTGTCGGAGGCGAGCTTGCGTTACTATTGGCGTTGCTGCTGCCATACGTGGCGGGGTCCCAAAGATCACGCGGGGTCACCCGGCGCTCCGGTTTGTACCGCTGCAGCACAACCCGCATGGCGTCTTGATAGAGCTCCAGTCCAAAGAAATTCGACTGGATTTGCCGCGGGTCCGTACGGTTTAGTGCGTCGATGGACTGGCCACGCTGCGCCATGAAGTGAGTTGCTGACTCGGATGACTCATGTCTGCTGTACCGCTGGTGTTCTCGTTGGAGAAGGAACGCCATTTCCATTTCCAGGGGATGCGGTGTGGGTTTTACAACGGGTTGACGATGAAGAAGATAAGCAACGCGCACCTTCGACTCACTTGCAGCCTGTTGAACCTCAGCCGCTGGCACCTGCGGTAACACAGGCGTGCGGTGCTGCGAATGAAATCCACGACACCCTGACAAAACTCGCGAAAGAGGAAGACGCGCTACCGGACGCATTTGCCTTCCTTCCACCGTCGAAAATGGTACGGAGGACCCACTCCTTTAACTACAGCAAAATAAAACGAGGGGAAAATGGGCAGATTTCATGTGTATAAACCAAGTAGGGATCATTCCGCAGAGGTCTCAGCATCTACACGCAGAGCAAACTCCTGCACTCCAGGTGCCCTGGTCCACGGCCGTGACGCAAAGCAGGATTTATTAGGTTCGATATGAGAACGGGGCGCAAATGCCACGCGGCATAGGCACCGTTACTCGTTTGCCCGCTCCTCCAGTGCGGCCACCCGCGCCTCCACGTCATTCAATCGTCGCATCACCGTCCCCACCATCATTCGTACCATCATCTCAAGCTCTTGCAATCGGGTTTCGAGCGCCGCCGTTTGACCGCTGGTTGCAGCTCCGTAATTAGAGTTATCGGAATACCCACCAGTTGGGGTCAGCTCTGGCAGTGGCGTCTCTTCGACTCCTGAAACACATATTGCGACGATATGGATCGCGTCCTTCGGTTTCCTTGCGAAGAACTTCAACTGCACCCGCTCACCAGGAGCCACACAACAGTCGATGAAATGGAAATAGCGCGCGTCGCGGCTCAACCCCCCGACAACAGCGGTTACAGCAACCCCACCACTGGCAACGGCGCTAGCTCCTTCATGTGTTTGGACTTCCGAGCCGTCCGTATGCAACTCTACCACCCTGGCATTACTCACGATTGCAATGTGCGTCAAGCGCCTCTGCTCCCGCAACTCAACCCACGGCGCCTTTCCATCAGTCAACGCAACCACCTGTCCAGATCCCCTCGTATCCGCACTATTCGCGTTATTTTCATTACACGTGCCTTCAGTGCCACCGGTGGAAGCAGACGCTGCAGCAGCAGTTGCACCGGCCTGCGCGGCCTCTACACTATCAAATACCAAAAGCGGTGGTGCTGGTGTTCCCCAACTGCACTGGCAGGCGCCACGCACAGTCATCAGAGCGTCTGCAAACAGGCGGAAGCAGCGGCAAACCCAAGAATCTTCCCCAAACCCTAGCACGCACACACACGCCGCTGCAGAACAGCAATAATAATGCAGGAGAGAAGAGGAATTAAAGAGAGAAGACTGTGCACATAAGAAAATCGAGAGACATCAAGGAGGAAAATAAGCAGTGAAATAATGGAAGAACACCCTCCACAAGTTAAAGCACAAATGATGATTTGATTAAATTGTCACATGCGAAGTTCCGGTTCGCTAGTCTTGTGTGACGCCCCTCTGCGGTCAACGATAAAAGTAATGACAATAGCATTAACAGCGGGAATGGAAACCAAAAAAAAAAAGCAAGAACAAAAACAACAACATTTGAACTAAACAAATAAAGCAACTGACCGAAGCGCGGGGCAGTTGGGTAAGGAAAAAAGTAAAAAGAAAAGAAAGGGAAAAGCATTGGAAAAGAAGTAAACGGGGAAAAGTATGAAACCCACACTTACACACACATATGTATATATTTCCGCATATAAATCCCCCCTTTCCCCCTTTTCAGGTATTTTATATGTTCACGTATAAAACATGAACACCCACGAGGAACCCCATGCAAACACATGTGCGTTATATATATATGCATATATAGATAGAAACATACACACACATAAATAATATATATAACATGGTGTAGCATATATAATGTATCTAATGCAAGTACACATCATATAAATTAATATAAATAAATAAATAAATAAATATATATATATATATATATATATGAGCGTCCGTACTCACTTTACAAAAAAGACAAAGGAACGAGAATGAACACAAACCTCACGTGAATCTTGGCGAACATATACATCTTCTAGTTGTGTGTACAGGTGCTCGCCTAGCGCATAGGAATGAAACCAAACTGCTCGCAGAAGTAAATTAAATACTATATATATATATATTTATTTATTTATATTTAAAGTAATGCCAACGTGATTTCACAGACAGACGCGCACACATGAAACCTCCCATCTCTTCTTTTTCTCAACTTCACTTCACTTCATTTCATATTTCCTTTTTCATTTCACCGCATCGCAACCACTTCCCTTTTCATGCTTTTAATTATCTATTCATTTATTTTATTTCAACACCAACAGCAACAAGAGTGGCAATTGTGACAATAACGGACATTATAATTTATCAATATTATTTACAGTTCCCTTCGCCGATGCCATCTTTCATCGGCTTCAAAGCCCGTCATTTTTTAGTGCTTCCCTCCATGGCGACATTTTCCTCCTTTCCCTTTCCCTTTCTCTCTTCTTGTTCTTCTTCCTCTTTGTCACTTGGTTTTACTCATCTATTTTTTATTTTTAAACATTTAATATGTCATTCGGACTCTTCAACCCTTTTCTCGACACTTCTTCCTTATATGTTGAATGATGACATGAGTTCTTTCCAAAACAAAACAAATAAGTAAATAAACAAATAAAACAAACATAGGCAGGTTGTAACAAGTAATAAATAAATAAATATAAAAATAAAAAGCAAACGCAATTGTGTACGTAGAAAATAAAACAAAAGGAAAACAAACACACACACACGTGGAGACAAAAAGGAGAAATAAACTGAGGCATGCCGAAAAATAAAATAATTGTGGGCGACAGTTCTAACGTTCTAATACTGCAGGCACCACGGAATCGGAAACGGTGAGAACAAAAATAAAATAAAAAAAAAGGAAACATCACCCAAACATTTTGTTTCATGTCGTCCGTTTTTCATAATATTTTTATTTTTTCTCTACTCTTCGCACTTCATCCCATTTGTATATATATTTCTAACAAACGGTAAAATGAAAATAAAAATAAATAAATCAAAGCAAAACAAAACAAAACAAAACAAGCGGATAATTTTAATAACAAAAACAACAACAACTTCTTCCCTTAAGGGAAAACAAAATAAAAAAGAAATAGAATACGCCGGAGTGAATAAATACTCTATATAGTTATGTGACTTTAAATTTTTTTTCTCGTATATATATTTTCCTCGTTTAATATATTTATTTGGATATTTCTTTTTTTTTTCATTTATATCATTTTATTCCCCTTCGCTTGTTCCCTTCCCTTTTCCCCTCCATCCCGCACATGCCACAATCACCATTGTGTTCTTCCCGCTTTTACATTTCTCTCATTTTCGCTCAGTGGAGGCACCGCGGGGGATATGAAATGCCAGGGAGTTATGCAATAGAGGAAACGTGGCGTCTTATCGCTTGCCTTCGTTTTCCTTCTGCTATCGGTATTGCTTTTGTTGTTATTCTTGTAGTGCTTCCAATCGCTGTTGTTGAGAAAGTATAAAACAATTACGGCTTCCCCTAACACGCATTCACACGAAAAGAGGGGCACATGTCCCGTCGCTCCTTTCATGATCAACCGTTAATTGTCTCAACTTCTCGTACTTTTCACTGCTTCGTTTTTTTCCTTCACTCTTTCATTCGCGATCGCTTCCTCAACCTCACACATTCATCACCGTCATCGCAATGATCCCCTCGCACGTACGCACAGACACAAAAAAAAAAGAAAAAAATATGCAAATGTGCCTCACTCACCGACTGCCCCGGCACGCGCCATGACACACTGCAGTTTGCTTTCAATTCTTCGCCCGTGTGAACTTGTGGGAAGAAGGGGTCTGATGCATTGTGATATGGTGCGGAAGTCCACTTCACTTGTAGATGAGTCAATGATCGCCTGCAGCACAAAGTTACCGAAGCAATCGTTCATGAGGCGGCGGAGGTTGACGGGATCACACACTGTTTCGGCAATGAGTGCTCGGCGCGCTGGGCCTTCAAGCACACGTACAACCTTCTCCACAACGTTTGAGGCAAACTTATTGCAAGAGAGGGCAACCCAGTGGCCAGCAAAGGCCTGACAAACAACAACCGTCACAGCCTCAGGGTCCATGTGGTGCAGCACACACTGCACGACGTAGTTCCCGTAACAATTCATTGTGAGTGCGGGAAGAGCGGGAAGCAGGCGGGAAATGATAAACCGCTGCTGGTGAGGTAGGGTGTTCTCAATAGTCCGGATGATGGTTATGCAACCCTGCTGTCGTTGTGCAAGTAGTTGGCTGTCCTGTGCAATGGCTTCAACAATAGGTGTGAGGGCATCGCTTTTATGCCGCTCGAAGACGCTCTGGAGAACACGGCGCGTGTATGGCGAACTCACAGCAAGATCTCGCACGAGACTTGGAGTGAAGTGTGGGACGAGCGTCGCCATCAAACCAGTGGGAATGAACTCAACGAGAGCACGCACGACGTGACAGCCATTCGAGTCAAGCGCAACAGCGGGCAGGACCGGGCGAAACTCGTCCACAACAGTTCGCGTCATTTCCACGTGATGCAGGCGCAACACCGACACTAACAAGTTGCGACCCGCCGACGTGCAGGCGGCACGAGGCAACTCTCCAACAATCGCACGAAATCTCTCAACGAGGCCATTGGACAGATTGCCGGAGTCGAGTGCGGCACTGTTGTACACATGACGAGGTGCCTCACAGTTTCCATCGCCGGAGCCGGAAACACTTACGGGATCTGCGCCGTCATTATCGCTACGGGGAGCGGTAGATGCGTATGGGTTATGTGTGTAACGATGACTTCGATAACATCCCGCAGAGGCGGCAGCGTTTGTCGTGTTTGATACCGCTGGTTTTGGTGTCGCTGCCCCTTGTGCTGACAAGCTGGGTGATGAGTCGGAGGTCGTAAGCTCCCATGCGGAACGGCACTGTTGGGGGACTTGAAAGGGGTGTGTACACGCGCTTTGCGTTGCAACATTACTTTGTGGAACGTTGAGAGCTGGGACGGCCATCATTGTTAAGCGTTCACCCCTACGAAGCATTACCTACCGCAACCGACAAGGCAACAGATAAACTTATATATATATATATATGTGTGTGTGTCGCAAAGCCAGTAAGAAACAAACAAGGGAGAGAAGAAAACAACGACCATCAAAAGGGTTGACAAACGAAGAGGAGTGCATCCAACAGCCGGTAATCTAAAGACGACCTGTCTGTGCATTAAGTTTAACATTTAAAAAAGAAAAAAAAGTGGTGCATGTATGCTTAGGCTCCCACGTGCAACAACATTGAATGACTTACGATGTACATGGAGGAAAAGATATAAGAGAGCATGGTTGAGGGAGCTTGGCACAACACTAGGGAGGAGCTGCAACAAGACCGAAAACAACCTGTACACGGAGAGTTTCATAATAATAACAATAATAACAACAGTGAGAATAAATGGAAAAGAAGGAAAACACTTCACTCCCTTCGGCACAAACACCCACACACTTCTTCAGCAAACTCTATGTACACACGCTTTTGTATTGACTACTTTCCCTGCTAGCGCCACCAAGTACATGTAAGAGCCGCTAGCAGAGAGAACTCAGTTAACTGTGTCTAGGAGTGAGAAATAATTACTACGACAGCAGCAACGGCTACAAATGAGTAAAATTGAACAATCGTCGTAGTTAGCTCAATGTGAGAGGGAAAAATAAAAAAGAAAAAAACATAACGAAAAATAAAAAAAGGCGCCGTTCAAACATACACATTCCGACGCCCGGGCGCGGCTCCTTCAGTCCTTATATGGGGGCGAGAAACCGATTTCCCTGTGAGCTTTGCGTCCGCCGCGAATTATTCCCCTGCAACCGTGACTTTTTTGAGGGATTGGCACATAACGTCGGCACATTACATATGTGATCGGCCTCCACTGATAGCTGTTTTTGCCGTATCATGGACGGTTTCTGTAACTGTCCTTGAAGAGGAGAAGGGAGAGCGAACCCACCAATTCCCTGTGGAGTTACAGTTACAGTCACCGGCGAGGAGGAAACCGAGGTCCATTGCCTGCCATCAATCAAGTCAAACAATTCATGAACGTCCAGGTCTGCGCTACTCGGGGCTCCCTTTCCGTTCGTGTTCCTGAAGCTGCTGGAGCCGTATTCTTGACCACACATATCCACTTGTGAACTGCCGTTGCAGTCAATGGCACTAATGCGCCGCATGGCGTTCTTCCTCGACGTCTCGTCCAACCGATTCGCAAGCGAAATCGCCAGGGCCTTCCATCGCTCCCGCTCCGGTAAAGTGCCTTCCACCTTCTGTTCTAAGCGATGACCACGCTGTTCCGCCTCTCTACATCGCGACTCTACAAAACAGAGAGCCGAGCGTGCTGCCCTGTAGTTGTGATCTGCCCACTGAAGCTTAACACATTGTGCATGAGTTTGTTGCAACTCCTCCGTACATTTTCGAACGACCGCGAGCAGATCCGTATATTTTTCTTTCAAATCATCGCGCTCTGTCTTTAGTGCTTCCATCTCACTCGTTAGCTTTTCGATCCTCTCCTCTTGCGCCAAACTCGCCTCTTTCGTGCATGCTTCGTTGTCCAACTGGATGGAGGAGCCACCAGTGTTGCTACAATCCCGTGCAGTCTTCGCGTTTAGCGCCCCTTCGAGGTTTGCGATGCGTGTTTTGAGTGCGGTGATAATCTCCCCAAGTGTCTTTATAATACCTTGCTGATCAGCAATTGTCTGCATCGTCAGCCTTGGATCAGCTTCAGCCAATGGAGGAACGCCATCGCTCATTGTTATTCGTATTCAACTCTTAAGTTGCAACCGCTCCACACACACACAAAAAGATTCCCACACGCAGTCGCTTCCCTCCCCGTGACTCCTTTCTTTTTTTTTTTTTCCTGTGGTTTATTACTTGGTTTACTCTGTTACACGTGGTTGAACTTCTTGTACGTACGTGCACAGACTGAAAAAGATGGTTCCTGCTGAATGCACGGTATAAAGCGGTGCAGAAGAGAAGGAGTGCGTCAGCGGTAACAAAATAAAACCGATTAATCACAATGAAAACAAAAACTCACCGATTTTGTGGAGCAACGCAAAGCGAATAGAAGAAGTGTAGATGCACATATATATATATATATGTGTGTGTGTGTGTGACTTATGTGACGCATTTTACATGTCGTGCAGACTTGCCACTGATAAGGACATATAACGATTCACAAGTGCCAAATAGAAAGGGAACTAAAAAGAACCAAGAGCAAGTAAACAACAGAAAAATGCCTTAAACCAGTAACGTAAGATTCTCCCTACTCCTTACCCTCACTGTTTTTTTTGTTGTTGGAGGGGAGGGAGACGGGATGAAGAATAAACAAGGGGGAAAAGGACCCTCAGCATCCATTTATTTCCCACACCAAAGACTTTTTTTCAAAAAAAAAAAAAGGACATACACGAATAGTTGATGCCGCTGATCGCCCCAACCTCTCAACTATTTTCAGTCAACAAACTGGTGGAAATAGATAAGTTATGCTCGCTTGCAGGGTTTAATAAGGCTCACTATCGTCTCCATGCAAGCTGCAATGGTAGCTTCTCCCAGAAGGGCGACGTCAATAGGCCCCGATGAGATGGAACTGCTTTTTGACTTCGGATCCAGGTCATCGCGGTATTTGACGTGTTTCGAAGTCGTCTTCTCCTTCTTGGCGGGGTCCGTCTGCTGGGTGACGGTTACTTCAACGACCGGCACCGTGCGGCTGTTGTTGTACCGCAACACTATGAGAGCAGAAGCTTGTGGCTCTTCGCAAACGTAACTAAATGTAGCAGTTCGCGAAACCTGAGCGCCTTGTGCACTTGTGGTATCCACACCCATGTTCACATCCAGTGGCAAACCAAACAACAATGTCAAGTGATCCACCAACTGAAGGAAGTGAAGTGGCTCCCAGAGGCAATTCAACAACGCGCTCTCTAGGAAAGGAATGAAATCCATCATGCAGACACTACTTCTTTGAAGTGTTTTTTGAAACTGCCCGGTGTGACGCGGTAGGCCTTGCAGAGAAATGACCCTACGGACGAGTTCAGCGATGGATATTTCAACCCATCCTTCCGTTCCTTTGGCTTCAATTTCAACTTCCTCTCTCAGTGCTTTTACATTTACAGAACTACGATCCATCATGAGCACCATGAGCAACGATATCTCCACTTTCGCCACAGATGGAGCACCGCCACCCCCCAACCCCGTAAGCTTTCCGTAGAGCTCAAGGATGCCTCCTAAATCTTCACAGATTTTCTCGTTCTTCTCCTGCAGCAGCGGAATGGATAAAGCAAGGCACGTGTGATCAATTGAATCTTGGACTACACCCTCAACACACCGACCGTCAGCTCCGCTGATCGTCCTCAGGTAGGAGTCGTAATCGAAGCTTAGTTTGCTATTGATATTCCCTAATGTACTTGACAGCTCGCCTGTGCACTTTTTAATGTAGCTACGTTGGATCCATTCAACGAGACCTTGCACGCGTACAGTTAACGGGGTTTCCATGTCGAATTGTGGTTTTGTCCCAGCATCCAACCACGAGTAGTCTGCAAAGCGATTACGATCGGGATTAGCACTACTGCCATCAAAGTCGTTCGGCGTCGAGTTGGAATGGCACAGCACAAAGTCTAAATCGGGTGTATCTTCGCCCTTAAAAACGTACGCGTCGAATAAATGAAGGCTTAATGCTTTGATGGGATATGGGTTGTTAATGGTATCACTGGTTTTACAATGGTACATAGCCTGCAATTGTGTAATATATCCTATTTTATATTACTTCCTGCACTTCCCTCCCTTTTCTACCCCACTCTGTGCTGCCACTCTTTCCTTCCCCACCACCAAAATAAAATTGCAGTGACGATAATCAACAACAACAAGACAACAGAAAAGGAGGGAAGAGGAGAGGGACTTGAGGGGAAAAATCTAAACGCTCGAGGATCAGGGAAGGTGGCAAAAGAAGGGAGGACATAAGGTGAGTTTCATGTCACATTGCGGAACAGCAACCCAAAGTTTATACGCACGTGCATATACGTGAGTGGATGCAGAAAAATATAAGCATTAACAACAACTTTACCCCATACAATTCATCACCAAACAACTTCTCCCACCGCTGCACTCCTTTTCATATCATCCGCTCCCCTGCCTACAAAACGTCCAACAGTCCTGAGCGCGACAAATCCATAACACCCCAAATACCACCATACGAACCTCCATGATGCGTGCGCGCCACAGCAGAGAAGAGCAACAACGCCTCAAACAGTGAATTGGGCCCCGGTTGTGTCGGGTAAGTTTTATCCACAGCTCCGGTGCGGTAACGCACATAAAAGTATGGCTAACCCGTATCGCCTACGACTAGCGCAAGGTGCTGCTGCGCGTTGAGCGGTTGGTGAGGGAACCTCACATAGTTGGTGAAGCCGGGTACACATGTGCGCAGAATGTGCGTTAGTAAGTGGGCATCTGTTGGGAAATCGTCGCGCCATGTGCTTATGTCCCCACAGTTGTGGTGGTACGACGCAAGCGACTTTTGAGATGCAAATGTCCGGATCCGCCCCACCACATAGGTGCGTCGTGCTTGCTGCTCAGCAACAGATGCTGGTGAAGAGGGTGTGAACGTTGCGGTAGTGTCCAGTTTCATCTCCAGCTGTAGTCGTTGATCTATGTGCATAGTTACGTCAATGTTCTGCACATTCTGCCCTTGCGTAGCAATTTTGTTTCTTTCATCCATGAGGGCATCCATTTTCCTTACAGATGGTGGGGACGAGACGGGCTGCGCTGGCACACCAAATCCCACTCTAGGGGCAGATGAAGGAGGAGGCATAACAATTGTCTCATCCAAGCTGTGGCCGCAGTCAAAATGCCTCAACTGTCGCTCGACGAACCAGCGGTTTGTTGAGTCCACCTCCTCAACAAGAGTCTGGCAAAGGTCCGACAGCCACTTGCGCACCTTCACTTGGGAACGCTCGGGGTCGACAATACCTAAGCTATTCCACATTGTCTCCGCTGGTCGATCGGCAGATGCTGCGGCGGAAGCCCTCTCGCCACCACTGCCGTACTGCACGCGAATGCCTTCAGATGACACCGAACCAAACCCACCACCAGCTGCCAGCGGGGCGCTGATGGAGGTCGCAGCTGCGGGAGCTGTTGCCATGGAACCCGAAACGGTACCAGCGGCGTTAACAGAATTGTGTGCCGTCGGAAGCGACCCCTCCATTCTCTTGGGTAGTTCCTTTGCCGAGAGAAACTTATCCAGTTCGGCACGTGTTCGTATGGCATACTCGCCCTCCAGGTCGTGGTGACCCTTCACACCAATAGGTTCGGTTAGTACTTCTGTGGCCCCCGCTGTTGTCGTTGATTGAACGGTTGCAGGTGAAAAGGGCACGGACAACCCCGGTGCTTTCCGGTAGGGGCCGCACGCACCAGCGAAAGGGCTCCGGTGCTTCTTCCCGTGACGGTCCTTGTCACTTGACTCCTTCAAAAACGACATACAGAGAAGCAGTACCAATGAGGCAACAAAAATACAACCCGAAACTCCACCCACTTGCTCTATCATCGAATCCTCCAGAACTTCGACTAACACGTCGTCTATCCATACGTGTGTAACACCCCTGGGATACAGCCAAGCCATCACATACAAGGCAGCATAGAGCACTCCACTGATAGCAGCTATGATTTTCAGGTGAAAGCGCTTCGTCTCCCGTCCGTACACGATATTGCGCCTCTGCCGGTCAAGTTCGATAAGTTGATCCGCATATGAGAGTCGCATCTAATCGATTCAGTCGAACACAACTCCAAGCCGCTTCTAGTCCTGCTGAGACCTCTTTTTCGGCAATCAAAGTGACAGGCGAAAGGGATAAGATAACGGACATACAGGACAATAACAGCACAATACGTGGGATTGAAAAGAACCTGCAGCGGCAAGTGGGTAGTAACAACCATAGTGGTGATAAGTGGGGTATGCGCTTCTTTCAAAAAAATATATATATATAAATAAATAAAGCAAATAAAGAATGTACATACGCACATATATATATGTATATATATGGTAGTACGTCGAGACTGCAATAAGCGGGCAAGTACAGCCCCTCATTTCGCTTACAAGACACCGCAGTCGGAAATGCGGACAGGTGATGTTGGTTTATCCCCAGTACCAGTTTTTACACCCTCCACTTTCCTCACCACGTCCATGCCCTCAAGTACCTTACCGAAGACAACATGGCGACCGTCAAGCCATGGTGTGTCCACGGTTGTAATGAAAAATTGCGAGCCGTTTGTATTTGGTCCAGCATTCGCCATCGACAGGGCACCAATGAAGTGCTTCACGTTGAAGTTCTCATCATCAAAGCGTGCACCATAGATGGATTTGCCGCCGGTGCCGTCATGGTTGGTCATATCGCCTCCTTGAATCATGAAATTGCGGATTACACGGTGGAAAGTGGAGTCCTTGTAGCCGAAGCCATTTACGCCAGTCGCGAGCTGTTTAAAGTTCTCCACTGTGCGGGGAGTTTCCTTGCCGAATAGCCCAATGACGATACGGCCAGCAGGTTCGGAGCCAATGGTGATGTCAAAAAACACCTTATCTGTAACTTCTGGTGAGGCCTTCACGCCTCCCGCCATGGAGAGGACAGCCACTGCCACCAACAAAGCTGGCATGAAGGCTGGGGTTTTCGCTGAAATGTCAAAAAAAAGCATTTGTCAGTGCCTTTTCACTGGTTTCGTTTGCCTTGTGTAGGTTCTTTTCTTCGCTTTTTTTTTTTAAAGTAGTGCGACGAGGTTTGCTAAAACAACTGCAGAAAGAGTGATAGTGACGGTTAGTTCAGCAACGGCACTGACACAGAAGCGCGTTGGGTAAGTCAAAGACGAGGGAGGGGGAAAACCGGCCGTGTGCCCGTGGAAGAGTCCGCACATGGCAATGAGCTAATGGATGGTGATAAAGTTCCCATTAACTTCTTTTTATCCACATCAAAAACGGAGGAACTTTCATCGAATACAACCTGTACGACATGATGTCGGTTTAAACTGAAGAGGACACATCTACATTGAAAGCAGCAAGAGCACACCGCATCAACCTGTGTGTGCGTGTATATGTTTGGATGGTCTGGTTTATTGACGAACCCAGAAACGGGATCGTACAACGTGGGCACGAGCAACAACAGGCAAGTAAACAAGTCACTTCTCAACACAAATTCCAGAGACTCGGTAAAAAATAAACGTGGGAGCACTGTTCTAAGCCCTTGCACGTGCCCTGGCCGAGGCCTCGCGATGCAAGCGGTCACGCACTGCCATCAGAATGACCCCAAGTAAATTGTGTCCCGTCCCATCGCCAGCGTCTCCCCAAAAATCGTCTTCCTCCGTGTGGTCGACAATCAGCCTGGTTCCGGTGTTCATCAGAATTTCCCGGGCGTTTTCATTTTGTTTGAACTTCATGTAGTTTCCTAACAACATCACATCTACTTTTAATCTGTCCCAGTCGCCCCGCTGCCGACCCTCCCTCTCTGCAACGCGCACAAGGCGGTCTAACTCCCATACCGACGCCGCCGACTGAAATGGTGCCGCGTCGGGTAAACCTCCAAACCGCTCCGTCAGAAAATAATGATGCAACGAGGGGAACTGCGTGTGATGTATGGTCACTGGGTGAGGCGAAAGGGGACTGAAAACCCCATACGGCTTCTCCCGTGAGTCGTGGAACCGCACAACTCCCTTACTCATCTTCTGCTGGTTACTGGCACGTCACTTATACAACTACTTGTCCTTCAGCGCCACCTCTATGTCCCCACCACGTCTTGGCTGGTAAAATGTGCAGCTGAGACCTTCTCTCTTTCCCTTCTCTCTCCGGACGATCTATCACTCCTCTAAAACGGATGCTTAATCTTCTCCTTCAATGAAACAAATCCTCGGGTTCCGCACTAGCACAAACACGTAAATATATATATATATATATATATATATCTGTGTATTCAGCAAGTTGTGAACGGCAACTTCGGGGGTTGAACAAGAGTTAAAAAGTTGGAAGGAAGCAAATTTAATTTTCCAGTTAAAAACGAAAGAAATGAATGGGTAAAAGAGGTTAGGGTTAGACAACAAAACAAAGGAAATAGACGAAGAATTTGGGTAAGGGGTGGGAGTTGCGAGCAAATTTACGCATAAATATATATTTATATATGCGTGACTTTGTGTGTGTAAAAGACTATCCAAACCAATCGGTGAGGTTGCAGAAGTAGCCACTCCTTCAGCACATCCTCCTCTTTAACATCGCGTACTTCTCCTTCCCTTTTTTTTTCACGTTTGACGTCTTCGCACGGACCGAAGCATACGCCTGTCGCGTTCTTCCCTCCTTTCCTCCCCTCCTCTTCATTTCCCTTCGCCTTTATACTACTCTGCAAACGTCCACATACGACGCCACGCACGGGAGCGCGTTTAGTCTTTGCGGAGCTCAAACATTTCTGTACCCACTCCATCCGCAGTAATGATGTGGAAGCACACGGTGTCACCAGTGAATATGTCCCTCTCAGCTGCACCAGTGAAGGCATTTTTCAACATGCCCAGAGCCTCTTCCATCGTGAGGTCAGCCGGCGCCTGCGTAACCATGTGTTGTCGAGTAAGCAAACAGTCCAATAGTGGCTCCACAAAGCTGCTAGCGGAACCACATGTGCCATAACGAAAGGGTTCCGTCGAGCCAACAGGGTCGTAACTGTAGCACACACCTGCGCCCTTCTCGTCAATGCCAACGATCATATTGAATGTGTAGTATGGGAAAAAACGCCGTTGATAGAGCATTGTGGACGTAAGCTTTGCGATGGCCTTTGTTGACGGCACTTTCCCACCGTTATTGTATTGATACCATTGAATGCGATACTTAAGCATCTGCTGCAACTGAAGACGGTCCGCTTGCATGCCCGACGACGCGAGGAAGATGCGGTCAGTGAGTTTAAACAACTTGGAAGTATCCGAGCGGGTGTGAATGCAGAAGTCACCGTTCAAGCGTGTATCGGCGCCAAGCACAACGTAGTTGCTTCCTGCAATGGCAGCGATGGTGCCACCATTGTCTGTGTAGGGAGACCAGTGTTGCGGGTGTCCCTTGGCCCCTTGGCGTAGAGGAAGTGTTAACACAGAGTTTCCTAACTTTCTGGGGTAACCGTGATGCTGCAAGGTATTTGCTTCACCTACGTGGTGCTCACTGAAGTCTTCAATCATATCTGCAACACAACGTTTATATTCCGCGCGGTTTCGTATAATGCTTGCTTTTAACTAAAACAAAATAGTAGATTTCCTGGTAAGTGAAGTGCAGTCGACGACAGTTTGAGAGACAAAAATCAAAATATTAAAATCGCTTCAGTTGGAGAACTAAAAAAAAAATACAATGTGAACCTTTATTCGGGTCTTTCCCGACCGCTCTGCTTTTCCAGTACGATGGTGTATTGTATAACAAATTCACGCAAGCACGTATACATCACGAACTCTCAGAAAATGTACCGGATACTGCCAATGGAAACTTCAGAGACGCATAGGTGAACCAAGTGAGGCGACACACACCCTCACATGGCACACTTTTAATGCCACACAACACTCGCACACACAATACCAAAATATACCAAACGGGCTACATGGGCCTCCCGCTACGAATTCCCTCCTGCATCTCAAATTCCTTCATTTCCAATCGTTTTTTGTAGTGCTCACGGGCTGCTTCACAAGCGGGACATGTGTCACCGCGCGCTAAGATGCGTCGCGCCTGCTGATAGACCTCGAAGAGCAGAAGTGCCGCACAGGTTGAAGCCGAGAGAATCCACATGCTGTAATTCTGTGAGCCCTCGCTGTAACCAAAATCACGTGTGTTAAATACTTCCCACGGCCTTTCGCGGGGTCGCCGCGCCTTCGGTAGGCGCACAAACAGCGAGGTTGTACGTTGCAACATTAACCACTTTTTTTTTTCGAAAACGAAAACAAAGGAAAAGGTGGTCCGTGATGCAGGAAGTAGCTTTATCTCGGAAAGGTTCCATATGGGACACAACAAAGACTCGAATCACAGAAACGAAAACAAGCAACCAAAAAAAGAAAAAAAAAATCATCCAGTCGCAAAATAACGAAAGGATACAGCGAGCGACACGGAAAGAGGGGGAAGCTTCGCCACGGCACTGAACCAAAAAGTTTGCGTGGAACATATTTTATGGAGTATTGTAGAAGGGGAGTGAGTCCACGAAGTACTTACTGTACTTTTCGTGACTAACGACAGCATCAGCAGCCTTCAGAACGGCACCTCCAGTATCTCGGCACTCAAATATCATTAGTGTACGCTCCTCAAACGCAAAAGGTGTAAAAAGCGTACTGTGCCGTGAAGCGCTTGACGACATTTTGAAGTAGGACTGGGAGGGGCGTTTAGGATTGAAAAACAGAACGCTTTGCAAGGGATCGCTGTTTCCTTTCCCGTGGTTAATAACCACCTGGTCAACGATGATGTCTTCTTTAGTAATCTTTGTGCTCTGTTTTTTTGAAACGGCGGCGACGATATCTTCTGCCACATCGTTGAGCCAGTTATCCGGCGGTGCGGCCTCAGACTTCAAGGCACGGGAAAGGATAAAGCGATATATATCTCTCGAGCGTAAACGGGATATTATGTCTTGTGCAGGTTTTAGATTTGTATCTGCACTACTCTCTATGGCATCTAATACCCAGTCTCCCAACTTCAGGAACAACTCCTCGTGACAAACACACTCGAGAAGAGTGTGGCCGTGCACTAAGAAGTAGGGCGCAGCTGCACCCATAATGTCACAAATCATATGATCTATAGCTTTGACCACGCGGTGCTGGTACACATTTTTATGCAACTTGGTACGCAACACGAATAACTCCCGGAGCGAAAGGGCAACCTTCTCCTCAAAAGCGAGTTGCCACTGCCCCTCGTATTGTACCAGACGCGCAGAGTTGAATAGGCGACTCAAACGAACATCCACTGTTGGTTTACCAAAGCAACAGAGTGAGTCACGAAGGAAATAGTCCAGTTTGTCAACATCGATACCATTTCGTTTGTTCGTCACTATCTCTGTGTAAACAAGATGCGAGGCAGGCTCACCTCGCATAACCCTCAAAACATCCTCCACATCATCTTTAGGGAGTAGGACCTTTAGTATGTTGCGGCCAATGGTTTGCGACATTTTGTCGTGGTCGAACAGCAAACCAAACTTGCGAGACATGACCTCCTCGAACAGATGGGAGAACGGTCCATGGCCAACATCGTGAAGCAGCCCGGCCAGCATCACCTTTTCTCTGTCCTTGTCATTAATTCGAAGGTCTGGCTGGCAGCGTTGAACTCGTCCCAGGAGGAGTTGCGCAATATGGGCCACACCAATACTGTGCTCAAATCGCGTATGTACGGCGGCGGGGTACAGGTAAGACGAGGAACCGAGTTGTTTCAGTGATCGCAGCCGCTGGAACGCGGCCGTGTCCACGGCCCGTGCAACGATTGGGGGAAGTGTTATGTGTTCGTGCACGCGGTCCATCACTGGCACATCGCGCAAGTATCGACAGATAATTCCATTTCTCATTGTATCTGTGTTTTCGCAGTTGCTTTTCTCTCAGTATCTGCACACACACACACACACACACACACACACCACTCTTATGTCTGTTTATGGACATTACGGAGGGAAGGGGGCGGTGGAAAAAGAAAATGAGATGTTAGGGGTAACGTGGTTCACCACCGCAGGGACAGAAGGGAAAAACAAAATCTACTAACGGCGATTATAGCAGATGGGAAGTGTGAGACTGGCTCGAACAACTAAACAAGCAGAAGCATGTAACGATATGACAGTTCCACATACTGCATGACATCCACGCACAGCTACTAGGAAGGGGGAGCCAAAAATCATAATGCCCCTCCATACTCAGTTAAAGACGGAGTTCTCCAAAAAGTAATGGTGATAATAGAATTAATTAATAGTAATAGGGAAAACATCCGTCTCGCGGCGATCACCACTCAGTCTCCTAGCAGCAACTGACGGTACCAGTCACGGTTCCTGCAGCGTCCGTAAGAAGCGCAGAACTGCAAGACTCCATACGAAATGGATGCAACGGATCAAGGGAAAGAGAACGCGATGGTACATTCCCTTCTAGTGTTCAGCAGCAATCATATCAGGAATAAACTCACGAATGGGATATTCCCGCTTGCATTGTGGGCAGCGCAGTGCTCCTTCACGGATGGCCACGTCTTGAATGGCGTAATGTACAGCCTTGAGGTCCCTTGAGTCATCGGAGAGATCCACGTCCTCTAATTTCTCCGGCAGGACATTACCGGCATCCACCTGGTCCTGCTTCTGAGAACGCAAGGAATTGAAAGCTTCCACAAGATAGGTGTAATCCATCCGTGCGAGCATTGTTCGAATGAATTCAGGGTTGTACTCAGATGCCAGTACCTCCAACTCAGTGGCCTGCAGCTGAAGCGGAAAAGATTGGCACTGGATGCAGCATAGAAAATTATGAGTGAGCAGCCTCATCACCCTCAAACCAGTCGGTGAACCAGTAAGACTCCCTGTCGCACACCAAGAAGTAAAATAACTGCCACCAAAAAAAAGTGAAGGAAAATATCAAATAATAGAGGTTCCAATAGAATAAACACATATCTATATGAAGGAGTAACAATGAGCCCGAAACGCACGAATGACACAGCTTTGCTTAATATGACAAAGTTTGGCGTGAAAAGTTAACAACAACATTGCAATGCAAACACTCCAACTAAACGTGAGAAATAACCGTATGGTCGCTTTCTATGAGGCTTGTGGCCCGAAAAGTCTATTCTTCTTTGGAATAATATGAAACCCTAAAGTCTTAGGTACGGGGGCTCGTTGCAAAAGGGGAAGTTTTTCCCGTGGTGGTATTTGCCTTTGTCCCACGAGATCAGTGCTGTTGGGGAGGCCCATGAGAATATCCAAGGCGGAGGATTTCGGCTCTGCATCACTACTCTGACACCTACGCACTCCATCTCCGGGGCTCATCAATATTTCAAGTGGTCGCCCCTCTCGGAAAAGTTCTGTTGAGGAGGAAGGACCGGGGGATCGCCGAGACGCATGCTTGGGAGCAGCAATTGGACGAGACTTCTCAACCTCGCCCGCTGGAGTGTGTGGATCAGGCCTGCCCGCATATAGCGCTGCAGGATCAATCGCCCCTGTTTCGGGCAGGTGAAGCGCTCGCCTAAGCAACAGGTTCTCTTCCCGGAGCCTGCGTATTTCCGTTTTCAGATCGTATACCTCCTTCTGGGCGGTGTCCACGCGCTCTACGGCCTTGAACTGAATTTTCTGCGCGCGTTGAGCGAAGTAAATGGTGCGGAGTGACTCCTCCACAAACCTCGAAGAGGGCGTGACACACGCCAGCAAAACGGTCCGGCAACCCCCATCAAGGCTATTCATTAGAAGCTGCGTCAATACACTGGAGCGGTACGGAATATGGTCGGCACGCTGGCCGGCTGAGCGACCTTTTGAGAGCCGCTCGATGACATTTCCTAAAGCAAAGAGTGAGCGGTTAATGGACTTTGTGTCCTCCCCTACACCTCCCGTGTCGCGCAGCCGCTCGGAGCCTGCAAGGTCCACGAAGGTAAGCTTACCGCGCCGCGCAGGTTTTTCTCCATCAATGACCTCCGTATATATGGTGAAGATAAGGTGTGAGCGGCTACTGTCTTCGTTCAGCAAATGTGCTGCCCGCTTCCGCCTTGCCTGCCCCTCTCGGAGCACCAACATGAAGTCGTTAATGTCTAAGCACTCGACAATCATTAGATCCTCAACAAAGAAGCATCCCGCGCCCTTAGACCAACGGCACTTGAGTCCCTCTGTTCCATTCAATAAATCGTTAATACGCTCGTTGAACAGTTCCAAATACGATGCCCGCAACTTTATGGTCCTTCCCTCAACCTCTCCAGCAGACTGAGCCTTTTCACGGAATTCTGAGACATACCTTACAGCTTCGAACTGAATACCATTCTCAGCTGTTCTGCCATCCTCCCCTTCCGTCGGACCGCTCATGGTGTACGTCTTGCCGCTGCCCGTTTGGCCAAAACACATAATGGTAGCGGCTTTCCCCTCAAAAGCAGCATCGCACATGGCGTGCAGGTCTAATGCGCGGAAGACCTCCTCTTGGCTCACATCAGGGCCTAAACAACAATCCATGTCGAAGGTGTGAATTTGGTCCTGTGCACCGCGTGTGCCGCGGGATGTGGCATTTACTTTTGTGCCACCACATTGTACTACAATACACACCTCCTCGCCCTGAGCCTCCTCTCGCGGTAGCAGCGGTCTGACACGTAGAAAAGCACCTATGTGTTCCATTCCTTAGTTTATTGTGTGTTTGGAACGACGCTAATATCCAAACAAAACAGCCGAAGAGCCATCCAAACCAACGACAACCCCGCGCACGTTGTGAGGAAGCTTCCCTGACTTTCAATCAAGATTGTAACCGTGAAGTGCGTATATGTGTTTCACGTGTACGTGAGCGCATATTAAGAAAGATTTTAGGGAAGAGCCATGGTGCATCGCCTGTGAAAATTGAGAACAGTATAATTGACAATCAAAATTGACATGATAATAAAGGCAGTTGCCGCTGGATACCATTAAAAGGGTTAATTTTCATCTGCCTTCTCCGCACACACACACACACAAAAAAAAAACACGCTCACGCAAGTATCGGTTGTTCCTCATACGCTGCAAAAAAACAACACGAGGTGCGTCGATCAGTAAAACACAGCGATTACCCGCACCCTTTTTTTACTTCTGATGCCTGATAAACAAAACGGACGTATTACACCTTGACGATCCGTTAGTACAGACAATATTGTATTCACAAAATAATTAATAGCAACCCAAGTTGTACCTGCAATAGCAGAGAGACATAATATACAGCAACTACCGCACACAAGGCATTCATGGCAATCCTTATTACAAGGTAGAAGGAAAAAGTGCAGAGACTAACTGTTTTCTGTTATTTTGCATGTAACACTATAGGTAAAGCCTCTACTGCCATCAGCCCATTTTCCATGATGAAAAGTACCTACAGAGCAGAATCTGAGCATGAATAACTCGTGATTTGGCAACGACGCATACCCCCAACCCACTTGCAGAGCACATACGCTCCTTTTCCAGCGGGAATGCAAGGCCGCGGCATGTCTCCAATTCAACCTTAAATTTACGGAAGAAGGAGAAAAAGAGGCAGTGAAAACAAGGGAAAACGTCGGTAAATTCAAAAAGGTTGATGACATAAGGCACACTGTCAGCAGTAACACACACAGTCCACAGGAGTACGTGGTATGAAGAGGGGGAGGGATAAGCGCGGCACAAATACATCGAGCGCGTGATCTCTTTCGGGTCAGCACTCACCAAGACGAAGAGAAATGCAACACAAAACAAAAGAGAGATGAAAGTTCACGAGAGGTTGGTACACCACACCTAGAGACACTTTCTTCCTTCACTTCCTTTGACACCAAATATACACGGCAGCGCGGAGTGTGAGACATCCCTCCAACAGCGAACAAGTGTGCGTGCTCAATGCTAAGCTACAGCACCTCACAATCCGTTTCTATCCTTACAAGTGATTCAGACTGCACTCACTGTGGTTGCACAAACGGGAAAATACCCAAGGCTTTCTCCGCTGCAGTAATGCGCTCTAAGATTTGTCTCTGTCGCTTTGATAAGTCCACCTGAAGACTCTCATATGTATCCTCCACAGCCCTCATTGAGCCCTCGTTCTCAATGAAAACTTTCATGTCTCTTTCGTTCTGAATAGTCTGTAATCGCAACTGCTCTAAAGCCATCGCCTCCTCATACTCCTTCTTATACGTTTCCAACTCAGATGCCCGCTGCTCCTCCACATCCTGCTGCGCTTTGGCGAGTGGCGGTTCTTGCGGAACACTCTCAGGTGCCAAGGCATTTCGAAGGGGAGGGGCCGACACGGGGACCTCCAGAAAATAATTGAACTCCTCGGGTTCCCCAACCATACGAGCATGAGTGGCGACGTAGTGGTACAGCGAGGCGTGCTGAACGATCCCTTGAATAAGCCACGTACTAAAAGGACCGATATCCTCCCTTTGAAGATAAATATTTTCTTTGGGAACGGTGGAAACGGCTTCTGTTTCCTCCACCACCTTCTCTGCTGCCCGATGGCCCCTTCGTGCTGATGTTTTGGAAGAAGACTGAACTTCCCATAAGGCCTCCTCAGCCTGTAAAGCCCGCTTCCACTTCCACTCTTCCTCCACTTCAGAGGTAACAAAGGCGACCACTTCTTCCTGCATTTCTTGCGTGTTACAACCATCCTCTACCCTCTCTTGAAAAGTACACAACCATTTTAACAGATGGACTACTTTTGCCGCACAATAACCCTGCTTCGCGCAGAAATTGATGAAATCCAGACGGGCGTCCACAACTATCTGCTGACCGAGGTCCACCTGGTAGCATTCGGCACCGAGTGCAACGGCAGTCATCGTTAGGAGGGATACTTCGTCATTTGCCCCAACAAAATGCAGCAGTTGCTCTATAAATTTTTCATCTTGAAAGGAAGGTGTCGTATCAACGGCGTACGACGACAAACACTCCGACTTGCGACGCGGAGGCATTAGGACTAACGAATGATGCTTAGAGGTATGAAAAATGCAAAAGGGATAGGGGGAGAAAGAGGGTCTTAGGGTTTTGAAAAGAAAAAAAAACGCACAAACAAACAAACAAACCGGTAGATGAAGGCACACAAATACCTGGCACACAGGAGAGAGTTTTCTGAACAAGTAAAGTACAAGCACTGCATTTCGCAACACACTATCCAATGCATGCAGTGCCAACTAAACTTTACTAAAAAAAAAGGAAAAAACTATCCACCCACACACGAAAAAAAAATTCTTCACAAATATGGTAAAGCCTACATGGGGAAAGTTGGTTCATTTGTCGTGAAAAAAACAAAAACAAACAACAGCCTCATCCCCGCAGTGAATTCTAAGGTGACAAATGGTGAAGAAGGAAGGAACTTAAATAGTACAGGTTCTAAGCATGGTGAGGTGGGGGGGTCAACAGAACTACCATCTTCCGCGCATCCGTGGACTTTTTGAATCCGAAGGTAATCCTCGAGGGTCTAATAGATGTGTTTATAACCACTAAATATTCACCCAGTGACGATCCTTCGGCATTAGCCATCTGAACACTGGTGATAACTGATGTGGAAGCACACATGCGATGAAAGCCACCTTTTGGTGACTGCTGATACCATTTGACAGACCCCTCGTATGTGTCGACGCTCACCAAAGTGTGGACATCCGTTTTAAATGTACCGATTAATGACCAAGCCGGCCGAAAGCACTGCGGAGGTGGTGCAAACTCCACGCCATGGAAAAGTTCATCGGGGACATCAATACTGGCGAGGCCCTTTAGTCTGTGTGTTGGGTTCAGCATCTCTGCCGCCTCTCTCGTTAATGACGCCATCTCCTTTCTAGTGGACGTTTTTGAAGATACCGATTGAACTAGCGACAATGAACGGGAAGGAATCTTGTGAATTGATGGTTTGACGGATTGGGAGCGGGACGTTTTGGCTGAGAGGGATGCACTGGAGGGAAATAACGAGACGTTATTTGTTGCTACTCCGCATGCGACTCGCGAAGTAGAGCTCGCCTCCCGCACCACAGGCTGGTGTGGTATCTTATGACGCTGTTCATATTGCCTAAGTCTTGCTACCATCCTGCTGATATTCTCCTTTGCTTACCTGCGTTACACTCTGACAGCGAATATAAAGTACAAAAAAAAAGGAAAAGGAATCAGGCATAGATGCGCGAGCAACGCGTGAGAAGCAACAGGTATATGTGGAGTGGGATACGAACGAAGCAAAACAGCCTTTCACACATAAACATATATGTTATTTTCACACATACACACAACAACCATTTTTCTACAAAGAAAAACAGGTATCAGTCACAACTATGGTCTCATGTGCACGAATGAAACAAAAAAAAAATCTAATCGGGACCTGCCACTCGTTGTGTGCACCCTCAAACTTCCTCTTTCCCTCTCCATTTCCACCAGCCTTAACAACACCGTGGCACAACGCGCAAATGTGTTGTCGTTCGGCTTTGTCTGCCTTTATGGAGACGGAAATGACAAGGCAGCGAGCGATTATGGGTGAAGTGGGAGAAAACAGCACACGGGATAAGAATAAAAAACAAACTATAAAAGAAGTGGCTGCCGAGCTCGCTATGCAGAACCCAGTAGACCCCAATCTATGTGATTCACACACCTGTCGTCTCTATGATGCTTCAAAAAAGCCTACACGGCGCATTGCAGAGGGGCTATTGAAAATCTGCTCTTAACATATATTGGGTACCCGCGGACACACACTAACGCATACGCAAACTATCATAGTCACGTATATATACATATACATACGTGTGTGTGTGTGTGTGTGTGCGAATGTGTATCTATATACAAATGTATCAAAGTGCTCGTACATGATGACAATTATTTCTCTGTTCTATACGCTGTATGAGATATTAAAAAAACCCATTAACACGTTTTCGATGTGCGCAGCGATAAAAAAGTCAATCACAACTACCGGCACAACTGCAATTCTTGTTTATGGGTTCAGGCACCTGCCTATCAAAAAAGAAAAACATGCTGCATGGCGTCAATAGAGAGAGCCGGAAGGGAAAGAAGGTCCCTCGCTTGTTAGCGCAAATGTTTTTTTTTCTTTTACACCCCCTCATAACCTTCCCCATTCTCACACCCACACCGTACCCCCACGTTTGATATACGCAGACATGCTCTTTCAATCTTGCTGTTGGAGGGGGGGGAACATCACTTTAACATCACCAAACATTGATTATTTACTAAGTTTGGGAACTCAGTGATATCGTCAGAAGCATTGCGGCGCCCTACTCCCCACACTACCACCACTGACGATACTCCACGAGAGGAGATTATAACATCTGCAACGCGCGGCAAAAATCCCGCCCAGTTTATCCGCTGACACCCGCCTAAGCAAACACAACGAAGCGGTGCCTTCCTCCATCTCAGTAAATCCCAATGCTTTCGGTATACTTTTTCCCACTTTTTTGCCACACGGTAAGAGCAAACCTTACCCAGCTTCTCTACAGGACATGGGTCGCCAGAAGCGATAACGATAAGAAACCTTTACGCGCGTCCTCCTTGTCTTTCCTTCTACTGACGTGCTTTCTGATCCAAATGTCCTCCGCTACGCGGTTAGCTTTTACAACCTGTACGGAAAGATGAAGAACTCTATTGTACGGTTTCCCTGGCTACTGCAGGTGCAACCCGCGTTTCTCTGGCATCTTCCTTAGTTGGTTCGGCAAGTGCATCGGAGTTGCAATAACCCCTACTTGCGGTGGCTTTTGAGGAGGGGCACGGCAATCCGGTCGTGGAGGCGACGTCAGAAGAGGAATTCGTCGTGACTTCCCAGGCATTGGCTTCATTAGGGTCGAGGTATGCGGCGACGGTTCCGCTTCGTCTCGCCAACTCACCGCCACTACGATCTTCTCCAGACGGGTAACTCACTTCACGAATCCGACGTTTGGGAGTTACGTCGCCGTCGTCATAAAGTTTATTGCTCCCGGTCTCCTGCTCATGTCTCATCCTCTTCAAAGGCAACTTCAATGGGGAAGTGGTGGAAACTTTTGGATCAGGGCTATCCTGAAGTGCCCCCAGTGCTCGTTGCCTTGCCTGAGAAATAACAAACTCCATACTGAGAAAAACCGGCGGGGTAGCCACGAATCCGAATCCTTCTTCACTTTTGCCCTCCATGGCGACGCGCCAAGTAACAATCTCTAAAGGGAGGTCTTCCATGGGAAGTGATTTACCCACCTCTACATCGCGCATCCCTCCCAACACGATTACATCGCCATGGTGCAGAGGTGTCGGAGCGGAAGACGCGACTCGGATGCCGTTAACAAATGTTCCGTTACTGCTTCCCACATCAACAAGCCACAGACTGTATTGCTCCTTCACCGGGATTTCCGTTTGACCCTCGCAGTCGACGTGCCGTCCTTCGCATCGGGACGGATCGCTGGCGGCTTCCCTTTCCTCAACCCTTTCGCTTGTTTCAGGCTCACACTTTTGTGCAAACATTTGGCAGTGCCACTGCGATGAAAAAATCAAATCCATTTCTAAAACCACGTCGTTATCGATGGCCCGGCCGATGGTGATTGGTTTGCCGCTCAGGGGTAGTCGGACGGGCAAACGACGCTGAAGCCCCTCAGGGCCCCTGGTAAGGACCAGCGAAGCACAGATATGCTCAGTCATAGTCTATATACGAAATATATATATATATATATATATATTTGTGTGTGTGTGTGTGTACAGATGTATACCAAAGCATAGAAGAAGCGAAGAGTGACATAAAATGGTGGGCGAGTGCACACACACGTGGGGAAACAAGAAAGGATCGGCAAAACCATGTTACGTATGGATAATGGGGAAACTGGAACGGGCTGTAACAAGCCTGTGCAGTGTCGAGGAAGGAAGAAAGCGAAGTCACTAGTGGTGCGCCCAACTGCTGCACAACAAGTGTAAAAAAAGAGGAGAGGAGTGCGTGTGGGGGCCTCTGATTCCTCAGTGGAGGCTGCTTCGGGGCGGTCACAGTTAATCCCAAAAGAAAGTGAACAAATTGCTTCACCATTTCCCCTCGCACGCCTGTAGCTAAAAACGAGGGTTTGCGGAGTGCTCAACGTCACCTCCCACCAAGCTTCCGGCCCGCTTCTCACACACCATATGTTCTCATTCTTTTCACATAAAATACATGCGCTCCCGTGCTGATGCCGGTAACTTTTTTTAATGCGGGTCTTCAAAAATAACATAAACCGAGTAAAGGGGAAGGAAGTTTGTTGGAAGATGAGCGAAATGGGGGCTAACGCGCGATGGAGAACCCCTAGGCACTTTCTCGTCACATATTCATGGTGTTAGGCCCCATTGTGCACTGGCTCTGCAAATTTTTAGTGAAAGTGTACTTGCAGGCGAACTTGCCGTCGTATTTTACAGTCTCCCATCCCTTTCCGTAGTCTGATGATGTTGCCTGGTATAGGGGATGCTGCTTGGTTCCGTGTATGCTTTTGAGTCTGATATCAGTAGAGGCAGCTGAAGCCATTCGCTCTTCCAGGCTTACCTTCGGTCGATCCAGCGAAAAGCTGCGAATGCAGTGGAGCTCAAAGTGCTCATCACGTACCGTTTTGTGAGAGATACCAACAAGATATGCCGTTAGTTCCTCCACCGTGATGCCACCGTCCGAATGGGCCTCCCAAAAGTCATTAAGAAACATTCGTTCAAGCGCTTGGGACTCCCACCCCAAAAGAAGTTTAGGGTGCCTTGCAGTGTCGTACACCTTCATTAATTCATCAAAGGTAATGAATCCAGAGCCATCCGTGGGGACACGCTTCAACGACAGCGACACGACGTGTTGCCGCCGTGGCGACAGCGAAGGGAGAAACGAGCGTTTAAAAGTTTCGACGTCAAAAGGAGCACTCTCATCAGTCACAGTTGTGACACCCCTCAATATCCCAACCCCACCGCAACGGCGGCCAAACTGAGAAGCGAGCATCGCAAAATCAATATCGTTTATAAAAACATTGATGCTGCGAAATGCATTCCGCACACCACCAACCGTGCGCTCGGACTCTGGTAGTTTGTCTACAACGTGTACGAGGACCCAAAGCTTCTTCTTTCCGAGTCGCTCCACTGCTTTTGCAATAAGAACGTCCATGACCACTAATCCTATGCCTCTCTATAAATGTACAAATAAATATATATATATATATATATATATATAACCCTATTCACTTTCTGTTCGCGCACCTCTAAAACTCTTTCTTGCTTTACCCCTTCCCTCCTTTTAGCGTTTCTTCGTCGTTTCAATATGATCTTCCACAAGTGCACGTGTAGCTTCGACAAGGAGGAAGAGTAAACCACTTCTCGTAAGATGTTGCGCTCAAACGTGGGGACCACCGAATGACAGAGAAGTGGGGGAGGGGGAAGGGAGGGAAAGATCAAAAGGTCGAAATATTGAGATACCGAAGTGATTACAACAATGAAACGTGAAGGAAACAGATGTTTACAAAGCTGAACGAAAGGGCAAGTTGGAGGAACGGAAGGAGTAAGATGTGTCAAAACAAGAGTTCCCCCAGTGCGGCATTGGTAGCCAGAACCAGCTTCGAATGACGCCTGCATGCTCTTATTTATTTTATTTCCTATTTCACCATGTGGAAATATTACCCCTTTGAATCTCCCATGTTACGCCGCTAATATCCTCAACTCCGTCTGGTCCGGACCACATCCCTTTCATTTCTCTCTCTCTTTCTCTCCACAAGCGTCTCCCCAGTTAACATGGAGTTAAATGTGCAGTTGGGATGGTAATTCGAGCGGGAGACCTCACCACCACCACCCTCTCAAATTTTCGCACCAGTTTTAGATCCAAGGAAGCACCGTATACACAGCAAGGCGACCACATTTAGCGCGGATCCAATGAGGTTGTTTCCGTAAAAATGAGCGACGCCGTTTCCCATCACACGCACAACTGCAACCCAAATCCACACACCTGAGCTAACATTATGGGTACTGTTGACCTTGTTTGAATTATGTTCATTACCTTGCACACGCCCCTCAATTAAACGCGCCGCAATCAAAAGTGACACGATGTTCACGAAGGCCTCCACCGCAGAGCGGAGGTTCTCCTCATCGAAACCTGGCTGTCCCATCACATGATACCAGTTGAACCAACGATACAGTGCGACATCAACAGCGGTCCACGCGACGGCAACAGCGGCACTGGCATCATCGCCTCCACCCATCACTTGCAACGACTTACGCGCTTTTGGATCGTTGAGTGCGAAGTCTATCAGCGCTGCATCCATCACCGGGACGGCCAGGACCTTAAACATTTGTTGAAGGCAATTCAAAAATAATCCCGAACCCGTCAGCGACGTGATGATTGTCGACTGTGCAATAAGGGAGAGGGCGATAACTGCGACAAGTGGTAGAAGCCGCTGAGGACGCATATTGTACCCCCTGGAGAGCAGAATGATGGGTAACACCATCAGAATGTATATGGAAATGTTGCAGAGGAGACTCATTGGATATTTTCTTGTGAGGGAATTGGGCGTAACTTCTCCCACCTGGAGTGCGTGGACCTCCTGAAATAAGTGCGTCCTAGGAAGAGGGGTGGAAAAAATATATATGTATATATATATATATATATATGCAAATCAAAGTTGAGACAACGATGACGCGTTCGGTGGAACTTTCACCCAAAAACAACTTTATACCAAGGACATAAGCAGGTGAAATAAACGAGGCTTCCCTTCGCTCACCACGAATACCCTTGCACAAAAATGTGTATAACCAGAAAAAGGAAGGAGATAATAACAACGAAAAAAAAACAAGACACATGGGTCGGAAAAAGAACGAAGCAAAAAAAGAGGGAGAGGCATGGCCGCCCGACAACTCATATGCAGTCACAAGGAGCGACAAGCAACCCCTTTGGTAAACAAATAACCAACACGGGTACGTATGAGACTGCAGGGAGTTGCCTTGCAGCCGCCGTCGCACATCTTCCCGCTCCTCTTGGGAGAAGAGTAAAGAGAGAGGGAAGGAAAGGAACAGCAAAGCGCACAGAGGCGGTGGATGCATTACAACAATCCCTATGCCGTCACTCCGGTTGAGACAGAGAGATTGGAAGCGAACTGCCGTACAACCTGCCTAACGGCTGCGAGAGGGTACCCCTCCAAACTGGCGAGGAAAAGGAAGGCACAACCCTCACAACACACAACTACTGCTACTTGCAGAGTCGTAGATTCCTCTCTGGAGTCTAGCGACGGGGCGCGCAGCAGCATATGCTCTGCAGAGCGCGACAAAACAGACGAACCCACAGCAGAAGCAGACATGCCAATCACTGGTGTGTGTTGCTCCTGTGGGCACTCTGCGCCCTCCATATCATGCCCCTCATGACAATATATTGAACCCAGGAGGGAAAACGGGTTGAAGCGCCCCATATCATTGTCCATGACGAAGGAATCGGAATCACCATCGTCATCGTCACTATCGCACAGCTGCTCGTAATGCACCTCCAGTGCGGCGGAGGCGCCTAACATGGTGGTCTCCCAATGGTGCACACATACGCGGCCAGGAAGCCGCAATAGGTAATCCCGTACTAGTTTCTCGAGCCGAGAGGTTGCCCGGCGTCGCGCCACCTGTGAAGTGTGCGCAACAAATGGAATTGGGAATACCCTGAGGTGGACAGTAAGGCCATCCATGCCACCAACACAGAATGCAGCAAGCGGTTCACCCATAATAGGTTCTCTTACCACAACTGTTGCAGCGGCAGCTGCGCAAGCAGGGTTTAATAATATACTAAAGGGTAGTACTTCGTGTCGTTTATTGCAGTATATAAGCGAAGTACTCTGTCCGTAATGATTTCCAAGTGACATGGTATCAATTGTACGGCGGCAGAAAGTGACGACCTCTTCCAGCGTGTGGCATGCGGTCGGGAAAAGAAAACACATAGAAACACATTCACTCCGAATGCGCAAGCAAAACACACTCAGATAGGCGCTGATAAACGCTTCACCACTTGGACCATCCTTATCGGTATGCATATGCATTAAGTCGGTGGGTGAGACAGCATCGCCGTCACTCCTACGACCCTGTGGATGACGCAAATGGGCAGCACAAACATTATTTGGATCAATGAGTACTTCCTGCACACAAAGAGCCCCTTCCAACTGTAGTGTGGGATTCGGGTCATCCTCCCCCGCGCTGTCACCATTCGTTGGTACCATAATCTGCTGTAGTTGCACTACGAAGTTTCTCTGTTTACCGCTTTTCGCGCATTGCAATTCGTCATTACTCCTCACAACACTGACAGAGTAGGCATTAGATCCATCAGTGGAGTGATGTACGGAGAAGCGCCGCACTACCGCGCGAAGATGATGTTCAAAAAATGTTTGCCAACTGAAATTACCCGCCGGCAAGGGTTCGTAGCAAGCCACGACAACGATTCGGCGTGGGCCGAGGCTTGAAATAGTGGCAAATTGCACACTAACACTATCACTATTACCATTTGTCTCCCCATTTCCCAAAAACCCGTACCTACCCCCACCGGTAGCGTGTTCAACCGCGCATAAGTCTGGTAGCTGATGCGGTACACTAAAGCCCCACAGCACGTCTGGAGTTGATGGAGCAGCATTGCCAGCTGCTCTGGGACCGTTGCTGCTGTTGCGCCCCTCCTTGTCTATCCGGCGAAGGGCACTGTGCGAAGCACTTCCATTTGGTCCTTCACCTCCGGATGCACGAGGTGTCGCCGATGTTACTGTCGTTTCCTCTGCAATTGTTAACAGCTCTCGCAGGTGCTCATCCATAACAAAGTCGAGCGGTAGTCTAAATCCCAACCCAAGACGCGGCTCAGCACACAACAAATAAGAAGGTGACGAGCGTGGCTCAGAGAACTGAATGGACCGCACGAGTTCATTGAAGGCCGTAGGCAGCACGCTCTTCACACGCGTGTCGGCAATGTACTGCGCAGTTACGGCAAGGCGCTTGCTTGTAAGGAACACAGAGAGTGCAAATCTCAGCTTATTTCCTCTGTCCAGATAACAGTACTCGGCACTAGGCAACTGGGCGCTGCCAATTCGAATGTTCCCGGTGCCAGAAAGCAACTTAGCGCAGTCACAAACACGCTCAAGGCTAAGCTCACGATAGTTTTCCGCCGTCTCTTCTGTTTCACAGTACTCAAACGTTATGGCAACGCGATGCTCCGGCTGTCTGAGGTAACGCAACCCAACAAGTAGCAACGGGGCTTGCCGCTCCTCGGTTTCCACAGCAAACAGGATGGGTGAAAAAAGCATTCGAACGCCCAGTACGTCATCCCGCCATTCCATAGTCGTTGCGTTGTGTCTCTTCACATGCCTCTCTGCAAACGCGTAGTAGTATGATCTGTTCGTTGGACCGGTGTTACTTTGGGGAAATGTGGAATGTGGAACCCCGCGGCTATTGGCACTCGATGCATCCTGGCCCGCCACGTTTCCTTTTGTTTGAGGTTGGACACTCACCGATTGAAAACCGCCCCGGTTTGCGGCAATGGTAGACAATGCAGACCGGCGTTTGTTAGAAATATAAGTGACCGCAGAAACAACAACAGCAGCGCCGGCGAGAGCAACTGTGAGGCAACCGCTCCCTGCCAACGTGGTTGAAGGGCCAGTACTCATCTTATGAGGAAAAAGTGGGTGCAACACTTGAATAATTCCGCGTCACACTCACAACCTCCTACGAGTATCCGAATATTTTTTCTTTAAAAAAAAAACTCTAATCGAAAATGAATCCTTGCCTCTCCCTTTTCACAACTTTTGCTTGCTGGACTTCTATCTTCCCTTTTGATTCTTTTCTTGACTTCCTTTCTTTTTTTTTTCCCCCCTTCACTTCCTCCTCCTCCTCCTCCCTTTCGCCTCGATGTTTCCTTTACAAATTTTGTTTGACTCACACCGATAACGTCACTCAACCCTGTCTTGTATATTTCTCCTTCCCCTTCACAATCAATCAAACCGTATTTCCAATTTTCTTTCGTCCCGTTTCAGTATGGAGACGCCTTCCTTCTCCTCAGATTATTGATGATATTTATCGCTATGGGTTATGTAAAGGAGTGAACGCATAAGTAATTATCTCTGCACCTACCTGTGAAAAGACGATCCCTTTCTTCACAATTTATTTTCTTTTTGCTTTCCTATGCCTTTCCTCCCTAATTAACAGTGGTGGTCTCGCGAGAGACTTTAAAGAAAAGACCCCCCCCCAAAAAAAAGAAGACAAGAGGAGAATCCACTTGGAACCGCCACTAACACCACACACACACACACACACACCACACGTTGCTGCTGCGGCTAACTCGACCCCGAACACAACCAGCGCGCCCACGAAAACCTTCACTAACACGCGTTCCTCGTGTTTTCTTCTAATTAAGAAAAACAAAAACAAAAAAAGGACCAAAGGGGAAAGGGGAAAGGAAAAAAAATAAATAATAATAATAATAATAATAGATAGATAGATATCATAGTCGCAACTGCTGAACACGCATGTGCACATTAAAATTATTTTCAAAAAAAAAACACTCATATGACAAGTACTGTAGGTAACTTACAAAATGGCACCAGGAAAACAATTTTCTCTTTTTTTTTTGTTTTTCAGCATCATAAGCAAGTTTAACCACCGACATACATGAGGAACAAAACCCTTACTTACAGGCAGAAGTCGAAACTCATAACAAATCTGTTTATGAAGGTTAAAACTTTCGTTGCTATCGGGTCGCAAACTCCACATAAGAATTCATACATAACTTGAAAACGGTATTTTCAGACAGGCGTAATAATTCAATTAACCCTTCCATTCCATTTTATGCTTCACTGCGAGTCATGCTCTGACGGTTCGCAATAATAGTAATGATAGTAACGTATATAATTTCTCCTTTTCAAGGGTGAAAATAAAAATAAAATAAGAAGAATGATTTTAAAATGTAATGCACCTACTAAAATTCACGGCTGACAACCCGAACCCTTCACTTTTCCTTTCTTTAAAAAAAAAAAGAACCGCGCATATCGTGAGACGTAAGCACATATATTATTGTTGCACGGAAACAAATCTATGACCTTTGATGGGAGTAGGAACAATTAAAAAAAAAAAAGAAAGAAAGAAAAAAAAAGAGAAAAACATGCCAATAATATAAGTTTCAAAAAAAAACAGAACCGGGCGGCGGAAGCAGCAGAAACGGTACATGGAAAGAACAGACATCAATACATAGTCATAACACAATAATTTGACACGAAAAGAAATAAAAAGAAAAAAAAAGACGTTGGAACAATACTTGCGGCACGCCACAGAACACTGAAAACATACATCAATAGGCGACCAAAACTAAAGCCCAAAAGTCAACAACAAAAAAAAAAGGAAAAGGAAAAGAAGTAACAAACAAGAAAAAAAAAAAGAGACACCCAAAGACATTTAATATTTTTTAAACAAAAAAAAGGGTGATGGGAACAGAAAACATAACAAAACAAAAAGATGCAAAAATAAAGTGATGGAAACGACAATGTGCGCAGACAAAAAACAAAAAAAACAGTACTCAAATGACATGCTCTCCATTTTTTTTTCTTTTCTTTTCTTTTCTTTCCTTTCTATCTCCTTTTTCTTTCTTAAAAAAACAAAAATAAAAATAAATTGAAAAACAAACAAACAAGTTATTTGGAAGGGATGGAATGCGGGAGGGACGCGGGTTCACATGACGTACGTTCGTTTTACCTTTTTTCTTTATTTCTCTTTACTTTTATTTTTATTTTCCTTTCATCACATTTTATTTTATTTTTTTTTCTTGCCTGAAAATGACCAGTGCTTTTTTTTCCCCCTTACCGCCTCCTCCGCCCCATTTATTCCCTCCGCCCCCCCCCCGCTTCTCCCTGCATGCCAGCTGCGGCAACATGAAGTACCGCATGGGAGAGAAATAAAATATTAAAAACAAAACAAAAAAAGAAAGGGAATGGGGGTAAGAAAAAGTCGTTTTTCTTGTTCTCAATTGTCACATTCGTCTCTCCACTTCCGTCATTGGTTTCTTTCGTTTTGCTATCCCCTTCCTTTTTTTCTTTTCTTTTGCCCTTTTTTTTTTTATTTATCCTCTCCTCCTTTTTTTTTTTTGAAACCCAAACCCATACGTTCATCCTCTTAATATTAAAATTTAAAAAAAAAACATGCACACACACAAACACACACACACACACACACACACACACACACCTCATATCATCACAATACATGTTGTTGTGCTCTAATTTTTTCCCGTATCTGCACACACTTTTGTGTACCTGTATGTATGCGTGCTTCCTATCCTAGTATCTTATATAAATAAATAAGTAAATAAATAAGAAACATATATAATCCTTTGTGCCTTCTAACACTTCACCTACTACTCGGCTATTTTATCAACATTTCGATCTCTCCTCTCTTCCCTCATCAATTAATACCTAAACTCCGTAACTAAACCTAACTATACGCAAACATGCAGTTTAATATATATATATATATATATATATATATATATATATTCGTGCATTTGTCTCCTTCTTTGCGTTCTCTTCATGCTTTTCATTATTCCTTCTCCAATTCTTTTCTTTTTTTTTTTCTTTCTCTTTCTCTTCACGTCCTTTTACGCAATCCACTCTGTCCTTTACTGTTTCCCTCAGCAAAGGAAAGGAAAAGAAAAGTCAAAGAAAAGTACCATGCATTGATACCCCTCGCCCCACATGCGCTCACGCACAAGAAAAAAAAAAAGAAAATGGAAACACAAACACAAACCCACAAGCACAGTGGGAGGGAAAGGGAAAGGAATATAGTGTGGAAATAAATAGGAGAGAAAGAGCGGACGGCGTTCACAGTGAAATTGTGTTTAAACTCCGTTGCAAGTCGAATAATGATAATAAGTAACAAAGAAAAGAACACAGTGGCTTAAAATCCTCTTGTGAATCAAAGAAACAAAAAAAGAAAAAGTTTTTCCCACCTACAAGCGTATGTATATACATATAATCTCATATATAAATATATATATATATATATATATATTTGTATAGTTACTTATATATTTATTTATTTTTATGTCGTAACTGCCATCACGCGAGGGGGCTAAACTCGCTCTCTCCTCCCTATTGTGTTTTCATTTCACCACACAATGTGGTCGTTCGATTCCCGCGTATCAACCTTCTTTTTTTTCTTTCCTCTCGCACCCATACAAACATGCACACACGCTTACGCATACGTGAACTTCACACATTTCAACGCTATCATGGTGTCTTTCATTTCACTTCCAACCACTTGCCACATACACACGCACCAAAAAAAAAAAATTGAAGCAATAGAGACAAGCCCACCTTCACGCGCCCATTTATCTCCGAGTTCCTCGGGGAAAACGCAAATCTAATATGTACATATGCACATATGCTTAGATGCGAGGTCCACCGTGGGTAAATGTCCAAATAAAGACTGAAAAGATGAAAAGGAATGAAGTCACGCTTCATGGACGTATTCTTCGGTTCATTTTCTCCTACCAACACCAACACCACCAACACTCCTCATCGTTTCCTGTCTCCTGATAAATGCTGAGAAATCATGCGCTTCAGAAGCAAAGCCCCTTCACCAGGGCGAATTTGGAATTCACCGTTCAAAACCTCCGACGGAACAGTAAAAGAGAAACCAGGCTTCCTGCAACCTTTATCACCTTCGCCATCGCCGCTGTTTGTCCTGTTTGCGTTGCCACTTGTACGCGGTAGTGGAACGGAGAAGGTCCCGGAGCCGGGGGCTGCCGTGGTGGTTACTGAGCGAGGAGCCACCGGCAGTTTATTGCTAGCGACAGTTGCAGCAGATGTTGCACCACAAATATTCAGCCCTGCATCTGGTGAAGTCGCCTTCGACGATGCCAATTTCCCCATAAGTTCTGCTACTTGGATGCCGCCAGAACCACCACTTACCGTTAGAGATGAAGGTGACACGACGTTCCGTCCAGCTGCGATACCAGAAGCACTTGTCTCCCCCATGGCGCTACGTGGCTTCGGGATGCTTGGGGTACCTTCCGTGGATGGAATTCCCATCCCACGCCCATGTTGCCGTTGTTGATCGTGATCGACCTCCTTTTGCTGCAACTTTTTGCAGATACTCTTTAAATTTTGGACAACGGACCCATTTTGTCCTTGTGGCGACTCAGATTCGTCACCCGAAGGTTTATTCAAAACGAGGAGTGTTGACAATTTCGATATCGAGCCACGAGGCTGACGCAGCCTGCCGTCAAAGTAACTTCCACCAACGAAAGGGTCATCATACACAACTTCCGCGTCGTGGCCAGTTGATAGCAAACGAACAACGGTACCAGTTGCACCGAAAGGTGCTGCACCACAGGCACGGCAGTTCACAACGCGGGAGCCAAGGTGAACTGTCTGCTCCTGGGGAAGAGGTAATTGGGAAATGTGTCCACCAGCACATCTTGTGACAGGAAAGTAGAGACACCGCCGCGCCACCGAGCTCAGTATTCTGTCCTCCAACGGCCGTGGCCCTTGACGGTCCAGCTCTTCTTCCAACATTCGCACGTGTTCTCGTGGAAAAGCGTCATCTTGGGCAGCAACAAGGGGGACGCTTTGTATGCCACACGATTCGATAAACTCTTCGATCGAACGAAGAACGTCGTCCACGTCGTTATCAGCCCACTCGCCCGTCATGAACTGCGGGGGATCCAGAGCTTGGGGTGAAGAGGCAATGCTTTCCAGTCGGTCAACAAGTGGTTTGAACCTCTCCACGTACGTTTTGATTAAGACAACGGCTTTCCGCGAGAACCATGTCATGTACTGCATGGGACGGGAAGATCGGGGACGAGACTCGCCCTTTTGCAGGCTTTCCAAGTAGTGACCCGCCGGCGCAGCATCTTGGACTGGCCTGCCAAATGCATCGTCACTATTTGCCAGCCCCGCACCCAACCTGCCACCGGGGGCTCCCCATGCTTTGCCACCACGCACCGTTTGTTTCGCGTAACCGATGCGAACGAGGTTATTCCGCGTGTAAATGAGGCCGAGCCCAATCTCACGGCAACCGTACTGAGGGGATGTGCGTACAGAACCTACAAGATGCTTTAGAGCCAAGGGACCAACACGGACCTCATTGCTCACATCTGGCATTGATACCCAATTGCGAGACGAAGCATAGTCAAGCAGCACGTGCGGAATAGAAACTGGCTTTTGAAACACCCGTGCAGCGACAGTAAACGTCCCCTCAGCATCAGGGCTGGATCTAACCACAACACCAGAACTACCATATAGCTGCTGATCCTTCCCCTTCATACTTTTTGGCTCAGCTCCAACCAGTATGACTCTGGAACCAAAGCGGTTATCCCATTCCACACGATCCCTCTCAACGTAGCGAGAGTCTTCCGTTAATTTCACGTCTTGCAAGCGCGCTACAAGGGGCAATGCATAGCATGTTTGGTCCTTGGAAAAGTTGCGCACCACACGCCCCTTTCGGGTCATGCGCATTCCAGTAAAAAGGTTAACATACACGAGTACTGTCAGGTTGCTTACAGACATTCCGAGCTTCTCCCGCATACACTGTCGATGTGTTTCCAATTCCTTCGCTATATTCATTGAAGCGTCCCGGTTTAGTTCCCGTACGTTGGCACCACACGAAACACCCTCTAGATTTATATTGGCGCTGATGTGCACACGTTTGTCGCTAACCGCTACCACACGTGCGCGGCGGTAGTGCGGGAATCCAACAAGAACTTCCTGCCCAACAAGCGTTGCGACCTCATGGGCGGCAATAGCGTTGAAGCTGTCCTTCAACCCTAGGAGCAAGCTCTCACCGCGTGCGGGCATGCCGAAGATAGTCACAACACCGCTCTCACGTTGTGGGGTGATGTAACGCCACTTCGACCGAAGTGTCGTGAACCCTTCAAACTGTTGCTCACCAGTACACACGCCTGTGCAGAGCCGCGGAATAAACTTTGTCAAGGGGGGGAAGTCGAAAGCGTCACGGCGAACGGTGGTTCTTCTCAGGGGCCCAAATAACGAGTTTGGCACCTCGTAGGCTTCAATAGTGGGATCGTAGGCATAAAGGGTTGGTAGACCTAGGCGGTTGTTCTCACGTTCCTCCGGCGTTACTCGATCTTGCACAGTTTCATACGCGGCAAGCAACGTCCGTTCTTCGATGAAGGGAATCAACACTACACCCTCCCAGGGTGCGCGTGTGCCCTCTCGATCGATTTGAAGCTTTTCTGGAAAATACCTGGCCAGAGGACTGTTTTTGCTTCGTAGTAACGGCCAATAGGCACGGGGCATAGAGCGGTACGACATAGGCGGCAAAACCGCGAGCAACTGTTGGTGGGGAAGAAAAGGTTTACCGGGATCAAATTTAACACAAGCCGCCACAGCGGGAAGATTAACCAGATCGCTGGCCATTGGCGCGTAGTGGTGTGGAAAGTACCACTTCCACGATGGCGGCCCCTGGTAGTAGTAGCCAATAACCCACATGATGCCCTCAATGTAGTGTAGTCTTAGTTTGGCCATATCTTCCCCTTGTGGATCCCACCCCATGGCAAACTGATGCTTGTCTCGGTAGTAACGGTCTTTGTACTCCCTTAACGACTCCACAGTCGACGTTGATATTGTGGCAGCCCGGTGTTCGCCACATTGTTGTGCCATTCTTCGCTGATACTCCTGTTCCTGCGCCTCTCGAGCTTTAATTGTGGTGAATTCTAGGTCGGCAAGCCCCTGCAGCCACCCCTCCACGGCTCGCCAGTCAATGCGTCCCATGTCGGTTAGGTACGTGTGGGCCAACAGCACCCGCTGCGCGTAAAGGTCAAGCATTTGCACCAAACTTCCATCGTGGATACCAAGCGTTGGGATACTCGGTAGAAAATCATTACCGATAAAAAAGCACATGAGCACGAAGTCGTCTACAACTCGCTCTAGGTCGTAGTTGGTCGGGAGCTTGTCACCAAGCCTCTCGCGAACCTCAAGGTCGAGATAATCACGCAAGACATTCACATGAAACAAAACAAACTCGTCAGGCTTCTGATAAGACTTGTCAGCCACAATGCCGTCTGATTCGTCCTGCTCACGCTGTTCACGTGCCCGCCGCGATTCCTGGCCAAACCCAAAGGTCACCACCTCACGCAACAGCACAAAATGAGGCTCGTGAGTAGCGAGCGCTAGCATGACGAGATCTGCATCAAGTCCGTACATGCAGTGCGTTTCGTTCGGACCGTAGTCCGGCTGCATCTTCCTCCGACGGATAAATTCAACAATTTTATGCTCACCCTCACCGGGGTGGTCATGGCCCGAGTAGATAACGCTACAGTTTTGCCACGCAGGGTCCGTCGACATCTTCATCATGATAAAGTATTGAAAATGTTCACTTATGCGCACCATGAAGTCCGTTCCCGGGGTAATGCAGTTACTGTCAAACACATCAGCTTCCTCGGGAAGTTCCTCGCCGCGAGATAAAGCCTCCTCCCGTGCAACCATCATTTCGTACCCACTGCGGTAACGCCGCTGCCGTTGCTGGTTCATCTTGGCTCGTGGGGCCACGCCATCAACGGCAAGGAAGAAGCACTTTCGGGGCTGAATCGCATTGAAAAGTTTTTCCAAGTACGAAAACATGGCCTCGACCATAGCCTTCTCCGTGGGCGCTTTGTGTGTGGCATCCGCATCATTGGGATGTGTGCAGTTGTGAATAATACCATTCATATCCAGGTACAGATTATCAACTGGAGGTGGAAAATCACGAAATGGGGTGATCACTGAGGGGTAGCGCTCCGCTACCCATCGAAAGAATTTTGGAACACCCATGTCTACACGTATATATAAACTGTTTCGCTACCAGAATCTCTCTTATTTGAGAATCTCTCACCTTTTCTTTGCTCACCCTTCAGGTTTCTTCTTTTTGCAGTTTGGTAATCACCAACCACCTGACGCACTCAATCCTTTCACGTTCCACTTCGTTCGTTTCCTCTCCTTTTGCTTCCCCCCAATACTCTGTGACAGAAGGCGTATACCTGGGTTGGAGGGAACGAAAATAACAGGGAAGCACTTTATTGTTTCTCCTCTCGTTTTCCTCTTCCTTATGAATCTCCCACTATGTTGTTGTTGTTTTCTTTTTTCTTGGGTTGGCTCTCTCTCTCTCTCTCTCTTCGTCCCTCCTGTCCTTTCGCAGCCGCAAAACGTCCGCTTTTTTTTTTTTTTGCTTCTTTCGTTCGTCCTCGATTGTTTCCTCTTTCCTCGTCCCTCTTTCACCACACCTTTCTCCGTCTGTCTTCCTGTAATGCAACTTTTTTTTTCCTTTGTATTTCTTTTCCCTAGTCCCTTACCCTCAGTAATTTGGCCTCGCGCTACGAGCGGACAAAACACGCCAAAAAAAAGGTCAGCACGTGGCCCACAACAATAGCAAAGATTTTACCCGTTTTCTCTTTTCTTCTCTCTTCTTTAACCCACTCTTTTCTCTCCCACGCCGATTAATGGGAGTAAGGGGAAAGAGAGACCAACGGAATATAGTACAAGAAAATAAAGGGAAATAAAGCACCCGGGAGGGGGAAAAAACAAATGGAAGTAAAGGTGGAAGGAATAAACAACGACTACCACCGACCGGCTGCGCTAACTGTAGAAATCTATGTAGATATCTATATACAGCCACTGCGAAAGTGTCCGAGTCTTCGCTTGTCTTCTTTTTATCTTTATCCTTGTTTTTCTCTTTTTTTTTCTCTTTTCCCTATTTTAACCCTATTGTTCTTTCGTCGGCGGACCCACTATTAAAATCTTCCAAGGTCCTGTCAAGTGGTAGCTAACGACAAATGGTAAAGTAGGAAGGAGAACCGAGCGAACGAAAGACGAAAACAAGAAGTCTACTCCCTGTTCTGCCCTCTTTTATTTATTTTTTTTTTACAATATATATTACTCCTTCTTTACACAGGAGAAACAAATGTGACGGTCCCAAAGAAGAGAAGTGCAACCGGAAGCTGCTCTACCGAGGCACAGAACAAGAGTAAAGAGAAGAATCAAATAAAGAACAAAACAAAACCAAAAAAAAAGAGGCTGGTCTGTTTGCTTCCAGTGACAACAAAAGAAAAAAGTGTAAGGAAACTGAGGGAATTATAACAATAATCTCAAGAAAACAAAACAACAACAAAAGTGAAAAGGTAATGAACACAAAAGTCTGAAAACGAAGGGTTGTGTATGTGTGTGGGGAGGGAAAGTATTCTCCCTGTTACAAAACTTTAAAAAGTCTTTTAGCGTTAATGTGTGATACAAGCACGCCTAATAACTAGAAAAAAACTAGCGGAAAGGAAAAGAAGAGAAGAGATACGAAAACGACCGAAGATGAGATCGCATTGAAAGATGAGACTTTGGCGCACAAAAACAATTAAGCAGTGATCATATTATTGAAAAGTGATACATCAGTGCAAACATCACGTGAAAGAAGGGATGATGATACATTTAACGAGAGAAAAAAGTAAATGAAATAGAAAACAGAATTGAAAATCAGTCAGATCCTACGCCGGGAAGAATAACCGCGCCTCATTCTAACATGAAGTGCACAAAGAAAAAACAAAAAGGGGTAAAAGGAGGGAAGAAGGGGGGCAAAAAATTGCAGAAATTGAAAGCGGCAAAGTGGTAAACACAAAAAAACGGGAATAACAACACAAAATACAGCCAAATTTTTTCAAAATGGTTGTTTATGTGTTGTCATGTAACGGAACTGCAGAAGGAGGAGGTCCTTACACAAACGCCCACCAGCGAACATCTTCACCTCTTCTTTCCTTTAATTTCGTCCGTTCATGCGTCCCTTCCTCCGAGTGCCTTCCCCGCCAATATCACGTACGAAGATACTTCGCATTTCCCAGCATGCGTTACTCCCTACCCCGCGCGTCCCACTCTTTAATCTTCTAACAAATGTGTAAAGTTTGTTGTTCTTCGTTTACGATTTTGGCACCCCCTCTATCTCACCTCCCTCGCGCACCCACTCTACATGACTGCAGGAATACTCTCCACAGCGGATTACATCAGTCCACCAGCACCTGGACCTGCTTTTCGCGCTCTTGGCTCCGCCCAACAGGCGAATCCGACGACCCCTTCCCGTTTCCGGCTCCGCAATGTCTCCGTGGTGACCGCAAAGCCGGGCTTGTTGTGGCTCCTCCCTGTTCCGCACCCTCGGCAACCGCCTCCCCACTCATCAACGGGAGTTCGCCACCGTCCCGTGTATCCATACCAGCATCAGCGCAGGCGCCCTTGACACTGTGGTCACACGGAAATCGCGGAACCCGTGCGTGCCGCTTCCCCACAATATTGCTGCCTGACTTAAGGGTCCCCTTTTTGGTGTATTCAAAGTTAACGGTGCGGTTGCGGTGGTCAATCTCAGCTCCCCGCGCCAGATCCATCGTGTAGTCACCCACTTGGTACACTTCTGCGCAGTGGCAGTGCCTGCTGTTCACCCCGCCGCTCACCTCATCACGAAGATACGCCCTGGGACGGTAGTCGCAACTGCCCTTCATAAAGTCGCTCTTTACATCACGCACACCCTGAGGATGATCGTTAGTGCGTAGCAAGAACGCGTTGTGACTCATGGGCGTAAAATCATAGCCAGCCTGGGAAAGCACAGGTGGTGGGCAGTTCTTGTACAGCACCTGAGGATGGAAACTGCGAGCCGGCGGGGTGCTGCCAGAAAGATGGTGGCCCCGCCCGTCTACGATGGCGCGCAGCCGGGGAAGCAGTGTAGAACGGTTCTTGAGCGTGCAGTCAAGTGTCTCCTTGTGGAAGACACCGTTAGGGTCGTATGTAGAAACGCCCTTCAATGTGCTGGGATCGTTCGGATTAGTACGCACGAAGGACTCAAAGGAGCCACAGGAGAACTGGATGCGAGCCTTTAGGAACCCCCAGTGCTTTGTGTTGGCCTCTTCCACAGCGTCAAGCGCATCACGGTAAGTGGCACCATGCTTTAACACATGTGTTTGCCATCGAGCAAGTGGATGTACGCGTGTCGAAGTTGTGTTGATATCAGTCATGTTGTAGCCCTTCTTCCGGAGTTCCTTCTTTGGCGGAAGCACCAGAAGTGAGTAACTCACTGGCTGACTAAGCGAAGGTCCACAGAAAGAACCGGTGGTAGTGGAGAACATGCTTCTTTAGGATGCCCTTTCGCTTTATGTTTTCATGTGCACAAGAAGTGAATAAACAGAACGTAGGGGATAACAGCAACACAGCAAATATGAGGGGACAAAAATGCAAAACTGATCGGAAAAACAGAGTACGGCGAGGCCACAAAATTAGAAGAACTAAGGAGTAGGGTAGATCTCGCCTTTGATACGGGGAGGCACCCCGTGTACAAAGCACCAGAACGATTGTCAGAGAAAGGTCAAGATCGCGCAACAGGGTGGAGGAAAAAAAAAAAAGGTATATCCTCAAAAACGGAAAAGCACTCAGATGGATATATAAGTGTGTATAGGTAGTGAAAAAACGGTGCCCACACGCCCAAACGCCGCCGCGAATACTGTGTGGAACCAAGCGCTCCCCGCAGTATTTAAAGTGTTGCTGAAACGTGGAAAAGAGCGTAGCATGGGCTAAACACAGCGCACAAATGTAGATACAAAAATATATAAGTCTGTATATATTACTCATTTGGTCACGCTTTTCATTTATATATCGAATGACAGTTATAGATAAAGGGTAGGCAAAGAAATGGTGGTGAAATAAATCCATTAACTAACACATAAAAAAGAACATATTATCGAACCGAAGTATCTCACAGTCGCTTTTGTGGGAAAATAATAATGATAACAGTTAATATTCCCCCTGCACCAAAAATAAGGAAACTGAGAAGGAAAAAATAAACAAATCATAGAGTAGGGAAGAAAAAGGAAAGCCCGACAAACCATTATTGAAACACTTTAGAATTAAAACACAATAGTCCACGTCCGCACCTGCAGACACTACCCCCACTGAAAAAAAAAAAGAGCAAAGGTCGCGCACAGAAAAATACAGCTATCACAAACCATTGCTATTTGTGGAGACAATGGTAGCACATGTGTAGTCATTTTATCGCACCCAACGAGTCTCAAATACTGCTGAAGGTTAAAACTCCTTTATGCAATAATTTGGCCATTCCGGTCTCATACTACAGGAATGCTTCCAGGTCGAAAACGCTCAGCGGAGCTCTTCTCGACTGCGGGCCTCGTAACAGATCATTTAACGAGTCTACACGCTTCGCCATTTGTTTCTCTCCTAATGACGTGGTCTTCGAGGGCCAACCTTCCGCATACGGCCACGGAAACTCACTCAGGGTGTCACAGTCCAGAACACTGTACTGCGCAGGTGCCTTTTTTTTGGGACGCCTTTGCTGTCGAGGCTGCAGGTTTCGGGTCGTATGACGCGTGCCCAATTGCCGAATATCCATCCGGATGGCTTTGCCCACAGCATCCGGTATTATATCCACATCATCGATAGCTAGCTGCCGCATTAATGAGCCGACCCCGGGTGCGGTCTCAGTGCGGTCGAGTTCGACCTTCTCCCTGCACTCGATTAATTGCTGCTTTTTGAACCACTTGCCACCACCACCACCACCACTGGAGATCAGCGATGCGGCGTAACGCTTAAGGCACGGATGTGAAGATATTGCAAGACCATCCCTCACTGTGAAGTCCATCCCCACCTCTGCGGCTTGTCGTTTACGGCAGATCCAACCACCTGCGCCCACACTTCGTGTGTTTTGCTCGTGGTGCCCCGTCGCATCGTCATCGTCATAGCCATCCACCTCTTCATCACTCCATAGCTCTTGGAAAAGGGGGTTTGGATCCGTTAAACGACCCACAGCAGCGGCCCCGACGCGTCCTCTCTTCATGCCAACACAGGGTCTTCCCGTCTCTACCTGCGTAAGGATCATATTTGACTCACAGTCATGGTCTTCCTCAGCATCTTCTCGCTCCATCTCCCCCTGCATTCGACACCCACATTCCTGCTCTTCTCGCATTTCTTGCCCCTCTTCGGTTGCAGATCGCCCCGTTTGCTCACTGGGAAATCTCTCTGTCTCGTCATATCCTCGTCCCATTTTCTTTTCACAGCGGTGGTCTTTTTGTTTCGGGTTCGCGTACGCACTCCCTCGCTCAACGGACTTGCAGCTACACGCCGCCGGCTGCTCGCTCTCTCCCGATGGGGAAACATTGGAGGAGAGAGACAAAGTGGGGAGTGGCTTCAACCACACGACGCTTCGAATGAAGGCCGTGTGCTCCACGCAGCACATGCCCATCGCATATTGTAGCGTGCGAAGGGGCCCTAAAACAGGAAGCTCCTCCCGGTCGCTGTACAAAACAATGTGATTACAATGCTTTGCGTAAAATGCACGGACTGCGGCTTCGTCCCCACAACTGTCAACCGCGTCGAGCAGCGACAAATCCAGAACGGCGCAACCTTGGGTAAAAGGCAGAAACACACGTACCTCATCGTAGAGAAATTGCTGGACGACGACAAACGTTGTACCAGCAAACAGTCGCTGCCGTCTTTCCTTTAGTGACGAATCCGAGAGCACAACCTTCAACCCCGCCGAAATCTCACCTGCCGCGGGTGGTGCTCTGTTGTCTGACACAAAAATTTCGCTGCTCTCGCTACTCAGAAGTGCAGACCACGAGCTGTCAACTGATGGAAAATATGCACGTGGGTCCTGAAGCTCCTTTTGCGGGTTGCTCTCCCTGCCCTCCTGCAGCACCTTGAAGTACTCAGGGGTTACAATGTGCGAGGAGAAACGACACAACACAGCAACGGCAGCGGGTGTTATGGTTAAGTGTGGGGTAACGAGATAATCTGCCAGAGCGATATCCGACACGGTTACAGCACCGCATCGGCTCATCCATTCATACATGCATCCATCGTTGTTGTCGACTGTGAAGACGCGCATGGGGCTCCATCTCAAAGAAAGGGTCGTACCACGAGCCCCCAAAGTCATGGAAAACCCCCTCCACAGCGCAGAGTTAACAGGAACACAACACGAATCACCCCTGGACAATTTAACACGCGTCGGAGTGGCACCGGAGAGTTGAACATCCCTCTCCACGGCGTGCGTACTGTCATTGTCACTGTCGATGCCGCCACGATTGGGGGAAGAGCGAAGTTCAGTACCGTACTTTGATGTGTCGGTGACAATAAGAGGCAGAAGATCCTTTCCCTCCTCGTTGCTGAGCTCCTGAGGTTGGGCAAGTGAGGGAAGCAATCCTACCCTTAAAGTGAGATGCTTTCTGCTGATACTGGGATCCCCCGCCAGCGTTATGTGACACTCCTTGCTACCTACCGTGTAAGTGGCGCCCCCCACAAGCCAAAAGCGGGCCTGACCATTCATAAACACGATCCACATGGCAATTTTTCAACGCTGACAGGCACCAACCAGCAATTATTTCTTGCCAAATCTTCCTTGCCCTGCCAAGCAAATCACACATTGATAAAGAAGGAAAAAAAGAAGCCAGTCCAGGGAGGTGAAACAATGGGAAACTAATGAGTAAAAGAAACATTTAATGATACTTATTTCGTATAACATTAAAAAAGCTACACGAGTGCTCGCCTGGGGTGCCCCCGTCTTAACAATGACCTTTGGACAAGTATGCGACGACAACGCAGCATCAGCCTCCTCTGTTACCTTTACAAGGAACCCATCTTCCTCATGTCCCATTCCACCTGTTCTAAGACACCTTCAAGCCAACAATCAGAGAAGCGATTACGGCAAGTGCACCACACCCAAGAACCCAAGAAAGAAACACCTGGTCGCCGACATCATCAGGACACATGGACAACTCAGATGTGCAACTGCTCCCGGGAGCCGTAGTATTCGGGAAGACACAGGCGATTCCACCCTCCATCGTAGGGCAAAAAAGTCCACCATTTTTAATGCAATCACCACAAGAAACCTCTTGAAGAAAGCAATCAGTGAAATTTAAGCAAGCAGTGCCACCACAGGAGCAATCACCCTGCGTTTCACATGTCATATCCACAGGGCACCAGCGATTTGATTCGTTGACTGACGTACACTGGGTGCACGATGAAGGCAGAGCACCACCTAGTATAGAAACACCCATTAACATCAGTGTCTGCAGTAATAACATTGCCAATCTCGCCCTTTTTCGACGGCGGCGCTGTCAGAAGGTCACCGTTTATTGCTATTAACGAACACACCTTTGCCCTTAATCCTAAAACGGGTGTGAGCTTCAGTAGAACACACAAAAAAAAACGGTGTAAGAAGGTGTCTAACGCGAAGGACGCGGGAAGACATGCCCAGCCATCTGAGTGAGCACTTCAAAGATAGTGAGGAGGCTGCGAACAGTACAACGAAAATAACGCAGCCTTTCCTTTGGTTTACAGCCACAGAGAATCACTTGCGTCATGTAACCAATCAGTGATGGCGTTCCTGTCTGTGCCACGTTAGCCAAAGGGCGATTCACAGGCCTCAACTGCCAAGCGGTCTGCCATTTCATTCCCATACACACCTGCGTGCCCCGGGACGTGCTTCAACTGCAACGCGACAGCACGTGCAGCTATCGCTGCTAAACTAGCCTTGAAGCGGAACTCCATAGTGAAACGTTCCGCGCACCGGGATAAGTGCCTATTACGCAATTTCGTGAATTGACTCCACAAGTCGATGTTAGCAACGTCGCCTCCACCGGCAGTTTTAAAACCGTTGCGTTCCCACCGGTGCAAGTAGGAATTGACACCCATTACGGTGTACTTGCTATCACTGTATACACACAAATTGTAGCAAGGGTGAGAGTCCAACGCAACGCGCAAGACATGGATGAGCGCGGAGAGTTCCGCACGCTGATTGGTCTGGGGTTCGTGAGCTGGAAGAGGGAATTTAAAGTTACGGCTGTCACCGTCGCCATAGAATCCACCGAAGCCAGCACGTGGTCGTCTTTCACGGCTTCGACTTCCGTTATTTCTGCAGGCCCCATCAACATACACAACAACCGCCTCCCGTTTCCGGGCCTCTACCCATTCTGGGGAGAGAACCTGCTGCTTACTTTCGTCATCCACTTCATTACCGTCATCCGCAGCATCCACCTCCACAGCATCTAACGTCACATCAAGTGAAAGCGCGCGCTTTACACCCACCAAAACAGGCGTGTGCGAGTCAGCCACAAGTGATGTGCCGACACTTCCCGGATCAACGTCCTGCACCCCACTAGCATAGGCCTGCGCCTCCTGTAAAGTCAAAAAAGACTTAAAACGGGCTCCAGAGAACCCTGAGACCTGCTTCTGGCACTCCTCCCAGGTACTGAAAACACCGGTTTGTCGGCCAACCGCCACCGCGTAAAACCTTTTCTTTCCCATGGACGTCGACACCACCGACGAAAAACTAAGTTCTGCTATTTTCCAGTATCTATTGATCAAACGGTTAGAGGAAAATCGTTAAAAAGCGAGCAGAGAAGGCGTGGTGCACCCTAACGAAGTGAATCCATTCGGATGCACGAAGACGAGCATGAGAGTGTAATTAATTAATTTGCACACACGCCCCCTAACAACAATATGCAGGCTTGCACTAGTCTTCGGCACCAGCCCCGCACCTCAAATAATCCATGCCGCATGACTGCAGCTTCCACCGCGTCCATGTTCATCGGATAATTCTTAGGGACTATAATGCATCATCTCTTGCTCCTTTCTAATGTAGTTGAAAAAGAATATCTGGAAAACACGGGTAAGGCAAGCGGCAACATGTTTGTCAATCCACCCAGGATCAACGACGGATCGACCGAGATTCGGGTTGCAAAACAGCTGCCCCCCAACTACCTGAATGCGTAAGTATTAATACGATATCGAACGGGCAAGAAACTGCTGCTGCGTATCGTCAGTACAGAGCCTGCATACCTCACCAGGCGATGGAAAGGGAGAGACATTGCCGACGTAACCCTCAGCGCGGCTGCAACATACGTAGCCATATGAAAGACCGCTTCCTCCACATCAGCCACTCAACTGCCACTACACAACGAGCACCGCGTCACAAGCGACAACCGATGCGCAACCCTTTCCTTTTCATTTGGGTGTGGTCCACTATTTTCTCCCGTTTTCCGAGGCCCATTTGTTTTCCCCCATGGCTCGACCGGTACTCCCAGTTTTCGCCTCACTCTTCCCGCGTTCTCGTATGTCTCGTTCTTTCGCACGAAACATCTCATCCACTTTGCTTTGATGGAGCTCGCTGTCCGTAGGAACCCAGAAGAAGGGCTGTTTTTCTGCCTTTAGTTTGCGAAAGTTGGGTTCCCAATCAAAATTATGCAGCTTAACGTGGTAGTCAATGCGCTCCCGCTCCCAATTATCCCACTTGAGGAAGACTTTCTCCTGGTCATCGTGATCCATTGCGCCAGTGACAGTGAGGTTGTGCATGTGCGTCATAATGTCCATGTCGTTGAGCACCTTTCCAGGACCCTCAAGGTCAAGCTGTGAACACAAGAATGATAACTCCTCGCAGAGATTCTCAGTGTCGTTCCATATGTAGTGACCACCGCTGCTGCGCACACGCAGAATAAGTGGTTTCTCCACAGGATCCACACCTTTGCGCCGTCGCTGTTGCCGCAGCTTCGCCACATACTTTAAACTATTCCAGGGAGGCACGCGGTCATCGTCGAGACAAACCGAAACCATCATACCAGGGTAGGTCACGCGATCATTGATGTTATGGTACGGATCGTAGTGAAGCAGCCGAGTGTAATCCTTAGGGGAGTTGAGCGGGTCACCCCAGTCGTCTTGCTCGGCCAACGAGAGCGGAAGGTCTGGGTCCACCATCGTGCTTATGACATCCAAAAAAGGTGACCGCATTAATACGTTCCCGAAGAGACCGCACCCTCGCATGTTCATGGCTGCCGCTATCGGTACGCATCCTGCACTATTGCCCGCCGCTACCATGAGCTCCGGTTTCGTGTACCCCATATTGACCATATGCTCACAACAAGCGATGAAGTCGTGGACCGCGTTTATCTTTTTCTCACCCCTGCCCTGCTCGGCCCAGTTGGGGAGTTCGCCACCACCACGCACGTGGGCAAAGGCAACAGTCCAACGCCGGCGTAGCATCCACATATACGGTGCCAACTGAAAGTGCATGGACGGTACTTCACCGTAAGAACCGTAGACATAGATAAAACAGTGCTTGGGTGTGTTGGGCTGCGCCTCGAAATCCGTCGCCTCTTGCACGAATGCATCACGCCGGTGACAGATAGTTATGGGGACCTGCGTGCCATCCTTGGAAACGCAGACATCCCGATATATAGTATAGGGCCACATGTAATCCCACGGCGTAAATTGCTCTGACTGTCGTTGTGTAAAAATGGCTTCCGGGCTGCACATCCGGCACTTACCGGAAGTCATTTCGCTATTAAAGTTGAAGACGCAATCTTTGCTGGGTTGGCAAAGACTACTGTACACAAAACTAATAGAGTCCTGGTTAAAGTTTTTGTTCAATCCAGGCGTCACACAAGCGAGTGGAGGGAAGTGAATCACCAGGTCGTCTGCTCGCGACCGCCGCGCAGTATCATCAATGCCTTTCCCGCACTTGATGATGCGGATGTGGTTAATGCGCTCAAAGGCAAAATGGGATTCATACAGTACAATGTGATCGTGAAAAAGGTCAATATCAACTATCTGCACATCGTCTCGGTGTGGCACAAGCTCCTTCCATTCAGCGTCCATGCCATACTTGAGAACCACCTCCTCCCGTGCGTATACCACACGGTGATTTGGACCCCTGTCACCCACGACCATGAGGAAATGACCCATGTAGTGCTCCAGCCAGTTCCAGCTTCCCTTGCCGGCAATCTCCACCGGCCGTGCATCGGGGAAGAAAGCTTGCATTTCACGTGGAATCTTTGGAAACGAAGCAGGCAACACAAGGGCACTGCACTTCACTTTGGAGTCGGATGTGATCACTATGTAGGCGTTGTCCTTCGTTTTTCGAACATCAACAAAAAATTGCTCATCATCATCTCGGTATAGCTCCACGGGCGGTGGAAGAACACCGGGACGTATCTCCTGCATTATCACCGCATTTGGACGATTAAGCTCATTGGATTCTGTGAAGTAAAATTGGTTGTCCGATCCAAACTCGATACTTACTATGTTGCGACCGCGGATCACATGGAAAAGGCTGGCGTTGTCGATGCTTCGCACATGACAAATGTAGCGGTCGCCTCCCCCCACGGAAAGAGTATACGCTAGGTACTTTCCGTCCTGAGAAACACGGCAGACTCCCACATTACAATGGGCGTATCCAAAGTGTTGTTGCAGAGCGGACGGGTTGATCAGTTCCTCTGCGAGCAAATCCACTTCACCGAAACGCTTACGGTAAAACCCAATTGCATTGGGGTCACCGCCAGGGACAACACGTGTGAAATAGATGTAATCACCTATTCGCTCCTCTCCTTTGTCAAACCCACCCTCACGACTGGTTATTACGACCTTCGCATCAAGTTCCGCCCACAAACGCGCTTTGTTGTGCTTGAAATCAAACTTGCTGTCAACCAGAGTAAAGTGCCGTTGCTCTTGCCGCACATAGCTCTGAGTGCGACGATCGAAGAGATCTTCCATGTACTTGAACGGATCTGGTTGGTCGTTTCTGCCATGCAGCAGAAGAGACTGTGGAACTTCCTCCGGTAACGGCCCGTCGAGGAACGTCAGCGGATATACGTTGCGTACCTGCGGGAAAAAACGGTTCACGAGCCGCCTCCCAAACGCGTACATCGCATTGGATGTTGGAACCCACGGATAGAGTGCCGTCATGGCCACCTCGTCTCTACTGTCAAACAAAGAAACACGCAGGGATAAAAGTGATAAATGACATATATATATATATATGAAACTTATTGTCTGTCAGCACTCTACCACTGCTCTCTGCCGCTGGCACATAACGCAAACCAGACAAACAGGTACATAAAAAAAAATGTATGTTTGAGAAAGAGCAAAACGGCCCACTTGAACTCGAAGACAGCGCCGACGCAGGAAGTCGATTCACGCGTATATAGCACAAAACCAATGCAGGAACCGGCTCGTTTGCCAAATCCCTGAAAAGTAAAAGGTCCCCCCATCCCTTAACAACCAATTATCGACATCGCTGAGTAGATCCGGAATTGAAGAAGTGTCCGGCTAAATAAACGCACGTACGAAAAAAGGGTGAAGACGATAACCAAAACTAAAATAGAAACCGATAGAAACTTTACATTACCAACAACTTTACCTTGTCATCCTTGCCTGTATGTCAATTTTTTGCTGCGAGCGGTGCGACAAACCCAATAAAGACCGACTCCGCCCCTCAAATGTAGGAAGCCAGTTCATCTTAAACCACGTAATGGTGTCATCCCAGCCTTCAGTAAACGATATTATTGGCTTATAGCCAAGATCCCTTTCGGCCGCAGTTATACGAAACCATCGATGCATCGTCAAAACGAAGACGTTGAAAACATTGAGCTTAAACACAAATCCAAACATCCAGCCGACCAACTCTCCCGTCAGAGCAACAACATAGATCAACCAGAAACTGACGCGTATTTTTTTATGAATAGATACGAATCCCATTGCGACCACCGCTTTGTCCAGCTCATTCCAAAAAATGCAGTATGCATCGGGTTCGGGATGAGTGCTTCCATCAGTCACGATATAAAATTTACCCAGGATGGGTGAACCCTTGTACAACCCACGCTCCGCTATTATAAGGCCATGGGCATAATTGTCCACGTGCGTAAAGCATATCCTATTCTTTCCAGAGCCAAAAACACGCAGTTTCCCCGTTCCCGCAGCCTCCAGCATATTCGGCAGGAAAAGGTTGTCTCGTGGACCATAAACTTGGTGAGGTGCTACACTTACTGTTAAAAGGTCGTCACAAGATGCGGCAGTCACGGCTAGTTCTGCTTCCGCCTTAGTCTCAGCGTACATCTGCATGTAAGAATCCAACGGCAACTTTGGCATCTCATCTTCCGTAAGTCCATCAACGCATGGTCGGTGAAAAAGACCCCCCTTGAAGCGCGTGGACGGTGAGCTGCTCATCACAAGTTTTTTCACACCCAGCTGAAAGCACGCGCGAATGACATTCATTGTGCCCCCATAGTTCACCTTGCGGTACAACTCGCGCGGGTGAAATGGCCCAACAGCAGCCGCCAGATGCCACACACAGTCGGCACCCTCTAGAGCAACCAACACATCGTTGTAGTTAGTAATATCCCCTACAACGTATTCAATGACAGGATGTTGCCACGCACTGACGGCGGACTCCATCGGTACGATATCAAAACTCACGACCCTCTCAGCTCCTCGCTCCACGAGCATTTCCACGAGCCGCGTGCCCACGAAACCTGTACCACCCGTAACAACACAGTTCTTTGGAACGGGTGGATAAACATTTGTTGATGTCTTCTTCTGCAGTGGGGAAAGGGCGGGGTTTAGTTTACCCATTTGGAAGGGTATTTTCAGAGGAAATGCGTCTAACGAAACTACAGAGGTAAGTGAACGTCTGAATGCGCAACTCTCTATCCCCTGAAACAACCTCTCACGACAGAATACTGCTTCCTAACGAAACAAAGGGTTGTCCTACTGAAAAGATTGGGGGCAAAAAAGTGAGGCATAACGAAGTTTTTATCGATGTCATTAGGTATAAGGGGGGAAAACTCAATTAGCCGCGGGCACTTGCCGTCTCCACACGAGAATGCAGAGGATCACAGAAAATAACCAAACGTTATGTAGAGGTAAATCACGCCGGATGATGTGTAGCTGCTATGCGTTCTAATGTGCAATACATTTTATTTTCCTCGTCCTCGCCTAGTAGATCAGAGAGAGTAGAAGTTGAGGGCAAAAACATCGGGCCCTCGTAAACATCGTCCCGTCCCCTTTTACGGTCAAAGAGCATGCGCCCCACGACGGAAGCAGGAAGTCCCTTTATACTGGAGTTTTGTGTCACCGAAGTCAGCATTGCACTGCGGCACATCAGCGTCAACTTGTCACAATCACGGCACGAGCTGCTCGCGTTAAAAAATGAAAGCTCCATAGGGATGGATTCAGTTAATGCACTATGCAAACTCGCCGCGACATTCTGGTACACAGTTTCCCCTCGCCTCATAATTTTATTCGGCTTAAAGGGGGTTGTTAAATTCCCATACCCGTCTACCAACCCGCCTTTTCGGCAGCCAGTCGGCAACAACGTTCCCAGCAACCGAGGGCAGAGGAATGGGGTATTGTCGGGTGCTGCATTGGCGTTAGACCCTATTAGGGAAGTGCACACAGCAGCTTCGTGCACAATTGGCCCAATAAGACTAGCATAGGTCGCCTCACATTGAGCCGACACACGTACAGTTCTCTGCGCCCACGAGGAGTTTGTTACGTAATTGCCCAACGACCTCGCATCTTCGGGTGAATACACATGAAGGAGTACCAAATACTTCCATATGACTGGTTTTAGCACACATAAGGAACGCGAAGGGGACCTTTCGTTAGCACCTATAGTTATTATTATAGCGTTTTCGTATGATATCTCCTTGCAAGCCGTAGCAGACTCCTCCACAACGAAGTAGCATCGTGGAAGAACGTCTTCCAACAACATTCCCACCTTTTCATTCAGAACGCTGGAAGAGCTAGCACGGATAATGTTACCCTCAGCCGATACTGTGTTTCGCACATAGCCCACGACTGCTTCATAACTGTCCTCAGCGGAGCCATCGCCAGTAACATGCTCCACAACCTCAGTCGACATAGGTAAGCACCAGCTTAGTGGTACGGGCGGATGTCCTAAACTGCAAATACATCCCAATTGCTGGTAAAGACATCGGCGATCTCTTGTTTTGGGGTACAGTGACGTCAAAAGCGTAATAGCAAACGCCTTGGATGAGGCACGGAAAGGTCCTAGGGGACCGCTATAAAGGTGTAGCATTTCCCACAGGGGTATGCAGACTGCAGTAGCCAGTGCAGGACCTTGGTCTCCACAGGACACTAAATCGCGGTGAACGGCGACCATAAAGCGGTTATAGAGGTCAAGGAGCCGGAAAATAAGCCTCTTTGAGTCGCCGCCAGTTGTCCATTCAATTAGGTTACCGTTTATCTCATCGACCAATTGCTGAGCGTTGTCATTTTCACCCATATCAAACCCGAGATACAAAAAGGAAAACGCCTTTTAATTCAGTACTCTTTCCTAAACCTGGCACATGCAAAAATAAAACACCGGAAACTCTAGAGCGCATATACCCCCGAATTATCATTAGTCGTAGTTAGAGTTAACACTTTTTTTAAAAAAAAAGGAATGGCTACAACACCACCAAACAGTAGGGAGCATCGGCACACAAATCCCGTAGTGTGAGAACAATCAACACCGCGGATGAACAACGTTGTCAATCTCTTCCCCCCATCACCTCCAAAAAAAAAAAAGCAAACAACACCTAAACAAAAAAAGCGTGACTCTGTGTCCCCCAAACTATCTCAGTGGCACTTAAACAAATTTGAAAAGAAGACGATTGTACACTGAAAGGGAGCGACCGTCTTCACATTTCTGTTGTTACATATTGAAATAGAACTAACCATGATTATTTTTAAAAAAAAATAATAATAACAAAAACAATATTAGCCTCGTATACACGCGGACGGTTGTAGGTAGAATCAAAAAACGCCATGACTGCACTAAATTGGGTAATACTACACGAATTCAGCGAAAGAAAATAGAAACAATATTGTTAAGGTAATAACACTAACGGATTCCACCATCACCACCGAGTACCAACAACAACGAAGCGCAAGGGACCACCTTCGAGCCAAATCATTTTAAAATTAACAGACGAAAGGCTCTTCACAAAATCATTTGAATTGGTTCATCTAAAGCGAATTCAAAATACAAACCATCTTTTTGGCCTTCTGACAATACTCCACAGCCTCACCTGCGTCCTGAGCGTCTCCGCTTGCACAATCCGGCTGGTATTTATTAAATTTCGCGCACGGAATAACGTTACCGCACCAAAATTTATTTGTTCCATAGTTTATCCACGGTTTGTGAAGCACATCGTTATATATGCTCAACTTAAAGTCGCTGGCGGAGCAACAAACAAAAGAAAAAATAGTTGACTTAAAAAAGGGGGAACAGAATCTGACCTCCCCAATGTCTCAGTCACATCGGAGTCAACCGCCTGGAAAATACACAGTTTTCTTTGAAATGCGTATAGAAAATTCGTGTGCTGCGTCAGCCCCCGCTGTAAGCTCTAAAAGAACGACAATGGCAACAAGCAATTTAGTTTGTAGCAAAATAAGTGGAAGATCGGCATGGACTACACAACAGTTAGGCAATACTCTATACCAGACGCGAAGTGGCTACAATATAGCACCGAAGGCGGCAACTGCGTGCGCATTTTTTTTTTAAGCAGCAAATACAATAACGCATGTCACTTGTGATGTATGACTTTAAAAGAAGCTGAAATTCGGAGGAGGAACAATCAGTCCTCTAATAATCGCAACAAATTTAATAGGGGTAGTTGTTGCATCAGCTTTTCCGCATCAGTTGTAACAAATGTATGTACGGAGAGTCCAATCAGCGTTTGAACAGCAACTCACCCCCATTCCATAGTGCTCGGAAAAGACACTAAGGACGCAGCTTATCTAGCAAAATCCCTTTTTTTTTAAAAAAAAAAGGGACAAAAGAGGTTTTAAAGCCTAGGGTAGCAACAGCAGCCAAACTAAACGCACGGATAACCGATATGACGGCAAGCTACCCGAACAGAAGCAAAGAGACGGAAATTTTTACATATCGTCACAATACCCCCTTCCTCAGCAATGATTTGAATTTTAAATCAAAAAAACGTCCGGTACAGCACAAAGTAAAAAAGATGATAAAACTCCCCGCATGTGGCGGCAACGCAGTAACTACCTCGCCCACCGAAATAATCAGCAAAGGCGTTCTATTTTATTTTTTTTTAATGCATACACAAGCACTTACACGAGGGAAGAGTACAATATTTAGCGAAAGACCGGCGGGATACTAACAGGTAGAAGTCACCTGCAGAGGGGACACTGTCACCACTTGCACCAACGTTTTTTTTTTAAGGTATAGGAGAAAAAAAGGACATTTAATATTACAACAGTATCTACTTATCACGACACCTTTGGGCACACCTTGGTATGGGACAAAAGGGGGGGTCAAAAATGTATGAAAAGCTTGTAGTTGAACAACACATCACTAGCATCTATCCGGACCCCATATAGATCACATTTCCGAGCAAATTACCGCGCTAGTAACTACACATGTCAGTTTAGCATCACATATTTGATAGTCACCAAGCACGAACAGTTGAGGACAAATACTGTTGGATGGACCCCAATATACAGATATTTATTCACTAAAGAATAATAAGTTACAAGCGAATAAAAAGCATGTGGAAAGCTCCAACATGGCCTCATCCAACTTAATATGTCAGCTGAAGAGTAGTGGTAAACGAGGGTTTGCACCGCTAACATTAATAAGGAAACAACAACCATGTCCCACAGAAGACCGAGGCTTTGCCTCTGGGGAGAGAGCAAGAGGGTAACGCCCGCGTGACTGTTTACAACTATTACAGTCAAGAAACGCACGAGCAGCAAAACCATCTAAACGAAGATAGATCAGTGTTACGCTCCCGTGAGAAAAATAAACTGCTACGGCGACATTCTCCCATTTCAACCACCCAAAGAGCCCATTCGTCCATCATGTCACCTGGTTGTCCCAAATACACCTGGAAAGCGAAACTTACAGCTGGGCATCAGCGGGTCACAAAGAAGGGAAAATCCACCAGAAACTGAAGGCCTCAACAGCACGTGGTTTACTCTAATGTCGTTCTGGCTACAATCAGACGATCAGTAATCAGCTATCAGATAGAAACGGAAGGAACAAATAGCGCTAAAAGCCCTACAGTTCCCTGTTTTCTCCACGTCGCAGCGAGCTACCCACTCCTGCACAGCGCGGATATTACACGCAACTACAGTACGTCACGAATGCCCCCGCACAAAAGAAAAAGTAGTAAGGGCGGTGAAAACGTCAAAGTATTTCTAACCCCATAATACGAACGCACAATCACTTCAACGAAAAATTGTTGACAAACCCTCATTATATCACGAAATGCGATTGTGCGATATAACACATTCCAAATATCGAATTAGTCTGCACAAAATTGCCCACCGTAAGTTGTATCAATTTTTTCCTCGCTGTTGCTACAGCAGACCATCGATTCCAAGTACGTTAATATGCGCACGGATAGCTGTCCATCCGGGTTTCAGTGAGGTGTTGCACTTGAACAAGTTCACTTCCGGTCATCTTTCGATGACACAGAGCGGAATATCTGCATATTTAAAAAGCGTGAACAAGTAAGTAAAAAAGCCGAGCCGCCTCGGTGATGCGTGACAGTAGCGCGAACGTTAGTGGTTCGTTTCTTCTTCCGGTGATATTGATATTAAAATCCCAGAAAGATAATTCACGCTACAGCCAATCTTCCCTTTGCGCGGACACCTTCATTACCCCATCAAAAAGATATTACACCGGTTAAATCGAAAGGGTTTGTAAAATCAACAGAACTTTTGCGAAGGGCGATAGGAACGGGAAGCACATCGACGAACATTCGCATAGAGGCAGTGATCAGACCCTTCGTAAGCTTCATAATCGCTAAGAAAGAGATGACACGCCTCTCCCTCGTTGTGCACAACCGCACCTAGCACCACGAGATGCACGTACAGTTGTGGAGCGTATCGGCAGGGAAAATGACAGGCAGGCCCGGCACATGTACATTATAGCGCAGAAGGGAGGGGTGAAGCGGCACCCACCCAGCGCTCCACAGTTCCAGACCACGCAACGTTTGGACCCTTTCAAACAAAGGTCCCGTACCACAAAAACGTCCCACCCATCGCACGCCGCATCGTGGTCGGCACCCACTGGCCCCAACTCATACAACCTAAAGGATACCAACGCGCAGTACCGGGCTAAGCGAGGGCAAATTCCCCATACGCGGCACATCTGCCGTTCTCGGTAAATACGGGCAGTACGTGCACAGGTTGTCAAGCACCCCTCCAGTCTTCAAGCGCAAAGAACAAAAACTTCGTTCCTCCTCCGCCGCAGCATTCCTACCGCGACGCCAGCAGCCGGCGCAGGGCGAACCTGCGGCAGCTGACCATCCCCCACGCCCCACGACAAGCTCCCATTCCACCACCATGCGGCCATGCCCCAGTGGCACAACACCGACGGAACTGACGCACCCCCATTTTCACTGGCGAATTTCGAATGCACCAATGACGCGCCACGCACGGTGGCCTTTACAGTGTGAATCCGCTCCATCCTCCGGGAGAGAAGAAGGTGCACGGAGTGAGCAAACACCGCCGACCAAACTATCCGTCCCGAAACCTTCAGAGGCCTGAAGACAAGCATTTCTTGTTTTTTCGTGGTACTCCCCGCCTTGCACTACCACACCGTCCCGACAGCAACCCTCCGCGCATCTTGGTTGCCACACCCACCCTATTGAATGGAGGAGTCCCTATTGCGAGCGGTGAGCCTAAACTAACCGCACAGGTGGCCCCAAATGGGCAAAGCACGTTGTCGCATTTCCCCCTTCTTAATATGTGTGTCTTTCCCTCCTTATACATGGCATTTGCTTTCGCTCACCCTGAAGGAGGGGTCCTTTTTCTTGGTCTCGCTTCTTATTGTTGTGTTTTGGTCAAATAGCGTTTTCCCGTGAGCGTACCACGTTGTAACACCATCCCTTCAAATCATTTAATCACTCATGCGTGCGATGTCCCGGAGGGCTCGATTTCTCTTCCATCACGCGGGATGACCCTCCCCTGACCACAAGCTGAACAAAACATCCTATTGCTTATTGCGCCTCAAGAGGTGATGGGTCGGCCGCGCCTTCTTCAGGATGTCGCTACCGGTCCTGCTGGACAGCCCTCCGTCTACAATGCTCCCCGTCGGACCATGTAACATTTCCATCGTGCTTTTATCATTTATGAATGTTGAGAATAACCACGGTCCGGCCTCGTAGCGCACACACACACACACACACACACACACACACAGCTGCACCAACCCCTGATGGAATCCCCAGAATACTCATGTGACCCAGTCCGGTGAGGAAACCGCTCCTAACTTTACCAGCATGAGCCTGGTTATTATGGACACTTCCTGCGCACACAACTCCACGACTCATACAGGCTTCGTTGTGTGGCCCGGTTACTTTGGCGCCTTCCTTGACGCATACCTCTACGGGTCACCATAAGATTTAGTGAAGGGCGCGTTATCCCCCGAAACAGTATGCTCCCGCTTTGGTAGTTTAAACTTCAATGAAGTCATCTTTTGATCACTAGGTATCGTGGACAGGTCCAGCCCGTGGGGTTACATTTCAGCTTCCGTCAACCCGCCTCCGTTTGCGTTAGCGTAAGGTTTCCGGCGAGGAAAAGGTTTCATATATTCTGTTTACATTGGTTAGTGACTCAGTGGATCTATCGTTCACGGCCATGAACAGAACAAAGCCGGACACCGTTCTTTTTGCCACACGGTACGGCTATATGGGGCCTTCCCAAAGTATTGTCAGTTTATAATGACTCTTGCTACCTTGTTGGGTGAAAAGTTGCATGACCACCACATAATTTGTAGATTAGAAAAAAACTTTCTCGGCCGCTCAGAAAATGGCAACATTTCCCATGGGTTCAAACTCACGAGTGTAGAGTATGAATTTCACCGTGGCGAGCACCGTCGATTCGTACCAAGTTGCGTCTCCAATCAACTGAGTTATGGATCCCACTGCCAAATGTTGGCGCAGAAACCTTTCTCTTTTGTATACGCAACTGACAGTCAACAGAGTCCACAAATCTCCTTTGAATCAACTACTGCATTGCTTTGTAATTGGCGCAGGTGGTCGCTGTTAGTTTTTGACGATGCCATGACAGCAGTCCCCTTGCTTTCCCTTAACGCCAGTTCAATAGCTTCACACTTCCACTTCCCCGTCACTTCCCGGTATTTTCGATTCCCGTTGAGTAGTTTTTACATGTAGTTTAGCCCGTTTACCTCCATGTGCTTTAGTTGGTACACCACAGACGCCATTTTCTTCAGCAAAAGAAGGAAATTTCGATCTTCCTGTGGCAACAATCGGCTCAACCATGCGAAACAGTTTGTGTTTCGCGTCTTCTCAACCTCTGGCACGTTCTTTACCGGGGCATCCGAGAGTTTTGTCTGTCGTTGGTGGCACATTTTTGACCTTGGTTGCGGCTGCCGCTCCTTCTATCAGCGTCTTGCCGTTTATCACTGGTGGAAGGGTTGGTCCCCATTCTGGGGCGTGCACCGCGTTCGAAAACTTGCGGCCGCTTTTTTTCTGTTGCCGACGGTTTGGGTACATGATCTTTCCATTTTTTAAAGGCTAGTACATGCATGACATGTATCCTAACTTCAAAGAGGTCGCCTTTCCCTTGCACCTGTGGGAGATTATCAGCTTCCTAGTTTAGTTCTGAAAAACTACTGTTCATAGTAAGAGAAATTACTGGTTTACAGCTATGGATATTCCTCACTAGAGAGTCGCACATTGCTACGTGCATCCTGTCCCCATTTCAGTTTATACACGCTTCCATCTTGCAGAGCACTTTCCTCTTCCCTGTTACCCACCGTTTCTTGGATTATATACAGGTTGCCTCTTTTGATGAGAAGTGGGAGCTTCGATGAGCGGTTGGCATTATTTTTTCAACTCCTGACCCAGCGGTGGCATGGAAGACTCTCGAACTGCGGTTTTTATTCAGCCTGAGCGCGGCGTTCTTCTGCGGCACCTCACAATTCCATTGGGAACTACTGTCCGGGGCGAATTTGGTTCTGCAATTTTTTCTCCTTGCGATTGTCCCTGTGTGGACGACTCCCATTTCGTCATCCACAAACCAATTTAAGGTTGTCTTGCCTCTGTGACTTCCTGAGATATGTTTGTCTTATGTAGGATGGTGGAAAATAACGTTCACCCGGTTAATGATCTCAGCCTTTCCGTGCCCGTCGTGGCGTTCTCCAAAAACCGGTTGGGCGCAACGGTGAGCTTTACATGGCGGTCAACCGCCACCATGGTGGTTGCGTCTCCCATCAATTTCGGAGTTGACGACCCCTTTAGTAACTTCCACTACGTCCAGGACGAGGCATAGGCTCTGGGGACTCCGTTATCAGTGCATATGTGTCCGTAACGGTTACGCCTCATCACATTAAAACAAAGACTTTCCCCTCGGCTGAACCGCGTTTCTCAGGGAGCGCAGAAAGTCACTTCGCCCTCTCGCAACGTTTCCACCGGGACGACCTCCTTCGATTGGGGTCGGAACTTTTTATATCTCACTGAGCCGCGCGGGTGCCGGAACCAGTGGATTGACTGGGACCTTCGGCAAGTAGCAGAGTGAGGCCGCGGGGTTCTTGCGTATGGACTTGTTGGCATGTGCTTCGGTGCAACTCGAGCTGCGTTGGACCCCCGGTGGCCGGCAGTCCGCCGTGCGTCGGCGCGGCCGCGGGTAACCCGAGGCAATTGCCATTCCATTCTTTCTGGGAGGGCTTTGACACGTCGGGGTTTATGTGTACGGCCGGTGGCTAACCTAACTGCCACGAAAGAACAACTCCAATAAGTTGTTTCCGTCTTGATTCTCGAGGTTTCAGGGATCCCGTATTAAACCATCCGGCGTGGGGGCGCACGGTCAAAGTCTTCTTTCCACATGCGGTGTGATTGACTGCGAGGTCGTGGGTACCCGGAGATAGTTTGAGGGTAGCTCCCCTTTGCAAGCTTTCCCCCCGCCCGCGCTACGGTTACTTCCGTCTTCTTTCCACAATGGGATATTCCCAGTGGAATGGGTCCCGGGGCCTTATCACCTCTCGTGCGGGAAGACTCTGACTCTTTGTGCCCTGTGGGGTTGTCTTTGATGACGGGGTCGGAGTTATCTTGAGACAATTTCACATTTCCTTCCCCCAATACGTTCTGTCGGGCGATGTGTTCTCGTACGGTTGCCCCTGCGTTGCGTTCAACTGGTTGATCCTCGCGCCCGTTGCGCCTTACACGAAGTTTTGAGCCACCCCCCTTCAGGGTTCTGGGCGTTACCGGCAGCTGGGTGGTGGTTGCGGCTCCTTGCCATGAGTTTCATGTCCAGTGGACGCTGGAAGACATCTGAGGCAGCGCTCATTTTGATAGTATTGGCTATGTTGCTGTTTCTGACGTGTGTGTGGGAGGCTTCACTTAGGTCGCTGATGGTGTTGCCGCTTTTTAAAAGTTCGGCCGAAAGGCGCGATGGGGGTGAGGCACCGTGTGTGCACATAAACTGTGTTTGTGTGTGTGTGTGTGATGGAGGAGCGACTTAGCTCCACCAACGCTGAGAGAAGTGGTTTTAATCTAGTGGTTACTGCCGCTTTGGATTTCCCCTACTGGCGCCAATTCTGTTATTTGTGCCAGGTAATGGATAATTTGGGATGAGGGTATTGTTTTAATGTTGATGAGAGGCCGCACATGTTTTTTTCCTCTCGCCAATAGCTTGCATTTCCAAAAATTTATTATATACCCTGAAAAATTGGCGGCATTTACCTCAATACACTGCTGCGTTCTGTATCTGGACGGTTGGTGCGTACCCCAGCAAAATACGTAGCTCCTTTGAGTTATGTGTGGATGTTGTCCATTTATGCCACTGTTTCCCCTACCTATGTGGGGGGACTTGGTATCTTTGTGTTTTTGCCCATTATGAGGTAAAGCTATTGACGTAGTTTGCTGCGCACTTTCTGTTAAGTATGCTCGAGCTATCGTGTTCATGCGATCAATTTACGATCCCTATAACGGGTTATATATTGGGTTTCTTAGTTGTTGTTGTTTTTGAAGAAAGCGTGTGTCGGGGACGAGCGGCTGTTACAAACTAGGAGTTAAGACCGTCAGTCGTGTATATTTTTTGCGGTGCTGAATTCATGTGCCATCACTTACATCTTTTTCGTATGATTAATTTTTTTTTTTTGCCGAATCAGATTATCTGTTTATTGGAGGGTATTGGAGTGCCTTCGCTTTTGTTTAACATTTTCCCGATTTCTGTTACTGGTTGGTTGGTCTACCGTTTTCCTGCGTAAATGGCGTAGGCGACGTGCTAACATAATTTGTGTTTCACTTACTGCGGTACTGTGGGCAAGAAAAAGACCTACTTATGGACGTGAGCCTTTCGAACTATTGGAAAACAGTGGTTTCACTCAGTAAGGCTGCATCAGTTTTGCTGCTGTCGTACATTTGAGAGTGCTCTCGACGCTTTTCGACCGAATTTTTTTAAAAAACTTCGTTGAAGTGTTTTCACGGCCATGCGCGTATGAATAGTAGGAACATTCGTGTATATATGTGCGAAAGTTTCTGTTTTTTGTTGCTGATTCAGTCTCTTGACTGACGCCTTACCCTTTTTGGTGTTGATGTATCATATTAGGCCAGGAAAAGAAGGGGGGGGGGTGTTCACCAATCTACATTCGTACCGACCATTGCCACTAGAATCCATATGGGTAAATATTTGTAATCAACTTTTGAGGAACTAGTACTATATCTTATTTCTCTAGAAGGAGGCTAACTACTGAGTGGGGTGATCCACTTTATAGTTTATAACTCACGGACAAACAAACCCGTTCCTATCCTTGATTGAGTTTGGCTTGTTCTACCGGCCCTTATGAACACAAAGCTACTGTTGTCGGAAATTCGTAAAGAAAGCCGACTGTCGTTTCTTTGCTTTTTCGTTATACGTGGTTGCACTCTTTGTTGATACTTTTGTCAATGTTATCTTATGCATAATGCTAAAGCACGAAATGTACCCTAATTCAAGTTGTTGTAATGTGTTGCTGGCTTCGACATATTACAGATGAATGCCCCCTTTCTACTATAAGACACCGTTTACCTCCCCCCTGACAACAGTGGAGAGAGTTTGCCAGATACGCCGCCAGCGGTTAAGTCCGTTGTGGAAATAGCATCAACAGGATGGATGTAGGCGATGATGAGTAAGCGTTAAATCTTCTCATAGACGTTGTGAGAAACAGTGTCTCACAGTTAAATAAATATTGGCTCGCTGGTGTGGGGACTTTTTGCCACCAGAGCCTGCGTGAGCTGACAATGTTGTCGGGCATTACCTTTGAAATATTTCTGTTTAATTTTGAGATATATCATGATTTTTCTTCCCCCCTCCTTTTTTCTTTAGCCATTCGCACCTTGATTGCTTGTGGAATTCCGTCAATGACAAACTCTTCAGTGCAGCAGGTTGGTTGCCGGGTAACATACATATGGCTTTCTGGAAAGGATTCGCATCACGATATTCGCAGCAAGGACAGAACCATATATATTTCACCTGATGATTTGGAAAAGGACCCCAAAGAGCTTCTCCGTTTGGATATGTTCCCTGTATGGAATTTTGACGGTTCCTCAACAGGTCAAGCTGAAGGATTAATAACTGAAATTCACATCAAGCCTGTAAATGCGTACCACTGTTGCATTCCCCGTGCTTCCTCTTCAGTACCATGGATAGTTGTACTCGCTGAATGCTTTTTACCGACCGGCGAACCCACACCCGATAACTCGCGGGCGGTAGCTCGTCGCATATTTGATAAAGGGCTCGGTACCCATCCATGGTTTGGGATGGAACAGGAATATTTCTTGGTAAAAGACGGACATCCCTATGGTTGGTGTCCCACTTGTCCCCCCGCGTCCCAGGGACCTTACTACTGCGCAACTGGCTCTGAATGTATCCGAGGTCGGAAACATGTTGATTTGCATTATGAGGTTTGCCTGCAAATGGGACTCGAGATATGTGGCACAAATGCTGAAGTTGCATTTGGACAGTGGGAATTTCAAGTCGGGCCGTGCGAAGGGATCGAAATGGGTGATCAGCTTGTTGTGGCTAGGTGGGTGTTGCTACGAATTTTGGAGCTTGAAGGGTTGGATGCAGATTTTCGTGCAAAGCCTATTTTGGGCGACTGGAACGGTAGCGGACTTCACACCAACTTCTCAACAGAGGCCACTCGGGCACCGGGTGGTTTGGAAGTCATTTATCAATATATTGAAAGATTAAAGGAAACTTCGTCCAAGGATATAATTTTTTATGGAGTTGACAATAACGAGCGGTTAATAGGGAAGCACGAGACCTCAAAATTAAATGAAACAACGTTTGGAATAGGTACACGGGGGACCTCAATTCGAATTCCTACCGCTGTGGCTGCCGCACAAAGTGGTTATATGGAGGATCGCCGGCCTGCGGCAGGGGCTGATCCATACTTGGTGTCATCAAGGCTCTTTGCATCATGCCTATCAGTGGACGCCGTTGAACTGGATTTTTCATCTCCTCGACACGAGCGGGAGTGGATGGCAAGTACTTCTAAGGTGTAGCGTCTAATAGGAAAATGTTCTTGAATGAGTTTGTGCAAAAAATGTGTCCGCGAAGCTCGGGCGTATCGTTTTTTCTGTCAGCGGAGCGTCAACTTATTTAACTTAACTCAACCGATGTTGAGAAATCCCTCTGTCGTTTAGGAACTTTGTTGTGCATTCATTTTTTTATTGTTACGTTATTCTTTGACCTTTTTTTTAACTGTCAGTTTGTTCGTATATATTTTTTCTATGTGATAACACTAATATCTGGTAGAGTGTCCTGGAGAGGGAGAGGGAGAGAAAGAGAAGATTAATCTAATCCGTTATAAATGAACGCAATGGTTGTCGGTTGAGTTTTCGTAACCAAAAAGAAATCGAACGCCTTTGCTCTACCCGTTGCTGCTGTTCTTGGGGGGGGGGGGGGGAAGGGGAGCCTGTCATAGGCTATATGACCACTGTCCCCATTGTGGTGTTGGAGATCTCTTTCCTCCTTAACTCTGAGCTGTTATGATCCCTCTTTATTCATTTTATTGGTTTCCATGACGCGGGTAGGTGCCAGACAAAGGTAACATTCATGCCTGGTTGCCTTTCGGCGCTGGCGTCGCATGTGGAATCAGCATCTGTGGTCAGTACCAAGTCGAAACGTAAAAGGAAAAGTAAGAAGAAGGCTTTGTACGACCAATATCTTGCTGACTCAGGCAGCGAAGACTCATCTGAACTGAGCAAAAATGTGAACGGAACTCCAAGCAAGTATGAATATGAAGAATTTGAACCCGGTATGGATATAAATATTCTCATTCAACAAACTATTCAGAATGTTGTGCAGAGCGTATGTTTAGAAGATTGTGACGGCCTATCACAATTTGGCGACAATGATTTAATTTGTTTTAGCGCGGCAGTGAAACATAATAGTTCTATTCTTTCTCTTCAAATCCGGTACCTTGATGTTTCGGATGTGTCACTTGTACCTCTGTGCCGTGCACTTGAGTGCCATCCTTCTATTCGGGCTCTGGATCTATCGGGGACCAGGGGTGGCCGCCCCTCTGTCAAAGCGGTCTTTCAACTTGTGTGCACGAATCCCAATATATTGTTTGTTCGCCTGGACGATACGATGGTATCCCCACACGACGCTGAGGATATAAGGGTTGCTACCCTATATAATGCTTTGGCATGCCCTGATCCCACTAACAATCCCTTTTATTTAGGGTTGTTGCGAAAAATAAGCGACATAGAGGAGGAAAAGCAGAAATACAAAGAACAGCTATCGGAACAGTTGTGGCTTTTTTCAAGTCGACCCCAAAACAATTTAAATTCGGGTAAGGAGAAAAAGGTTGGATTCAGTGAAAAGGTATCAGAGTCTCGAATAGGCGCTGATGTTTGTGCACAGTTTATGTCTGGGAGGTGTGCATACGGGTCACGGTGCAGGTACATTCACCCTGATAAGACCACCGCACTTAGGAACGCAATTGCCCTTAGTAAATATAAGATGGCGCAGATGATCGATGACGACGCGAAATCAGTTAAAAGCAGCGCAACTTCCCTTGGACAGACTGGAAGGGGTAGGTTGCAGAGTAGACTTCGTCCAACGAATTTTACTATGAATAAAGTGCATTGTGCGGTCGCCACTGTGCATGAAGGTTCGGTTGAACAGTGTAGTGCAGGCTCGAACGAGGAAGCGGCTGACGTAGCTTTGAGGTTGTCCATTTGGACATTTGCTCTTGTTACTGCTGTTTGCAGTGTTGTGCTGATCGTGGTTTACTGATGAGCCGTGTAATGGGTTTGTATATGTTCTTTTTTTTTTTTTGTTAAATCTGGGTGTCGAGGTGTGTAATGCAAATGGGTACGGTAAATTCCACGGGGTTCCACTTGCGGATGTTCATTTTTGAGGAAAAAAAATATGTAAACCTACTTTCTGTTTACTACCATCGGGTACTTATAACAGAGCTATAATTTAGTGACAACACTGAACTACCGCAGGTTATCGACAACCAAATTTGTGGCGAGGTATTTTAGGAGAATAATCTCTTTCTTTGAAAGACATACACGTGGTGTACGGCACAACTCAATGTCTGGTGCTTTCCGAAAAATATGTGAGCCTCCTGTTATGGAGGGTATCGAAGTTTCTGCGTTGGATATACGTAGTCGTCGGCAATTTAGAACCACAGGATCCGATGTGATGGAAAAGTATATTTCATCGTCTTTTTTACCTATATTAAGGGAGATTATTCCTCACAGTGATAATCCACCGGGGTTTGGTGGGTGCTGGTTTTGGGGTTGTTACTTCCATGGTTTGTACGGTGAAGATATGTTGGTTGACCTAAACGGAACGGGAGTCAGTTTATCGGAAGATCCATTAGATACACAGGTTGCACTGAGGAAGAAGTCGTTTTCATTGGCGGGAGACGAGTCAAATAAGGTTATTTTAGAGCACTGCTGCTCTAAGCTGGAAGCGCTATGTGGTTTGTGTCTTTCTGTGGTTCTACATGTAGCACGACAACCGATGTTGGAGGATGGGGAGGGACCGCAAGCGTTAGTGTTGTGTGCTACCAAGGACCAATGCGATGAAGTGCACGAGCTCATAGATCGTTTCGGATCTGGTCTTCATTTAGTTACACACAATCTGTTTGGTGCGTACCCACCGATGCCAGCGGAAAGAAGAGCAGACATCGTCGTGGGTACTCTGCCGCTGTGGGAAAGCGTGGTACACCTCGCCCCTCGCAGCAGTCAGGATGAACTTGAAGAAATTTTATATCATTTGCCGTACGATACGAACAGGGCGGCGTCAACAACACGGTGGCGACCATATTCTCTCGCTTTTGTTACTCAGTTGTTGCTTATCGATTTGGATTTGCAGCACTCACTCGGTTATTGGCCATTACTGCTACACCTGTTCGCTAAGCAGGGGCAGCTCACCCCGTCGATTCCACGCCGACCAAACGGCAGTGAAGGTCTCAAAGGGAGCCAGTGTTCGTATGTTCACGGTGCCGTGCTTCCTAAGGAATGCCAGGTCTACTGTTTGGTGGACGGGTGCGGCGAGGGACGAAAGCTTTTTGGGACCTTGCTTGACTCTCGCAAACGTGATTATGCCTTGGAAAGCATAGAGCTTGCTTGCATCAGTTTGAGGGCCCAATCTTTGAACATGAATGCACGAGCTATGGATTCTGCGAACTTATATGCACAGGGGAGGACACGCCAGGATAGCAATGACGAGAGCAGTGATGCGAAAAGGGTGGAAAAATACATTCCACGGTTAGAAGTGTACAACGCGCTCTCGCACTCTCGGCTGCTGGTAGATGCTAGTGCCCTTGCTGAATTTGCTGCCGAGGCGGTCCGTTGTGCCCTCTCTTTTTGGTCGAGGTTTGAGGGGACGCCACACACTGAGGACGTGGAAAACACCTCTTCTGTCGTTGATGTTAGTTTGGCATACACATGCATAAATTCAGGTAGGTATTCCGGAGAAGGAGAGAGCGCGTGGTTTGTCACTAAAATGATGGCCGTAATAACACCAACCGAACACACAGCGATGCACCCCTCACGGACAACATTGCTTATAAAGCACTTGGCAGATGAGTTTTCGGGTCAGATATTCGATGGGGGTGTTTTGCAGTGTTTTTGCCGTTGCCAAGCGATAGAGCCGGTAGATCCTTTGGACGTGGTGCTTGGACCCATGTTCTCTGCCACGGCGAAGTCGCTTTCCGGAGAGCCACTTTTTTTCCCCGCGTGTGGCACTGAGGTAGTGGATGGAGACATGAGCGTGGTGGCTCGACACCGGGCTGAGCTCCACAAAGCGGTTATGAAGGCATCGTCGACAACAAATGTGTCCACATTGTTTCCCCTGTACAAGTTTCTCAGCACCGTGCCGCGGCTACCGTGGAACACTGTTCTTGTTTTCCGTCGTATTGATTCGTCCAGTTCCCTATTTTGTGGAATCCAAGGGGGACATAAACCAACCGCACTCCTTTACCTCGAGGAGTGCTGCCAGTATGGGAAGGTCATTTCTTTTTTTGTATATCAGAGACTGGATGTCGAAGACGGTGCGGAGGGAAGTGTGGATTTCTTTGTCGAGTTCCAAACTTGTGAGGGTGCAATAGAGGCTGTTAAGCAGTTCTCAATTCGTCTCGCCACCCAGAACCAGCGAGGTGAGGGAACAGCACAAGTCAGATTTTTCCCAAACGATTTGTACTACGAGGGTGTCAGTGCTGAGCTCCGTAAACTGGGTGGCGGCAACACAAGATGTGACGAGGAGAGTGGGGCAATGGACAGTGACGAAGATTTTTTTGGTATTTCGCTTCTAGCCGAGCGGTGAATACACGTGGTTACGTTTGCGGGGCGGGTGAGTGTATTTACGTTGTTCCCCCAGCGAGTTGTCCTAGTGGGCGAGAACCAGAGCCACCGGCCGCGTCAGACTACATTAATATTCAACTCCATGCCATTATATTTCTTTATGGTTTTGTTGTCCTTTGCTTGCTAACTGATTTTAACGGATCATCCGGAATCTTTTTAATGTGTGCGTACACGTGTTGCACAAATAGTGTCGCTGCCATATGCGCCTGTTGGCGTTGTGCTGTGAGTTTATTTTGTGCCGTTTTCATTTGTTGAAGTAGGTTGCAACTTTTTTCACCTCTCCAATACGCATAACGGTTAACTAACTTTCTTACTGAAAGGTTTCACGTAGTAATGGTGTCACTGAAGCTCCAAGCTCGCCTGGCAGCGGACATCCTGCGCTGCGGCCGCGGCCGCGTGTGGTTGGACCCTAACGAAGCGGTAGAGATTCGCAATGCCAATTCACGCAAGAGTGTACGCAAGTTGATCAAAGACGGTTTGGTAATGCGAAAGCCTGTTAAGGTGCATTCGCGCTCCCGCTGGCGCCAGATGAAGTTGGCGAAGAGCATGGGACGCCACGAGGGTACCGGCCGCCGCGAGGGTACTCGCGAAGCACGCATGCCCAGCAAGGAACTTTGGATGCGCCGACTTCGCATTCTTCGCCGTTTGCTTCGCAAGTACCGCGAAGAAAAGAAGATTGATCGGCACATCTACCGCGAGCTGTACATGAAGGCAAAGGGCAACGTGTTCCGCAACAAGCGCAACCTTATGGAGCACATCCACAAGGTGAAGAACGAGAAGAAGAAGGCTCGTCAGCTTGCTGAGCAACTCGCGGCGAAACGCCTAAAGGACGAGCAGAACCGCCGCAAGGCACGAAAGCAGGAGCTGAAGAAGCGTGAGAAGGAACGTGAGCGTGCACGCCGTGACGATGCCGCTGCTGCGGCTGCTGCCAAACAACGAGCTGCCGCGAAGAAGGCTGCCGCTCCCGCTGCCAAGAAGGGTGGCAAGGCTGTTGCCCCCGCCACTCCTGCGAAGGCCGCCCCTGCAAAGGCCGCCGCTGCGAAGGTTGCCCCAGCGAAGGCGGCTCCCGCAAAGGCCGCCAGCCCTGCCGGGAAGAAGGCAGCGGGTAAGAAGTGAAGGTTGCACCACTGCTTCTAACTGATTTTGGTACTTTTCTTTTTATTGTGTGTATCTGCTATGTTTTCTCCTTTTATGATTGAAAATTCTGTAATGTATATTTTGGATTTGTTACTTCGTCTTGCACATTTCAGAGATGCATTTTTTCCCCGGTTGTCGTGGCAGAAGGAGGCCTTTTCTAGTGTAGGAACCGTTTAGGTGTGATGTCTCATGTCACAGCTGACCTCGAGTGTTTTAAGTGCGATATGTGCGGTGTATATCTTCACAAGGACATCTTCTGCAATCATAGACGCGAGTGTAAGGGTCCTCATTCAACAGAACTGAAGAAAAGTGAATGCCGTCAGATAGAAGCAGCGCTAAACGAAAAATCGAGAGAACGACTTGCGTTGCAGTCCGCTAGCGCAAGACCCCTTGTCCCTGCCGAACTCATGGAGTTACACCAGCAAGCGCGCATTCGGAGGGAGGTTGCCAACAAGTACGAGAGTGAGGTTGAGAGGAAAATTCAGGAGCGACTTGCTCCCGAGAGGATGCTAGCTCTCGCTAAGTTTCTTGCGGAATGAAGATAGATGCCTTTTTTGTTCATTGCTCTTCCATCTGATGTCGGAAACCTGTGAGGTGATTGGGTGAGATGTTTCCATCCTTCTCTGAAAATGCGTGGCCAAATATTTCTCCCATCCCTCAGGTACGCATCTACGCCTGCCGCGGCCGTCGGATGTCAGCATGCCGTGGTGGTAGTGAGGTTAGGGTTGTAACTGTCACCGATTCACGGCGGTGAAGGGGTCGATGCTTTCGTTATGTCTCCTCTCATTCCTCCCCCGTACCGATATCCCACCGTATCGCTCTCCACCCCCTTGTTTTTTGTTTAATTTGTAGCCAATTTTGCTTCATCTTATACCCGTAGATGGTGTCACTGAAGCTCCAAGCTCGCCTGGCAGCGGACATCCTGCGCTGCGGCCGCGGCCGCGTGTGGTTGGACCCTAACGAAGCGGTAGAGATTCGCAATGCCAATTCACGCAAGAGTGTACGCAAGTTGATCAAAGACGGTTTGGTAATGCGAAAGCCTGTTAAGGTGCATTCGCGCTCCCGCTGGCGCCAGATGAAGTTGGCGAAGAGCATGGGACGCCACGAGGGTACCGGCCGCCGCGAGGGTACTCGCGAAGCACGCATGCCCAGCAAGGAACTTTGGATGCGCCGACTTCGCATTCTTCGCCGTTTGCTTCGCAAGTACCGCGAAGAAAAGAAGATTGATCGGCACATCTACCGCGAGCTGTACATGAAGGCAAAGGGCAACGTGTTCCGCAACAAGCGCAACCTTATGGAGCACATCCACAAGGTGAAGAACGAGAAGAAGAAGGCTCGTCAGCTTGCTGAGCAACTCGCGGCGAAACGCCTAAAGGACGAGCAGAACCGCCGCAAGGCACGAAAGCAGGAGCTGAAGAAGCGTGAGAAGGAACGTGAGCGTGCACGCCGTGACGATGCCGCTGCTGCGGCTGCTGCCAAACAACGAGCTGCCGCGAAGAAGGCTGCCGCTCCCGCTGCCAAGAAGGGTGGCAAGGCTGTTGCCCCCGCCACTCCTGCGAAGGCCGCCCCTGCAAAGGCCGCCGCTGCGAAGGTTGCCCCAGCGAAGGCGGCTCCCGCAAAGGCCGCCAGCCCTGCCGGGAAGAAGGCAGCGGGTAAGAAGTGAAAGTTGCACCACTGCTTTTTTCTTTTGTTAATTCTTATTTTCTAAAGAACTTGCACGTTTTGTGCCCACTATTACCATCATCGTCTATTTCTTATTGTTATTCTGTTTCCATAATGATAACACCCGCTTTGGATCTTCCCCTGTTTTCAGGCTCATTGCTTTGTTGCGGCGGTTCGCGTGGCCGTTTTCAAGGAATAAATATTTGGCTATATTGTTGATATTAGGGTGAAGCGACCATTTATTTGTTACTTTAGAACATTGTCTCTTCTGCTCGGGGCATCGTTTGACAGTTGTCTATGATTCTATCCCTCGACATGAAAAATGCGCCCGATTCACGATGTAAGTCATCGGGACACGGCGGTAAATGCCGGAAGGAGGGCAATCTTTCACGATCACAACACGAAAGTGCCACTCACACACCTGTGCGGGCACGTGGTCCCCGGAGGAGTACTTCTCGGTTAGTAAACGAGCGGTCGCCAAACAGGTGCGGTTGGGCTATAGGTGCTAGTGCGATGGAGGAAACACCGGAGATTCTGGGTTTGCGCCGCCGGGCTGAGGAGGTTGCTCCAATTTTGGGTGCTAATGTTTGTCAAATCCGTGATCTGTTACTATTACAGCGTGTAGCGATCGAGGTTGCTGAACGATTCTCCCGTCTGGAGGAGTGGTACGTTGCACAGTTGCGGGAGCGCTCCGAGTACTTGGAGCACCGCGTGACGCAGTTGGCGGAGGCTGCTGCTTCTCAGACCGCTTATTTAACCTCTGATAAGTCCCGAACACCGACGGCGGTACGTCACCGTCAAGGTTTAACCGGTAGAGCCGCGGGGATGAGTAGGCCCTCGCTCAGTTTTCGCAGTAGGTCTCCTTCGAGTAACGATGATGCTGGGAGGAGCGGTGGGGCCGCGCCGTCTTCCCCTTTCAAGGTCCAGCATTCAAAGAATTTAAACAGCTCGCGCATTCGTTTTACAGGGCGTTCTACCGCGTCACTGTTCGCTCTGCACTTTCAACCTCCAACTGTCGAACATAACTATAACAATTCGGCCGATACTTCTCGGGGGACGGGCCCCAACAGACGTCGGACTATGGATATGTTAGGACCTTGTGGGGGCGCAAGTGCCATGAGGATGAAACTAACGATGAAAGACAAGCGAAAGTCACCAAGTTCAGGTTCCCACCAGAGGCGTCCTTCTAAGGGGGGTAGCGAATCCGAGGTGTACGATACCCTGAATGGTAGCAATAGCAACAATAAGCAGATTAGTACACGGCGCGCTTGTGGTTCAACTATCTTGCTCTCAGTTTCAGATAGGAAGCACACACCACGTCGTGTGTTGCCCGCTTCCAGCAGACTGATTTATGCGGTCGATGCGATCGCACGGGAATGATGCGTGTACTTTTTTTCTTTTCGTGGTTGGGTACTGAGAGGTCATTCATTTAGTGGATGTAAGTTTTTTTTCGTTTTGTCGAATTACGAGGTGAACCATTGTGTGCCTTCATGGTATGACGCCGTGGTGCCCTTGTTATGCGTTGATCTCCTCTAGAGCAGGGAAAGAAAGAATGATCCATGTACAGAAAGGTCGCTATGGGTGGGATATTCTGCTTGTTTCTGATTTCTGTTTATAGAAAGCGTGTGCGTTTGTGTGATCGCAAATAAGACTCGTATAATATGTTGAAATATGTTTGCATAATGTGCAATTCTCTTTTTGTTGCATGTCTTTATGTTGCTGGTGTTATGCTTCTGTTATTACTTCCTGCTAAGATCTGGAAAGGACGGAACTTAGCCGTGAGGGAAACTGGAGAAACGCAGGAGGAGGTGTCGTACCTTTCGCAAACAAGGTAGGTAGCTCATTATAATCGCTAACTGATCGGGTGAAGAGGGTGAAAAGACGTGTGACGGCACACCGCGATGGAGCAAACCAGCAAACCCGCTAACCTTCCTCCCTGTTCACCAAGACAGGCGGTGAAGAATATTCTTAGGGGCGTCGATAGCCACGTTCGGGTTATGTCCCATTTAGATAACGTGTCCACTTCTTCCAGTTACTCGGCGGTGCGGCTGAAGAAGCCGAAAACGGATTCTTGGACGGAACCATTTAACGTGACCCGTGTGCATCGAGGTACATCTACGAATAGTTTCTACCAGGAGGTTATAGCACCGTGCGTGGCAAACTGTTTAGCTGGGCAGAGTTACCTGTTTTTAGTTAGTGGTCCCTGTGAAAGCGGTCGAAGTCAGACCCTCTACGGCAGTCCACACCATAAAACCAAGGGCGTCGTTGAACTTGCCGCCGAAGACTTGTTGGGCTATATGACCGGTGGTGCTGAGAACAACGATGACAACCCTAGTAGGGGGCAGCCAACAGTCACCCATTCCGCCTTTGTTACGCGCGGGTCACACATAAACGAAACAAAGACAGGCGAGCCCGTTCCTATTGTGGACTTTCCACCTCCGCTGGGTCGCACTGCTCTTCCGCGCATGCAGTTGCTAGAGTCAGCTGCTAGCGTTGTACAAATACCCGAGCACAAGTATTCAGACACTTCTTGTATTATTCAGTTTCAGGTTTATGTTCCGGTGGACACCCTAGGACGGCGTTCCATGGCCACACTAACCTTTGTGGACGCTGCAGCATTTCACTCGCAGCCGTGCAGTGAGGTTCGTCATCTTGTATCTACCGTGCGTCGGGTGGCGGGACTGTCTAACGGCGACGGCCCCAGTTTCGATCAGAGGAAACTGACGACTTTGCTTGAGCCTGCACTTATGGGTTATGTCACGCTAATGTCCATCACAACCATCAGTGGTCGAGATGACTTACACGAAGCGGCATGTGAAGCTCTGCGCTTCGCTGAGACCATTAGTCGGATTCATCAGGTTCTTATGTTAGTACACATCAACACGCCCAAGTGGTTCCTAGACACGGCGGAGAAAGTAGAGGTTCTGAGGTCCCAGCGTAATAAGATGCTGTCTGAACAGCATGCTCGCGGCGTGTATGACTATTACGTGACTGTCACCAAGTGGTTGTCTCAGCATGTGGCCGGCGCCGGTTGTACGTTTGATAAATTACTTGAAGAAGTGGAGCAAATTCGTGAAGACCTTGCGTGTGAGATGAAGGAGAGGGTTAAAAGCGTCCAGGCATCTATACAAGAGGCTGAGAAACAGCACGCTCTTCAACTTGAGCGCACACGCAATGCCCACGCGATAACAACTTCACAATTGGACAAGGTAAAACGCTTAGACGAAGCAATAGCCGCGCTTACTCAGAAGGTGACACAGCGAGATCTGTTCAACGACCACAAAATAAGCGAAATGCGTATCGAAATATCTGCTATTGAAAGCGAAACAGAGACGCGGAGACAGGAGTTGCTGCGGTTCGAAAATGAGGAGAGGCTGTACGGAACTAAATGCGCGGAGGTGATGGGGGTTCTTGAGAAATATTCAGCAGACCTTGCTAATTCCCAGATGCACTACGTGCTCACCGAAGAGATGAGTGCCATCGAAGAAAAGAAGAAACGCCTGGAGGCAGATCTTGCAACTGCTTCGCGTATTGCACATATGGAGAGTGACAATTTCCGCGCTAATCGAGAGAAGAATTCACGCCTGTCACACCTGTCGGTGATGCAGCAGAAAGTTGACTCCCTTCGGGGACGTATCTTAACAAACAGCGTTTCCCATACCATGAGCCGAAGCGCAAGCCACCTTAGCCCGCGTAGTCAGCCTGACGCTTCGCCTTCAGAGTCACCGGCGCAAAAGCGGCGGCGGTTCGCAAGCCCGCGGTACTCCGCTGTGTAGCGGTGTCAGCTACGTTGCCTTCCTTTTGCTTTCCTTTTCATTCACTGTATCTTTTTTGGCGTCGGGGTACGGCCAACATACTGCAAAATAATGTTAGGTTCACACATGTATATATATATATATATAGAACTAGATCACCTCTCGCTTACGCGGGGAGTGCTTCGTGCGAAGAGGCGAAAATGGAGAAAAAGGATGCGCTTTTACGACGGGACAGGAGTTGTGGTCACCTCACCAGTGTTTGTTTGTACTATTATGAGAAATGTTAAGGGAAATGAAGCAGAAGAGAAGGAAAATGTGGATCGGTAGATGAGACAGAGGTGAACTTAATTACTGTAAGTAGTTACTGGGTTTGTACGCTTACTGTGTGTAGGGGAAAAGAGGGGTTTCCGACATTAGGCAGTGTGTGCGCGGTGGCAAGGGCGATTGCCACCTACGCACACGTGCCTCTATCCTTTGTATCCATACGTTTTAATGTGTCTGCATGGTGGGAGTGTACAGAGGGAGGTTGTTTGTGCCGCACTAACCGCGGCCATTTGTTTGTTCCATTTGTTGGATAGTATTTATTTCCGCGGTTACGTAACTTGGGGGTGCATGTGTATGTGCTTCCTTCCCATAAATTGCGCTGTGTTGAACTACCTCCCTGAGTGGGGAAAGTTCTTTTTTTTGAATATTTCTTTATTTTTGCCAAAACAAAAAAAACCTGCTTTATATTTTGACAGCTTGTTGCACTTGCAAGGGTGAAGCACTTGTGCTTTCCGTACTTCACGGTAGGGGAAAGTTATAGGCAAAAGAAGCAACGCGGAAGGGGCTATTTTTCTCCCTTCGCGGTGAAGAGAAGGAAGGTAAAGGAGCAAACGGAAAAGCAGCCAAACTCAGAAGGAAAAAGCTTCAGGAAAGCCGTTGAGGCACGGAAGGTTAAAAAGAAACAACCCTATATTGGGCGGGTCAAGTGTATCTTGTAGAGGGTTTGGGTATTCACCAAGACTCTTGAGCTCAGTGCAGCGCCGCAGGTAGTGCGTTGGAGAGGGGTAATGCACGACGGGTCGCAGCAAGATGCGTCCCACGGAGCGACTGCAGTGAACAGTGGTGTGGTTCCGGATGGCCAGTGGAGGGTGGATGAAAATATCATTATCCGAGAGATACTTGCAATGAATACACTTGCCATGCAGAGGTGCGATACGGGGGCACTCGATGAATCAAGTAGTATTCTTACTGATGCCTACATGAAACTGCACAACGATACATCAACCGGTGAATCCCAGGGGTTAGACGCGGTACGTGCAACGACACTCAACAACCTTGGTGTTGTTGAATGCCACCGCGGGCAGCATCGACAGGCGCTAAGTCATTTTGAAGCCGCACGGCAGTTGGAGGAGGCGTGGAGTGCCGCCTCCCCTTCCGTGGCTTTGAACAGCTGTGCTGCATATAATGCACTTGGAATGTATGACAAAGCCACGGCTGCTGCAATGGAAACTATCAATATGTTGCGCAGGTTGTTTGCCCAACAAGAGTTTCGGGGATCGCCTACCGGTGAAGTTGCTTCTACCCCCGGTGGAAGCTGTGGCGCACAACCTCAGAGCGATGGGATGAATGTTGCCAGTTCCGACAACGCAGCACTGTGGGGTGCCGCTTGGCACAATTTGGCGGTTGCGCAAATCAACACGGCAAAGAGCAGCACTGATCTGAGTGAGTACACCAATGCTGCGGCTCTGTTCCAGAATGCTATGCGTGCGACGCAAGAGTTGTTAGGGTATGACCATCCGATGACAAAGAGTGTGACGGAGACCTACCGTGCGGTACGCAACGCGCTACGGACGCACGGCGTTTATAAACAACACCACACTCTCTTTACGGCACCTTTGAGGCCTGCGGACCCGCGTGATGAGGCGGATGATATGGAGCAGTATTTCAAGCAATGTGGCATCAAGTCGAGGAGACGGGCTTTGGAAAAGTATTACCGCGATTTGACCATCACGTTCTGTGGTGCTGTGACGAATGGAGTGAAACTCACTGAGCGGCTCGATCCCACTCCGTACCCCCTGGCAAAAGATGTGTCATTTCGCAGGAGTGGTCAAAAGGATTCACTGCGAATGTTGCGAGCAATACCGACGGGGAGCACTATTGAGAAAGCATGTCACCTGTACGGTAATCCACATCCTTTGCTATTTTCGTTACCGCCTGAGTACCGTGCAAGTGAGGTGGGGACTGCAAAGAGTATCCCAAAAGCTGCATCAGCTAATTCCTTTGCAAAAGTGCCTATGAAACCCAATGCTCTCGCAAGCTCCAGAAGACCACAACCGAAGCGTGAGCAGATATTTAACGAGGGGCAAAGGAGAATGCAAATTCAGTCGAATATGCCAAAGCAGCAGCAGCGCCAAATCGGTCCGCCATCGACTGTGGTGAACTATTCACGCGCACTACAGGAAACCCCGGGAGCTGCGCCAACTATTCCTCAGATTACCCCTCTGAGTTACAAAGCGAGCATCGATGAGCACTGGCAACCACCAGTTAATCAAACTCCGGCACCTGTGAATTACAACTGGTCCGTTCAACAGCAGGCACCAAATACTGTCCCAACTGCTCCGCTTGTTTACCAACAGACACCAGTTAATCAGGGTCAAGCACCTTTGAATCACAACTGGTCCGCTCAACAGCAGGCACCAAACGTTGTTCCAACGGCTCCGCTTGTTTACCAGCAGGCACCAGTTGATCAAACTCCGGCGCCTGTGAATCACAACCGGGCTGTTCAGCAGCAGGCACCAAACACTGTTCCAACTGCTCCGCTTGTTTACCAACAGACACCAGTTAATCAGGGTCAAGCACCTTTGAATCACAACTGGTCCGCTCAACAGCAGGCACCAAACGTTGTTCCAACTGCTCCACTTGTTTACCAACAGGCACCAGTTAGTCAGGGTCAAGCGCCTGCCGTGGCCAGTCAACCCCCCCTGAACCAGATGCCGAACGTTTCTCAAGGAGAATCATTTGATCACCAGCAAGGGATGAGTGGACGACAGGAACCTTTGCGCCAGCAAGAACAGCAGATGCTGGCCTCATGCCGCCGGCAAGCTCCCGCTGGCCTTGGCCAGGGAGCTGCAGCCGACCACCGTTCGCATCAGGAGTCGGTCTCTAATAATACCCTGGTAGTTGGTGGACAGGAAGAAAAAAAGAAGAAGGACCATGTGCAACCTGTTCCCGCTGCACCCGCGGCTGTTCCTGCTGGGCCCGCGGTCAGTGAGGCTTCGAAGCCTGCAGCGGCGGTTCGAGGGCCCCTTCCACCCCTGAAATCACCACCAGGTGGTCGTGTGATAGCAAAGGCTGAGACATCCGATGGAGTTGAGGGAATCGTTAGTGCGCCACGCAAAGCTTCGTCCGGAGGACAAACAGCGACATATGATGCACGGAGAGCCTACGAGCAAATAAAGTACATTCTACTGGCCGACCCACCGGCCGAGGCTTCCCGGAGAAAATCTAAGCAAGACCGTAGCAAAAAGGATTCTGTGCCTGCAAATGTGCCCCAACAGGAATGTGGCCCCTGGACCGATAACGCAGCACCCGCAGCCGGGGAGTCACCAACGGAGCATAAGCCTCACCGTCTATTTGATGCTTTATGGGTTTCGGGCGGGGGCCCAGCTGACCAGGCCCCGCTGCGCGTAGTTGGGAAGCCCAGCTACTTTGTGTCATCCGTCCTTGACATGCGCCAGGGTCAGGCGGAATTCCCTGAGGAGGTGATGCAGATGGTGGCGGAAAATAGTCGTTCCTCTTGTTCCGATGTGGAGGAAAGACATTCTCAGACGATGGGGCCCGCGCAACACTCATGCACTGACGCTGGAATACCCACACAGGATCAGTCATGAAAGGGTACTGATCAAGATTTACGAGCGTGTATGTGTGCCACGTGCGAGTTAGATGTATAGTTGAACATGTGGTTTTCTCACCTACTGGTTATCAGGGAACAGGAGGAAGAGAGACGAGAAAAGAGAGTGTAGAACCCAGGCGGAATCCGGATGTGTAGAGTTTTTTTTATCCAACCCCCTTCTACAATCCCCAATTGTGACATTTTTGGATATGCAATGTTCAATTCTGTTGTACTTTTCGTGGGATATACCCCCCTTTCCGGACTGAATCCTCTTCCTGAAGATTGTTGACTTTGTTTCTCTGGTTTCCTGCTTTGTTCTCAGCAATGGGGGAACTTGTTCCGCTATTTTGCCATGTATGGTTCCGGCGGGGAGACCACAGCTGCTATTCACATTATTGCTATTCGTTCCGTTTTCCTTTTCATCTCTGTATGTTTTTTTTTTCCTGACCCACTTAACGTATCTGTCCAACATACAGATGGGCTCGAGTGAGTGCACGATCTCAGTTAAAGGACAAGAGGGACGGGATATGTTAGTGGTGGCGGCTGTGAGCTAGCTGAGCTTAATTGGACCACTGTAAGGTGTCCATGTGGTGTGGGGTGTCGCAGTGGAATTTATAGTGGCTGAGCCGGTGTTAGTTTTGGGATGCCTTCTTCGCTTTCCATTTTCTTACCTGCGTTCCATCGACTATTGCAGGTGATTTTTTTGTTACTGTATTCATTGCCGTTACTTGTTGTCGTAGTACATCACCGTATTTGCGCACCGTAGTCGCCACTCTAGACGTTGTGTGCCACAAAGTTTGCCATGCATGGAACTGATGTACAATATGATATGTACGTTGTGCGTATATGCCGTAGGCTGCGGGATGAATTGTTTGGGCCGTTACTTAGCTTTGTGTAGTGGCAGTATTTCTGTTGTTGTTCCCACTGGTAGCTATGTTTTATTCACTGTCTTCTCTACTGTGACCAAGTTCTTGCCACGGACTCTTGAGGTTCATCCTCGCCGTTTTGTCGAATACGCTTCCACACCGCTGATCATCTCCGTATATCTTCCCTCCTTTTTATACATTTTTTTGTATGGAATGACCATTCGAATCCGATATCAAAAAGAGTGAAACTAAAAAAAAAAAAAGTTTTGCATTACTTCAATTAATAAGTACACATTACACCCAACGTCATGACCGGTGGGGAGTTGGATGTGGTTAACCGCATTCACAGGGAGCAACGCAACCGAAACGCATTTTGCATGTGGTGGATTGGCATGATTAACAACTTCCACTACTGCTTGGTGCTAAGTGGTTCCCTGAGTCTTGCTGAGGGATATGGAATGAGACAATACGTTGCACTGATTACGTGGGCGAATGTGTTCTTCGGAATTGTGGCCCGTATTATTAATGCATTGGTTCTCTCACTACTGTCGTTCAACATCCGCGTGACAGTAACGTATTTTATGGGGCTGTTGGCAATTTTCTTGGTGAGCTTCGCTTATGACATCGGTGGACACAACAACGTTGCTGCTTTTGTTGTACTACTCATCGGTGTCGTCTTCATTGGTACTGCGAGTAGCTACGGGGAGTCCGTGTTTCTTGGATATATGGAGCGGTTACCGTCCAAGCAGGTCGGTGCGTGGTCCTCCGGGACGGGCCTGTCGGGCGTTGCTGCCTCTCTTATTTATCTCGGACTGACACACGCTGGTTTTTCAAACTCCTCTATCTTCCTCATGAGCACACCGTTTCTTGCGATGTACTGGGCATTTTACTTTTTCGGCCTTAAACTGCCCGTTGAAACGCGGGAGGGTGGGTACAAAGCAATGGTGAACTGGAAGGGCACGCCGTGGAGGTCCATCACTCCGGTGCCTCATAATAAGATGCCCGAATGCTTGAAGGAGATGCGACAGGAACAATGTTTGGCAACTGAGGGGTACGAAGATGGCGTGTACTCTGAGCAAGACGGAGACGACTCGCACCGGTCGCAAACCTTCAACGAGTATACTTGGCCTATTTTGAAGTCGATGCACAAGTTTACATTGTGGAACAACTTCAACCTTGCCAGTGTGTACATTGCGGAGTACGCTGTTCAGTTCATGGCACCTTTCTGTTTCCCTTGCAAGCAACTGAAGGAGAGCAAGAGCTTCTGGATAAAGAATGCGTTCGTATTGACACAGTTCTGCTATCAGTTTGGTGTTTTGATTTCTCGCAGCAGTCTTGTGTGCGTTCGCATTCGGCAGGTGTGGATTTTGACTGTTATTCAAGTGATTAACGCTGTCGCATGGTTTGTGGAAGCAAAGGTACACTTCCTGGAGGACCCCGACGATGAGAAGCGGCAGCTTGCATTCACTTTCATTTTGTTTGCGTGGATGGTTTTTGTGGGGCTTTTGGGTGGGGCCTCTTATGTGAATGTCTTCTACAACATACTTGAGGAGACGAAGGAGGCTCAGAATGCTGAGATTGCTGAATTCGTTGCTTGGCGCGGGAGGAAGAGGGCACCTGGGCTATCAAGTGAGCGCGTTTTTAACGATACAGAGTTTGGGGAGCCTTTGGGCTCAGAAGAGGAGGAAGCCACCATTATACGAGACTGTGTTGCTCACATTACCGCCGAGTGGAAAACAAAGCGTGACATGGCCATGAACATCGGTGCCCTTTACGTTACTGTTGGCATCACGCTTGGATCCCTCCTTGATCTCTTTTTTACGGTGGTCGTACTGCGCGGTGGTGGTTGCAGTTAGCGTCTCTGCTACCATTGTGGTCTCACACTCTCTCTTGTAAGCTTTTTTCTTTGTTTTCTTTAATTAATTAATGTACCTCCCCCTCTTTGTTTGAATCCGGGTCATGGGAAGTGTCTTTCCCCTAGATAATCCGTTTTCTCGTTTGTGTGGCACTAGCACACACAAGATATGCCTTTTCAGCGGACTTTAAACAGCTGACATCGTTTTCATTTCTGAGGGTTAATACGATACAAAGTCGGGAGGTAGGCGCATGAGTAAACAGTTTTGAAGGAAAAAAAACTGAACGAGCGCGAGTAAAACATGATAAAGCTAAAAAGGAGGTGTTACGGTAGTAAAGCAAAGAAAAATAGAAAGTGCGATGTTGGTAGAAAAGGGAAACAAACGTGGGTGCCGCGGGAGAATTTTGTTGCATGATACCGTTATCCCACATCTGTTTCCCATATATTTTTCATAGTTTCGTTGAAACCCTTCGTGCTATGCCACTTTTAATGCCCCCTCATGCTTTTCATAACTATAAATCGTAAGAAAATTCGGAAGGGCGAGTGTCCCTCTCATTTATTTATTGAAGCAAGCCATTGTTACACAAGAACTAAACCTTCACTACCTTCTCGCAATCTTTCTGCACCAACTCATTCATTTTTCTGAATGCATTGTGGAATCACGTGCTAATCTAACTAGTAGCGTTTCCGGGCTCACTAACACTGTCGTTTTGGTACCTTACTGTCGGTGGTAGAAGCAGTGATATTTTAAAAAATCGGTTATATCTTGCTTCTTGACGTTGATTATCCATGTGTCTCAACCTCCACGGGTAGAGCGAGCGTTCGGGCCGTTTCACCACCGTTTATTATTGTTTTTTTGTTGGGAATCTTTTTCTGCTTTCGTTGTCGTTGCATTACGGAGGTGTTTGTTTCTTGGGGGAATTTACTACATGCTGGATGCTCCTGTTTATACCCCAACGTGCTAGGCTTTTTTTCTTCGCTTTTTTGATTTTTGTGCGGCATCTTTGCTACGCAATAAGGTTACAAGTGCTTCGATGAGCATAGGACGTGCTTGGGTAAGTAAATTTCATCTTCAAAGTTATCTACGACATTCTTGGTGTTGTTTACCGGCACTGAAATCTTTCACCGCCAACTAGCAGACTTGAAGATGGCACACGGACGAGTTATTGAGTGGTTCTACGACTCCCTTCCCTCCTGTGTAGGTTTGTGGGATCACACAGGTCGTTCCGATGGCGAATGTGACGTGCTGCAGCGGTCTTCGTGTTCGCTGTGTGACTCACGGCGGCACTTGTTGAGAACTATTCCCAAGGCATATAAATCCTACAAGGATCTTAAACATGGGGACCTCACGGAGGAACCAACTGATGCGGCGGAACGACATGTCACCGCCATACGGATTATCCTGCAAGTGGGCTACAACAAATATGCTCTCGATGTGCCTAGCGGCCATGTGCTTACGGTTTCTGCTTTCTTGGATGATCTGTGCTGTCAGCTGCTATTAGCGATGGCCGGGGGAAGGTATGATATGGATGATGACGTAGCCGTGTGGTGGGAGTTTCTGGAGGACGCTGTTGAGGCGTTGGGTATGCACGCTGTGTTGGGAATTGGTGGGGATGGAAGTACGCCCCTGCTGCGTCCCCTCATAACCACACAGTGCTCTCCACATTCTGCTCGCGGTGCGTCGGAACACGAAGCAGGATGTTTGTTTCCACTGAGAAGGTGGATCGCGGTCGTGCGGCATATTTGCAGAACCGTGGACGGAGTGGTGCACCTTCCTAGTTGTGACGCTGCTCATAGTGGTGGCCCAAATGCAGGTGACACGCGGGATGCAGGAGGGAAGGGGACTACGGGGATGCTCCTGAATGGGGCCAACCCGCTGGACTCGTTGCTTTCAGCTGTTAAGTTACTTTGCAGCTGCCTTTCTAACTCCTTCTTTTGTCACGTGCCGGCGGTGTGTGGCTTAGTGAGAGGGTCTCAGGCCGTGGCAAGCGGCGGAGATGCGCCGAAGACCGAAAGTAGCGCCCAGCATTTAATTAGGTTAGCTATACGCACCAATATAATTACTTCTTGTCGTCGACATGTTGCAACGGCGTTAGGTGACAGCAACTCTCCACCCGTTACCGATGAAGCACTGCGCGAAGGCCGCTGTTCAACACAAAGTGTGCTTGGGCAGCTGATTTTGCTCCGATGTACTCATGAAGAGGGCTGTGTAGGATCTGAGGGAGAAAAACGAGGAGGATGTTTCTGCTGGCTATTAGTTGCTTCATCGCTAGTTGGTGCTGCCTTTTGTGTCCTTGTGGATGAAGAAGGAAGTGTACCCTTACACACTGAGAGCTTTCTCCTGTGCTTTGTGCAGGTTGCTATTGAGGAGTGGAAGCGGAAACTGCAGCGGTATTCGCTGGGTGGAACGGAGGGTTTGGAGCTGCTAACACATCTGTTTCGTCGCATTGTGTATCAGTTGCAGTTGGGACGACTTGTTGACATCTTTGGCCGCTCAGCTGCTCTCGTGCCACGCATTTTGTCACGACAGTACGTTCTCGCCAGCACATTAGTTCTACCCAATACCGTTGGCAACATTAACGACGGTAGTGGGTCAGCTGCGGCCGTTACCAGCTGGTTACTGGACCACGCGATTCGACGCTGGAATTCTCATCCTTCCCTTTTACTTCCCTGTTGGTGTCGCCGTGGCGACGCGGTTAATGTTGTGCGTGACGCTCCGCACGACGACGAAGGTGCGTTAGGGGATGAATTACTTATACGTACTGTGTTAACCGGGCAGCACGGTGACCACTATTTTTTGCGTACCTTCGTAGACCACTGTGCTGCCGCTCGTCGCGGGCGACTCGGGAGTGGTGGGTCGTCCCCATTGGCCGAGATTCACTACTATAGCGTTATGTTGAATATCGTGAGGGACATGATGGCTGGAGATGCCATAAGTTTTTTAACAAAAAACGACTCTGACGCTAACAGCTCGACAACCGTCGGCAACGATGCTTTCCCACGATACGAATGCCTGAGGTTCTTCAACGATTGGATGGCAGTGATCCGCAAGGAACTCACGTGCTAACGGAAAGTTGCCGCATTTTTTTTCCGCGGTAACGATGGTTTTTGAGGGCCGCATTTATACTATCTCTTACTTCTTTGCCTGTGCCCGTGTTTTTTTATTTACCCTAATTTTTTTTCCTTTACTTTCCATTTTCTCGCTTTACCACTTCTCTCATACCAGATCCACCATTTCCCCGTATGCTCTTCCAATTGTCTCTGTCTTTTTTGAGGGCACCACCCCCTTTATTAACATCTTTGCTGCTTTTGTGCTTTATTATTTTTCTTTCCCCCTCTCGCTCACACACGCACACACACGACCAACTGGAACCAGGCTGTTTTGTTTACCACTCCTGGTGGTATATGTTTGTCTGCTGCTGCGGGAGTGCTTCACATCGTTGGTTCTAACTACTTCGTTCCGTAACGGCGAAGGGGAGGGTAGGGGAGGATCAAAGGTTAATCGGTACAACGTGTGAAAGTCAGAGCCAAACTTAGGCGGCCAAAAGGGCGGGAGGTGGCAGAATAGCAGTGGGGCAACAAAGTAAGGGAGTTAAGTGCCGCCGTGGATTTGGAGGAGGAAGAGGAAGGGGAACTTTCTCTCCGTAGTGAAGTTATATTTTTCTAGCTTTTCTCGATTTGTGCTTTTGACGTGTTGCACAACCGTGGAAAGGGGAGCAGAGGGACTGAGACCAGAGTGGGAAAGGGGTGCTTTTTGAGTACGGTAGAGGTTTCGAAGTCTAGTTGAAGTTGCGAGTGAGGGTTGTAAAATAAAAATAAATAAATCACGAAGCGGTGAAGCTCGTTGGACCTCTTTGCGCATCCCCGTGGGTTGATGCTTCGGCACGCGTTGAAACTTTTTTGCTGCGGTGTACCGCTAAACTCTCGCGTTGGTATATTTCCGCTTCACCTTGATCCACCCACTGTACAGCACAGGGAACTCTTCCGGCTGCTCGTGGGTGACATTGGGAAGGGATGCAGTCCCCCCAGAAGCGGTGGAAACACGGCAGAAATCCCGTGGTACTTCGAAGGTCTTGCGGGGAGTCTGCAGAAGAGTAGATGTGTGCCTTTTGAGCACCTTATATTGGTTCCCAACACACGTTTCCCCGTCGAGCTTCGGCTCTCAGCCCATATTGCGGCATTAACGTCACTTGTGACGCGTGGGCTTCCCCGCGTGCACGTTGATTTCACCGCACTTGAGAACCCAGATGATGATATGCTCTGTGTGTACGAATTAACTCAGAGATATAAGAATAGTACTCTTGTGCATTGGCTGCAGGATGCTCAGGAGATGCAAAAGTGGGCCTACTTCGGCGATGTGAAACACCGTGTTCCGCTCTTACTCTTGCAAACCGTGAGCATTCCTGTCACCGCTGTGGGTAAAGCAGGCGACGCCCGAATGCTTGAAAAGATCAGCGCCAACAGCGAGGGCATCTCGAATATGCCGGGGGAAGCCGCGGAGCACTCCAAAAAGGAGTGTGGGAGTGTGGGTGGTGAACCACCGCGGAACAGTGATAATTCCGCTAATGGCAGCAAGGTAAGTAGTGAGTACCCATCGGATGGTTGGATAAATGAGGGTGGTGGCGAAGAGGAAGTTGAAATAAGCCCGGCGTATCAATGTTACCCGAGGGCACTGTGGCTCGCCAATTCGGACGATACTCCGTTACACCTTGAAGCTGTGGACGAGGGTGACCACGAAATCAACAACGCAAAGGATGACTGTGACGAGGGTGCCGTTACTATTAGAGCAAACCCCAGTTCACAAGCGGAGGGGGACCCTCACGCCGTGAGCACACGACGTTTTTTCAGTGCCCTCAGCGCCACCCACGATCGTGCGTTGTGTGCGGTGCAGGTGGGCCGGAAGATTCATGACCTTGTGAAGGAACTCTGTCTAACTCCGAGTCACTCTCAAAAACCACACGAAGGTTTCAGTACTGCGCCGATGCCGCAACCCCGCGTTGAGGTTTATTCCGTTCCTCGGTGCTGTGGGGCCGACGTAAGGCAAGCGCTATGGGAACGGGAGGTGGATCCTTCGGCACTGCTGACGGAGCCTGTAAATCATTACATCAATAGTCATGGTCTATACCGTGATTATCGTAAGGATGTTTTCCCCAAGATGACATACATTTTACACAGTATACCCTCGAGCAACCGTACTGAGAACAAGATACGTAAAGGAAGGTTGCCGAATATTGGGTTCACTTCTGTTCTCTCCTTTCCGGGGATAATCCCCCGGCTTGAATTGCACTATGACAAGAACAACAGCTTGGCATGTGATTTGTACGAAAAGTTGAGCATATTTAGCACACCTGAGGGTATGGAACCGGATCTCATTGTTCCCATTGGTGGTGATGGTTACATGATGCATTGCATCAGGAATAACTGGAGTCGATTCCTACCCTTTTTTGGAGTGAATGCTGGACATGTAGGTTACCTTCTGAACGACCCCTCCACCGTCGAGGAGCTTCTCACTGCACCCCTGAAGCTGCACACTACAACCATGCTTTACTGCTTGGCTGAGAGGGAGGATGCACTTAGCGGGGAGAAAGTCCTTCTTTCCGAGCTTGCCTTCAACGATGCGTGGGTTGAGCGTTCGAGTGGACAGACAGCACTCATCCGTATTCTTATCAATGGCGAGGAGCGGATTCATCGATTACGCGGTGATGGAGTGCTGGTGTCCACAGCGGCTGGAAGTACGGCTTACTGTCGCGCACTCGGTGCTTCTCCAGTTCCTGTCGGCGCACCCCTGATCCAAGTGGTTGGGAGTAATGTAGTGTCACCTGCTCAATGGAGGCCTACGCACCTGCACCAGGAGGATCAGGTGGAACTGGAGGTGATTGACAGCGCCAAGCGACCTTGTCGGTGCTTCGTGGATTCCGTTGATGTCGGGAATGTCACGCGCTTGCAGGTGCGTTCGAGCAGGGCAGCCGGAGTTGTAATTGCTTTTGCGTGTAGTTGCGATCTCCAGCAGAAGCTGTACGAAATGCAGTTCCCCGCGAACATGTGAGCGGCTGACATTTGCAGCAACGCGAAACGATGATAATGATGATTTGTACGAAATCCAAAACGAAACCTGTAGAGCGGATAAAAAGTCACGTGTGATTTGCATTGGCCTTACTGTACGTTTGCTCCTTTACTTTGTAGCTATTCGCTTTCTCGTTGATGAGTGTGAGAGTTGCACAGGTTGGTGGACATGAGTGTTTTTGTGTGGTTGTCGAGGGTAATGTGGTGACGAGGTAAACAAGGCAATGGAGCAAAGCTTGCTGGGGAGTGGTGGTGGATGGATTCCGTTTACTCTCTTTTGCATCTTTTTGGTGGGGTCTTTTTCGTTGTTGTTTCGCTGTGTGCCGCGGTGGAGTTCCTTTCCGTTTGCAAAACGGCGCATATTTCATATCGGTGATATCATGGTAAAGGTCACATAGATTAGATAAGTGCATCTTTTCCCTCCGGGCCTTAATTGTTCAATTTTGTATAAAAAGGCTCTATCTTCCTTTTGCTGATGGTCGGTCCCGCAAGGAGGTGATAGAACGATCGCCCATGTATCTGTGCGCGCACTCGGATGATTGTGGTGTGTAAGAGCGGGCGCAGCGTCGACGGGCTCGTCTGCTCGTTCCGTAGGATGTGATTACAATCTTTTCTTGCCCTTGTTATTTATGCCGATTTTAGTTGTGGCCGTTTCAAGCTGTCTTCCCTCCCTCGAACATCCCAAACTTCTTCTATTTTTTTCTTTTCTTACCAGTGCTAGAGTGTACCAAGGGACCGTTCTGGTCGTACGGGGAGAAAGGCGTGGAGTTTGCCACTCTAGCGCAAGGATATAGGTTCAGTTAAGCAACAAAACTGAAATAGAAGGTTTCCGGAGAGGTATCAGAAAAAAAATTATTAATAACAGAGATTAAAGTGCGAACGGTTGCAGACAGGCAATAAGAGGTCGAACCAACGGAAAGACAACAAGTTCATATGCAACACACCGAGGCGCAGTCACAGCAGATTTTGCCGCGTAGTGGGCGGGGTGGCGAATGTTTCGCAGATACACACACTCAAGTTGACGATGGGGCAAGTGTGGTTTTTCCTGCCACTGGTGGTTTATGCAGTCAATCTCAAACCCCCCAGGCTCCGCGTAGGAGGCCTCGTGTCATCACAGCACAAGACCTCGACGAGGCCCTTTTGCAAGCGATTGAGGGTAAGATCACCCGAAAAAATGCATGGGTTTCAAAAGATGCAAGTAACCTACTCGATGGGATCACTCAAACCGTTGAGAGCACTTTGGACTCCAATAGTACCGTGGACGAGTACACCAGTTTCGCAAAAGTTGCCACCGTTGTGGAGGGATGCTCAAAGGTGTGGACAAGCCGCGTGGACAGCACATATCAGCGTTCAAATCAGATGGTACGCCGCCTGCTGAGGAACGAGGATGAGGGCCACGGAAGCGATGAAGAGAACAAAGAGGAGGGCGACGGAGAGGGTGGAGCCCCTAGCACAAGCGCTGCGGCCGAACGTAGAAGGAGGGCTGCACAACGTAAAGGTCAGACTGTTCGCACCATCGCATTTGATTTATCTGAGATCAACCTAGATCGAAAAGCGCGATTGGCACTTGTACGCACTGGTGTAAGTGCACAGTTTCGTGCAATAACAGAAAAATTTGACCAAGGAAATGCACAGGGGTTGCTAGTGCACAACACCCCGATCGGCGGTGCGGGGAACCTTATTCTCGATGTGGATTACGTACGAGAACCGGATGGTGACTACACAGCCGACTGCGGAAGGCACTCTGGTCAATCAGATAAAGTTAAACGTGAGCCAGATGAAGGCGAGAACATCAACACTACGGCACGAGGGTTCGCCGACGGAGGAATTGAGGATGGGGTTGATGAAGGGCTCGGGATCACTCTTGACCTTCCACCCTTCACGGCATCACATATGCAATCCAATGCGGAGAAAAGCTCACTTTTTGTTTGTGGCGGGGGCCACCTAGTTGGGGACGGTGCTGGCAGTGCTGTCAGTACAAACGATCGTAGCGGTGAAGGTGCAAGAGTTAGTTCTAGTAGTTTTTCCACTGATCCCAACGCCTCAGGCCGACCTTCACTGACGGTGCCGTCCCTGCTGGCAGTACCCCATACCGTGCAGGGGAACCCGGACGTGTTGCCCGACGACGCGACGCGCGTAGCCACGAATGAGCAGGATGGCAATGAAGAGCACGATTACCAAGATGGTGGCTGGTTTGATGGTATGGATGGTGCTGACGCCGATTACGGTTTACACGATGGTGGTGAAAGTATCGACCAGGATCGCTATACGGCTGACAACGATAGAGGGGAAGAAAGCAACCCTGAGTTGTCCCCAGAGCGTGTTGCTTTGGAAGCTCGTCGCTTGGTTTCGGGCGTTACTGATCTCAACATCATGGACAATCGTCTGCGTAATAAACAACTCGCACTTGAGGTGGATGACCCCAGTGGGTGGGTTCCAATGGCTGAGCCCGTGAGCAATCCCATGTTTGGGGCCAGAGCACGCAAGAACTCAACGATCATGATGACTCTGCGCAAGCAACACCATTTCCTTGGGCCCAGCGTGGCCCAATCTTCCATATCCACCCAATCCTTGAAACGCTTGAAACGTGAAGCTGCGGTTTTTGACTTACCGGGTGAGCTGGAAGCCGTTTCGGCGACGGCTTCTCGTCGGTCTGCGGGGACAAAGGAAAAATCTACAAAAGGAGATGATTGCATTCATCTTCCACCTGTGTTTGCGCTGCTAGAGGACAGCGGCGTGGACAATTCGGCGTTAAAGCAAAGCACTTCCGAAGGAAAAAACATGAGTGCACTTGGGAAGGAGTTGCTGCTAGGAAGGGATTCTAGCGCAATAAAACCGTACCTGCAGACGTCTGTGGAGCTGACTAAGGCGCAGGAAGCTGGCTTGTTGGTGCGGGAAAACCCTGTGCCGGGCGTGACCGTTCCATCGTATCTTCCCTATCCCATAACAGTACCAGTTTTTTTTCAACCGTTTTCAACGCCGCTTTCGCAGTGGAACCTCCTTCGCAAGTCGGCAACGGGAAGCACTATACATCATTATAACAATACCACTAGCTACGGCTACGCAGACGAGGATGCAGATGGTAACGGGGCTGGCGACATGCCAGCGGAATTCTTTCACGGTGGTGTTGATTCCGACAACGACTATGGCGATGTGGGGACCTACGACGGTTTCAACGACAGTACCAGGGATGACACCTTAGACAATCCACTAAAGCTTGCACAAGCACAAATATTCGCCAGCCTTGATCAAGCTGATTTGATACGTTCAAGTACCGCACTAACAACGTTGAGCGGCAATAGCGCACGTCCCAGCAGCATGAATGTGAGTGACGTTGCCGACATAGATCCAGACACAGTCGTGAAAGTATTGCATGCGCCGGAGGCTATGCTTCCTACGCAGGTAGATGTTGTGTTGTTGAGAAAGATTATGTGGGCTTCGCTGACCGGAGCTGCAGGGTGCGAAGTAACTGGGCAGCAGGAGTCACAACGCGTGTCGAGGCGAAAGCGTGGTCGCGTGGCGGGAACAGAAGGGCCCACCCAGAAAGAAGATAATCAGGGTTCCGATGACGGGGTGAAGAAGGTACGGTTTAGTGAAGTTGTGCTTCAGCTACTACCGCAAGTTAGCACTGTGTCTGCCACAGGTGCCCTCTCACCGGCCTTTTTCTTCTTTTCTTTGTTGTTTCTTGCCAATGAACACGGACTTCTCATTGAGAGTATCCCAACACTGGACGACCTAGTTATTCATGTTCCGCCGCAACGGGGGGACGCATCAGAGACCATGGTGAATGCAGACTAGGGTAGGTACGTCCACAGAATTCGTGTGCTCACATACGTATGAGCGTAGAAGTGTGCGTGTTGCTTGCGTTGATGTATTCCCATTCTTCTTAGTGTGGTATGTGTGCGTGTGGGAAAAAGTGAGGAGGGGGGCGGCGCAGAAGGAAAAAGAAGTGACACAATTGCAGGGGGTATATCATTGTCTTATGTGTGCACATGTATTCAACTCCAGTTCCCTTCTTCTGGTTTCCACCTAATTTAAGGTTCATGCGCACATACTCTTGAATCCGGTAATTTGCCCTTGCTGTTCTCCAGTTTCGAGGGTGCAATGGATTAAAAGTGTGCGTAAATGAATGAGGCGTTATGCACTTTTGTGTTTTAGAGAAGAATGGCGGCGGGCGCGCACTGTGTATAGAGTGCACTGCGGACCAAAGCCAGGGTAGCAGGTGGTTGTCATGTTTGTTCGTCTGTTTGTTTCATAGTTTTTATGATTTCCCCCCCGTGTCTTGGTCCCTTACTCCGTTGTTTTTTGTCGAATTTGTACTGTGTTGCCCGGGGTGAGCTGTGCTCTGTTTTTGTACCAGTGCGGTGCGGTTTCGCTTCCCAGGTTACAATTTTTGGTGTCGCTTTTTATTCCTCTCCCTTTTGTGACTGAACGCTTTGTACCATTAGGAGGCTGCCACAAAGTAATGGTCTGCGACTGTTCCACAAACTGACTTCACAAGAAGGCATATTTGGCATAGGTAACGGGGCAATCTTCACTTGCCGTGGGAGCGTTGGCAGACGCATATATTTTTTTCGTTTATTCACTTGAGCGATACAAGGGAAAGGAGGAGAGGGGGGAGGGGAAGGTACATCTGGAGGAAGCGGCTCAATATCGAAGAGGGGAAGCTACTCTCGAGAGGGAAGAATCTCTGCTCCGAAGTAGCTGCCGCAGTAGAGGGCTCAGGTGTTTTTTGTCTTTTGCTGGGAAGGCCTTGAAATGGCCTTTTCACTTCCAAAAAAATATTACCTTATCGTGCACGATGCCATCCGAAAGGTGTTGGGGAATGACGCTGAGATTTCTGCTTTCGTAACGTCCCAAGGGAAGTTTCAGTGTCACATGCTCGTAAACTCTACGACTACCGACCCCGATCTCTCCAACACAGTCACTGGCAACCCGGTGGGTGGTAGTGCAGGCAACGCGGACAAAAAGGGGGAAGTGTGTGGTTTTGTGAAGGACTTCGCCGCGAGGCTACAGCGCTGCCTCGGGGTTTGCGACATTGTTGCGTGCCGTCGGCGGCTTGATATTGTTTTCATGGACCGTGAGGTGCTGCGTCTTGCACTGGGAGCGCCAAGGAGAGCCATCAATAACTTACGGCACCCTTGCGAGATAAACGAGGAACCCGACTGGACACGGCGGAACCGCCTGCGGATATCCCTAGGCTTTGACGAGGACCTTTTCATTGGGGTGTGTGATTTGAAAATTGCCCTCGCCGCCCGCCTCATGGAGAGATGGGTGTATGACAAGTATTGCAAGGGCAATGTTGGTAAACTGAAGGGTGAGTCCGCAAAGCGGCTGCTATGGGAGAGACAGAGACATCTCTATCCGCCTGTAACATACTGGCAAGCGCACGGTTATCTACTATCACAGGAGTACCCATGCGACCACCACATCACTCTCGTAGGGACAATTGCGCAAAATTTTGCCAAATACTACGGTGAATTTCCCCTTGACAATCCGTATTGCCCTGGGGAGGACCTCAACACAATTGGCTGCGTGCAGGAACTTTGCCGAGCATGGAAACAGTTGCCGGTAGATGAGGGCGGAGCGGAGGTGTTGTTGAAACTTGGTGTGGAGCCTCCGGTTACACAATAGTATTGTTCCAAGCATCACAATTGTTCTTGTGGTTACCATGTTGGGGGGATGTTGCTGGTCCCTTCGCACATTGAGTTGTTCTTTGGTGTCGCAAGGAGATCACCATCCTATCCTTCTTTTTTTTCTTATACCTTCCTGCCATGTTTGGGCATACTTCTCCCCTTGAAATTTCAAAAAATAATTAGGCCTAGAGTAGTGCTCCATCCCTTCTTCAGCGTGAAGATTATTTACTGCTTTTTTTTTTCTGCTTTTTAGGGTAACAGAAGAGCATGGTGGTGGGTGGTGATCGCTCTAGCGGTGAGAAGGGAGGCGCCGGTGACGGTCATAGCGACAGCGATTGTTCTTCCCCTTCTTCCACATCCACTTCTTTATCGTCAAAATTACCATGTGCACCTGCGGCCCAACAGTCTGATGAATTCACTGATGTTCCAACCTCTCGGGAGAGTACAACAGGGGCGATTTCATCCTCTGAGCGTTCGCGGCGACTCGCCCTCTTCGGCAGTCGGGCCTTAGCGGCAGGCTCAAAAGGGCACCACATTGCTGGACCATCTTCTTCAACCACCTCACCGGTGACTGCGGTGACATCTTGCTCACGTGCCGACCAGAGACAAGGAGTGTCTCCTTACGGTGCGCGACGGGGTGATATTTCGGCTTTTGTTCGTCCAAGTAGTGAAGTTTCATCGCAGGGTAAGTATTTGGTTGTTGGCGATGGGATGATGGCACCCTTCATGGCTTTGTGCCTTCGTGTCCATGGTCTCGAATGTGACCTGGCGCATCATATCAGCAGTAATGACGCCGATCGCGGAACAGTTGTGTTGACACCCTCGCTAACGCAGGTAATGGGTGATGTGCTGAACGTCAGTGTTCCAAGCGGCAGCGTTGTTGGACGTATCCTCACCTTTGATCATGTTGGAAACGACATGTGTGATATCGACCTTAATGAGTTTCGTGAAAAGGGCGAAAGCCCCACATTTTTCTGCTGTGATAGGCTAAAGTTGGAGCGTGCACTTCTCTCACTGTGCGAGGTCGGGGTGCACAGCTGCCACGTGTTGCCGAAGCCGCTTATTGACCGTGGTGGGCTTGAAGCGCTGGACTCGGGAGGTGTTCGCGTTCGCTTTGCGAGCGGCCATCATCAGGACTATCTGGGCCTTATATGCACGGGGCGTAGCCAGGAGCGTGTACCTGAGCTGACGATCACTAACGAGGAGCTTCAGTTGCGTGCAGAAAACGCCGAAAAGTTCCGTGAAGCACAAGCAAAGGCAGTGCGATGGTTGGAGATGTGTGTACCTCCGTTACCTGAGTTGGGTCGGTTTGAGAAGCGTTTCACCCCTGGCTCTCAGGAGATTGTTGAGCTTCTCACTCCTCGTGATGCGAAGATGACTGTGCGTCCGACTATGATGGCAACGAAGTTGTTCTACAATGTGACCATTACTATACCTGACAGCACACCGGACCCACGGTTGAAGAGTAGTAGCACAAAGCAATTCTGGGATGACGTAGTTATGCACTGGACGTCCGGTATACCTGGATATGTTTCACACACGATGTTCCGTCCAATTATGACACACATGCAGCAACACTTCACGAAGAGTAGTGCGCTCGTGTATCGCACTCCGCTCTTCCTTATGCCGCACTGGTCGGAGGGTGGTGGGAGGGTTATTAAAGTTGCGCACGCGGCTCATGGCGCAGCTTTTGACGCAGTTGATGTCGCCGATGCACAAGGCTTCACAGACTGCTTCTGCCTTGCGCGTACAATTGCCGAAGGAAATGATGTCCAGCAGTTCCTGCGTGATAGGCGGCTGCAGGTGATGGAGGAACTTGATCACCACGCGACGCTGCTTAACTACGGTGTGCGGGAACGAGGTCAGGTTGCCTACATGAGTTCCAGATTTGCCATGAAAGTATTACGACGTTACAAGAAAAACTGGAGAAGCATTCTTCAAAACTATGTGACACTGATGCCCAAGATAGTGAAGTGAATTTTATGCATGCTCGGCTGGATCGAATAAAGGTGGGAAGAGTTAAGGCCTGGCAGATATGTTCCTGTGGAGGGGAGGAAATATGCAGGTATTGTGTGTGTATGTGCAGGGTATTGGGCTAAGAGAGTGGGGCAAGCGACTAATGGACCACCATAGGTCAGGAGGAAGAGGAGGGGAACACCACCTGGTGCTTCGTGTATCCTGACCGTAACGGGGAGCCGGGGGAGGTTCTCACCCTACTACCCTTGAACACGCTTACCAAAATTGTATGTATGCGTGCAGACTTAGGATTTCTCCAAAGCTGTTGTACCCACTGTTGTCACGGTGTATTATGACATATTTACTTGTATTTTTATCTTACTGAGTTTTTCTAACCCTTCACCTCTGTTCATTACTTCCCTCTTGCTGCATGCGTGCCTAACTTGCACGGGAATGTCCTTTTGATCAGCTTGCGATGCAGAGATGGAGCCAGAGACTTCACGCAGTTAACAAAGCCACGGGACGTCGCTGGAGCCCTATACCGAAGCCACCACCGCAGGATTTCGACCGCCTTTGCGGGACCCACAGCGTACTCAACACATTGCGCGCATTCTATTTGGCCCCGCGAAGGCTCCATCCACACCGTCGGCAATTGTGCTCCCTCTATGTGCGTGACTTTCGCTTGGAGGCGAGTTGCAACACCAAAAAAAATGGTGATGATGATGCAGAAAAATCTAATGATGGACATGACGTATGGATTCCCAAGCAGTACCCGAACATGCAGCGTATTGTGCGTCTTGCGCGCGCGTTGAGCGTTGCAGTGCATCCCGTGGAGCGTCGTGAGTTAGTGCGTCTCTGTGGCGAACGACGCAACCAAAACGTTGTGCTGGAAGTGTCAACCTTCACTCCGAGGGATGTTGTGGCGTCCCCTTGGGAGAGTGGTAGAAGAGTGTGGGATGCAGACGGACGAGGCATGACTGAAGGTGGGGTACAGACGGATGACGTGGTATTTCTTGACCACGTGATTGATCCTGCCAATGTTGGTGCTATCATGAGATCTGCATTTTTCATGGGTTTGCGGCGGATTGTCCTTAGCAGCGACAGCGCTGGATGTACCGCTGCTGTTTGCCGCTCCAGTGCGGGTTTTATGGAGTACATGAGCGTGTACCGTGCTGTTGTTCCGACGTTAACATTTCTCGAGAATACTGTTGCTCAACAAAAAGCGCGTGATGACGGCCACCTGCTGGAAATCTACGCGACGTCTCCGATGCCGCGGCGTGGCGTGACCACGTGCAGCGCGAGAGAACTTCCCTCAGTGTCTTGCGGTCCCGTCAACAAGCCTCGACGTCGTTTGCTGTTACTAGGGAATGAAGGCGCTGGTTTGCCTTCAGAGGTTATGGGGCTTTGCACGCATACCGCGCACATACCACTTGCGCCTGAACGCAGCCACTTCATGTCTACAGCGGTGGATGGAGGACTGGTTGCTGGGGGGAATGATCGGAATACGTGGCGTACCCGCGGTGAAGAAGCCGAAGATATCGCACATCTACGACCAGAGGAGGTGTCCCTTAATGTGAGTGCTGCTAGTGCCCTTATTCTCGCAGCGTTGAGACGTGGTGACGGAGCTGTGGAGGTGTATAGGAATCACTAAAGAAGATGTGAACTGAAGTTGAGAACGGCAGGGCGCCGTGTGAGGGGTGAAGAACAGGTGCGACTATATGTGTTACTGTGCCTCGCTGTTGTTGCTCCTCATACGTGACTTTTTATCCTTTCTCAGGTTGGAATATCGTTGCTTAGTGTGTGCCCGGCGGGCTCCCTCGCTGTTTTTTTCTCTGCTGTTAATTTTCGTGTTGTGCCACCGAGCGTTTGCATTAACACCCGCTGGTTGTTAACCCAGCATTGGAAGTGAATCGTATCCTCGTTAAGGAAGTTGAAAAAAAGGAGGGGTATTGATGTATCTGGCGGTCGGTGGCATGCCGCAACGAGTTGCGGCGGCGCTATAGCGATGCCACACCGAGCTGTTCATTTTTATGGGGCATGCACCTTTATTGTTATGGCGGACAATAATTTACAACCTATTCCCCACAGCACTGCGCTGTCATTGCAGTATCACATGCACGTGTATGCCCATTTTTCTCCCTTTTTATGGTATCTAACTCTTCCCATGGGAAAACTGCTACCCAGTCTCAGTGCTCAGGCGACCGGTAGCACTTTGTCGCGACAATTTGTGCAAGGTTAAATATCGAATTTTGGCTGCCTGAAAATCTGCCCATCAGCAGTAATGAGCAACCACGGGGGCAGCAGCAGCCTCGACGCTCTCGGTGGCGTCGAGACAGCGGCTGCAGAGACGACAAGAAACATCGTGCTCGGCCTCCCGAAGGACGGTCCAGTTCCTGGTAGTAGTGATGCGGCGTCTCTGCAGGCCGCAGAAGCGTTCATCGGATCGATACAACAGGAAATAATGGCGTGTGATATGGCAAATGCTCGCGCCATGGAACTCTATGCCCGCCACTGGTGGACGAAAGTGCCATACTTCGGAAAACGGTTTGGGTCCACTACAGCAACCTTGGAGGTTGCGGGGGCAGATGGAGGAGGGGTTAGTGGCTTGCCTGCGTGTACCGGGACATCGGACTGCCAGCACAAACATATGCGGTTGGAGCGTTCCTCAGAGGTGGCGGCGGTTCCGGGCACCTCGAGGGGCCAGCAGCAGCGACTTAACAGTTGGTTCTTTAAGCTTCGTCACCCCGGTTGGGTTCCGATCATACAACGGCCGTGGGTGCCGTACTTCTGCATTGGTTGCTTGATGCTCGTTTGGACACCTGATATTTGGAAGTTGCGAACGCTGCACTGGTGCGACTATCAATATGCGGAGTTTCGTCGTGCCGTTCATAGGGCGTATTGGCGTGCAACGATGAGTGCCGAAGATTATAAGGAGCTGATGGAAGAACTTGAGCGCGGGCGGCCACCACCATTTGGGGTCTCAAAGTGTCCCTTGTGACGAGGACTTTGTGAGGGGAAAAGACTTGTGTTTGAATGCTCGGAGAACACGCGCGAGGGTGTTCCAGGAAACTAATGTAAAGGGCAGCAGTACATATACATTTGCGTACTGATATTTTCCTCCTATCGTTGGTTTAAGGGTGGGGTAATGCGTTTCATGGTCATAAGAGACATTATATGGAGTGTTGTGCGAATGCATGTAATTTGGACCCATTAAAGGCATGGTTCGGCGAAATCGGTGATGCCGGTTTTCCTTTTTTTTTTTAACCTCTATTTATTAGCCGCGTGTCACGTAAAAGAAATATTTATGTTATTCACCCCAGTTATTTCCGGTTAGGTTGAGTTAGATTAAATGTTACCTAGTGTACATTTGTTGATAACCGTCATTGAAGCTGTATGTCTAAGTTGTGCGTCTGGTGTAACCCGCTGCCTCCAATTCTCGCAGTTAATCTTTTTCACTATTTTGTTCCTTTGTTTCTCTTTCTATATATATTACATATATATATATATATATATATATATATATGCGTGTGTGCGTGTTATTATTATCATTATGTGCTTCATGGTTAGTGTTGTGAAGAGGTCCAGGAGCAGAGGGCCTGATCATTTCCGTTTGTTTGTTTGTGTGTGTGTGTACCACCACTTTGGCATAAGGCAAAACCACGTTCGCATTAACTATACGGAAGAGGAGGAGGAAGGTGGCCGAACGTGCCGTTGGTACTTAGGGAAAGGGATACATGGGCTCCACGGAGGATGTCCCGCCGGTTGCTCATTCGGATGTCATCAATCAAGCGTGCGCAGTTGAGAAGTCGGTGGAGAAACCTGCAAAAGGTGGAGAGGCTTGGAGCATTGATTTCACGTTGCCGAAGATGAAACGCAAAACCACCAGAAAGGAGCGGGAGGCTATTTTATGCAGCAAAATACGGGGCCAGCTGCAAACACTGTCGACTTCAAGTTTCTCGAATATTGGGGACTCCCAGCAGGTATTTTGCTCTGGTAACAACACCGACAGCGAAGGTAATCGTCATCTGCAAACTGTCGATGTTGACGGTATGGCTGATCCCTCAACTTTGATTCCGAAGAATCTTCCTACCACGCGTGAGGATCTGGAGAAACGAGTATGCCTGCGCATCCCGAGGTTGTTGGCTGTAGCTAAGCAGTACCCGAAAAGCTGCGGTATCACTTCACTAACTTCCGTGTGGAATTATCTTTATACCCGCATCGGTGAAAACCCAATGGGTGCTGACCGGCCTCCTGTTTCTCAAGAGGAGGTAATGTCCATTATTGGTTTTTCGCCGCCATTTGATGCCATATCGTGGGGGCCGTTCACGGGGAACGGCACACTTATCCGATGGTTCCACGCTCTTAACCGGCACTTTGCAGTGAAGGGACGTGCGTATGTGCTTTATAAACCACAGGGGGTTTCCCGCACTGCCTGTACGGCTGAAGAAGCGCTGCGGCAACTGAAGGACGTTTTACAGAATCCCCAAGCAGCTGTGATATATCATTGCCATAATCATTATATGGTGCCGATCGGGTATCAGGAGATACCCCACGCGCAGGCAGATTGCTATGCACCGAACGTGCCTGAGAGTAGTTGCGACACAACCGTATTCATCGGTGATGTGAGTCGGGGGCGGCATGAGGCAATGTACGCTCGGAAGTGGAGCGATATTGTCAAGGATCTTATGACACAATCACCGGAGTTTTACAATATCCGCCGCCCAGAGTTGGGAATACAAACACGTGTTCCCAAAAAGAAAGGGTGTGACACGGACCGTGATCATGAGTCGGAGGGAAATAGAGGGCAACCGTTAGGTCAAAAAAGAGCCGTTATTTCTGTTGAACAGCCCACTGAAACGGTTCCGCCGCGGGATGCAGAAGCTGTTCTTTCACCAACTAGTGACCCCGAAGCTAAAGCCACTGTGGGACGAGCAGGGCCGCCGCCAAAGCGGAAGGCGAAAAAGGCGGGTGGGGGAAACTTACATTGCCTTATTTGTTTTCGTTGTGACCAGGTGGAGGAGCGACCGGAGCGGTTCGAAACGTCTTCTAGTGACCGTGACAGTGAAGGCAGCTCTTCATCCAGCAGTACGGGTGTTGATGAACCTGCAGCTGATGGCGGTAAGAACAGCACTGGAGGGATCGTATAAGGTACAATAGCTTTACACTTTAATTTGTGCATTTGAAAGACCTCCCAGTTAGTGTGTACACGCATGTATGGCAGCCCCTGGTGCAGCACCACGGCTGTTTTAATGAATTTTGCCTCGCAAGGATGAGAAACAGTTTTATTATAGTAATATATATATATTTTTTGGAGGGGGATACGGTGATATGGAACAAACATTAGACTGACTTTTTTCGTTCGTTATGAGATGAATCATTTCACCACCTGTGTATGCTCTACCTTCCGCTTGTTTTGTGTATTGTGTCTCCACTTTACTTTAGCCGGGTAATTTATTGTTACTCTTCTTCCGTTCACGGTGTATCTCCTCTGCGTATTGTATCAGGTACGAATTATACAGAAACCAAGTAACCACAGAGGGTTGAGGCAAAGTGTTTACGCCACAGACCGTTTCCTCCGCCGTCTGAAAGGCAGTGCGCAGCGTTGTGCGCTGACGTGTCGATAATCAAGAACGTAACGTATATATATATATATATATATATATATATATATATACCAATAATACAGATACAGCCAGATACATATAGGTGACTCTGAAGGTCGATATTTATTCGTATCACATGCCGGCAAAAAGCCGGAGACGGGGTTGTTCTTTGGACCTCTCCAGCGGGAATACTCTGAATGCTGGAGCGCCAAAAGGAGCTGTAGGCGGAGTGTCTAGGGCTGCTGAAGATGAACTCAGCCGTAGTGTTGCGTCCCCCGCAGACGCCGTCGAACTGCTGTCGAGGATGCAGGATCGTACGAAGGAGATTCAGAGAGCTGAGAAGGATGCGGACGCTCGTGAGAACCTCGTGAAAACTCGGTACGCCGGAGGTGCTTCAGCTACAGGGGGTACCACCGTGCCTTTTGATAAAAATGCGTTACTAACTGACATGATTGCTGAAGCACGTTACAATTTCCTTAAGCTTGATCAGAATCTCTCGGAGGATTACAACATAGCAACACGCCGTTTACACGCCGCTGTCTTTGGACACACTTCCGACTTTCTGCAACTCTTTCGTGATGTGAACCGCGCAAGCTCGCTAGTAGAGTCCCTGAAGAGCAGCGTTCAGGGAACGAAGGCTGTCATATCGACTATAAGTAAATCTGCCACATGCGGTAGGAAAGGTGGTGTAGTCGAAGAGGGGACCGATGCTTGCACCTCATCAGCATTGGGTTTCTCGATGTTCAGTAGCGGCTTGGGCTGTAGCAGTGGTTCCAATGACGACTCCGGCAATCGTGTTATCAAACCACGGACTCGACCGAGTCTCATTGCCACGAACTTAGCGCGCCGGCAGCCCCGAAGGGGCCTTGCTGGTGCTTTTGCAGCTCAACCAAGCAAAGACACCGGCACCCCTGGGAGTGGTGCTGGTTATAGCAATAGTACTGGCGGTAATGCTGACGGTAGGGGGTGGAGTCGAAGTGGGGGATGTCTTCTTGTGACCACACGCTCCCTCAACACTACGTCGGTGAGTTTATGGCAGACAATGATTTTGTCTGGCGGTGAATCAGCCGTCGGAGACTCAGCGTTAGGTTATCACCATCGATGGGCTGCGCAGCGAGGCATTGGAGAAGAATCGGATGATAAGGTTGAGAAGGCTAAGTCTCAGGATATTGCTGTGTTTGTGGATGTGCTGAGGCAGGAAGTGATGCAATCGATTGCAGAGCGACGGTATATGGAAACAGCGGAGCTGTTACGCAGTTCAGAGGCAGAGGCTGACGCGAAAGGGTGCTTATCTCTTGTACTAGAACTGGAGGAGTTACTTGTGCATTCAATTCGGATGCACGTGCAAACCCTTGTCATGCCACTGATGTATAGTGAAAGCCTGCACATACCACTAATTCAACTTCTTCTAAGATTTGGCCGTGTACAATGTGGATCGCAGCTGTTCTTCCATCTACACGCCGTATGGCTTGATGCTGAGATGGAGAAACTCCAGCTTCGTCTCGATTCGTACAAGGGGACACTCATCGCGAGTGATTTTCTTGTGTGTGCCATACTAGAAGTATTAGAGAGACAGAAGAACCTGTGGCGCACTGACCCCTCTATCGGCACTGCTGCTTGTCCTGCTAACGATAGCAATGAAGATGATAGCGGACTCGATTCTTCTCCAAAGGCGGGTGACACGAAGCTGCAAAGGACGGGATCACCGGGAAAAGTAACTGCTACTGACCATAATAATGGCTGCACCAAATCGGAACCTGTGGTGACACCAAGGATGCCCCCGAGTTCTACTGCGGTGCTGTGGGTGCATGACCGTTTGGATAAATTTGCGTGTGAGGTACTACAACCACGCGCCTTGAGCCACGGGACGGGGGCTGAAGGTGGTGATCCCTCGCGGTTCCGGCGAGCTGTTGTTATGGCAGCTGATGCCATTCGGACCGTGCGCCGCCTCGACCGATTCGGGTTTGCAGGCTGTGACACGCGGTTACTTGTTCTTCTCACCCCCAGTCTCATGTACTTGCAGACGGACTTCAGTCGCTGCACGAACAGCCGTCTGGCGACAACCGGTAGGGCTATGATTGAGCACTTGATACACGACGTGCGGCACATATATCTCACAAAAGGGAAAGGTTATAGTGTTAAGATGTGTGGTGAGGTTGCACGCCGGAACAACAGCGTTTGCCGAGAACTTCAACAACGACTCAAGATATTACCACGTTCTTCCTATGCACTGCTTGCTGAACTTTTGCTTGCCCCAGCTTCCTCAAGGTTATTCATGCCTCAGAATACAGGCAGCTGTGCGACACGCCCGGGCGAGTCTTCCGCGGGCCCGGTGCTCGTACCCGAGCAATACAGTTTTCTCCGCTATTCCAACGGCTGCACGCGCGTACACGGACTTCTTCTAACGTCAGTGTTACGTTTCGTAGCGGCCATGACGGGCTATGATGTGCTACCGCTAGAACTCGCTAAACAACAACAGCAAGAAGCTTTGGAGCAACTCGCAAACCAGGCGGAGTGTGCGTCCTTTCTCCTCTCCAACTCACTGGTGATTGAGTCACTTGACGTAACACTGCATCGTTTGTTTTTATCACTTATGCATACCACAATACGGCAGCGTCAGAGCCTCGTGGGATTTATGCTTTCTGGAGAGTTCAGTGAAATGCATCCGAAATTTTTTGACTGTGGTTCTCGGTCGTCGTCGTCAACTTATACTTTAGTGGGCAATCCGTGGGCACTAAGTGCGATGCAGCTGATGCTCGCTGATGTGTTGAGCACGTCCGTATGGATCGCATACCTTTCTCGTGGTGGGGCGTTGTCGCAGTTACTGCTTTTGCAGAGTGCTCAGGCGTTCCGCGTGCAGTATGTGGAGGAATTGCGTCGTGCTCTGCCGCGTATTGTGCAGGGTTGGATGGCGGCAACATTGAGCCTTGGGTATCGCCTTGACTCTGCGCGAGATTTGCTTCCTTGCGATGCCTTAGTTTTCCCTGTTACGGAGGCCGGCACTTCGACTGCACCGATGACGATGGCACCGGACAACCGCATGGTGGATGCAAGCGATCCCCGCGACGCGGTCGTGCGGCTGCTCGAGATATCGGCCGTCAACGAGTCGCGGCTCGCTCCCTTTTTGCTGTCGCTTGTGCAAAACTCGTTCACCTCGGGCTCCAGTACTGCGGAGGAAGCGGTATTGCTGTGTGCCCCGTTGCCGATGCCTACGTCACCGCTTTGGTGCTTACGAAGTAGGATTGGTAACTATCCGAAGTTCCCCATAGGACGCAAATTTAACCACGACGACGAGCTGTTTTTGTTTCACTTGTTTGTGCAAATAATGTTGAACGTTTTGGCTTACTTCCAGGAGCATTTGCTTGTTCCCAGCTATGTTGTGAATGAAAGATGGGCTTCTGCGCGACCCGATTCACCTTCTGATGGTGATACTAGCCCTCAGTCTCCAGGGTACACGTCAAAACGATGCCCTTCGCGAGGTTGTGTGTCCCCTCAAACGGAGTCTGTCGTAGCCATTTTATCGGCAGGTGGTGGAAATTATGTTGGTGCCGTTGCTCTCTTGCAGTTCATTATATATCGCCTGCTTCGGGATGTGTTGTGTCGGCCGCAGACGTGGAATGTGGTGTACGGCCTTCCCCCAGAAGCCAGCCGCTGGGCCGAAAATATGGTTCGGCAGCAAGTGTTCTTTTTTGCATTGTTCGTGCGGTTCTGGTCGCCTCTCTTCGTTGGAGGTGTGAACTTTCCGGTGGCGGCCGGCCGCCCCCCGGGATCGGGGAGTGATGAGAATGCAGATGGCATTTCGTCTATGCTTATCCTTCAGTGGCTAACGTGTACTGGAGGTTGTCAAGGAAAGCAGCAACATGGTAAAGGACCTTATGCTTTTGACATCGAGGCTTTGGCCTTCCCGCCTAACACCGTGGAATCAAGGGAAAGGGTGTATATACGCGAAACTAACTTAGGTGGGGTGTCCGGCGCTGCAACACCACCTGATGATCAACAGTCGGAGGGGGCAGGGCAGAAGGAAGGTAGCAGAAAATCCGCGGAGGATTCCACGACCGGCAGTGATTTTAGTCCCCCCTGCACCCCTAATGAAGGCAAAAATGATTTAAGTATGCTCATGCTGGGGTTGATTGGCTCTTTCTTTGATTCTCAAGGTGAGGCACGGGCCATGCCGGCCATAAACTCGGACCTCACAAGGAATCGAGTGGAGAAGCTGATGTCTTCATTGAATTTGTTGAGTGTTGTTAATAAGGAGGTGTTGGCTGAGAAGGGTGGTGCGGAGGGAAAGGACAGCGATGATGATGATGAAGATAGGGAGGAATCTCCATGTGGCACAAAGGAAGAACCGGTCGGTCCCATTAGCAAAAAAGAAGACTCAGCGAGGGAACAAACTTTTAAAGAGCCGCTACACTCGCGAACAGGAGGTGACACCAGTAAAGGAGGTGTGACACTGTTTCACGTGTACAATATGTTGCTACACTACCTTGCGCCGCTAACATGACCGGAAAGAGAATAGAAGGGTTCTGACGGGGTACTGAAAAATACCATACAGGGGAACGCCATACGCAGATATTTCCGTTGCGCTGTTGACAATTCTTTTGACAAGTACCCCTGCAGTGGGGACAAGAGATGAAATGCTTTTGGCGGCCGATGAGACCGTACCCGTCGTGGTGCAGTGGTGAAGTGGATGGATGGGAAAATAACAAATTGCCATAAGTTGCTGTTGCTTATCCACTTTATTTTTTTGTTAAAGTCGCGCATCTGCGAGTTCGTGGCCGTTTCGTATTTGATGCTTCTGAAATGATGTCGTGGTTGACGCACCGAGATCGTACCTTCTTTTCCTCTTTCTGTCTTCACCGGTTGTCTCTTTTCGTTTTTCCGCCTCCGGTGCCGTACTTCTCTCACTAGAACATCGCCGTAGTTTTTAATTTTGTCGTCACTGCTTTTAATAATACTATTGTTTCCTCCTTTTTGGAAAAGGCGGAAGCCGATCGTCAGCCGGCGTGTGACGTTGAGGAGGTGAGGCGCATGGATATTGTAATGTGAGAGGAATGCCGCAGTTGCTGAAAGAAGGGGGGGGAGAAGCCTTTACGTGGTGGAAAGTTTCACTTTGTTGCTGTCATGTTCATGCATATATATATACATGTACTGTGTGTATACATATGTGTGCCGTGTACGCCGTTGTATGTGTTTTGCTTTATCTTTTTGTTTTGCCTTATTGTCACACTTCGTTACCCCCGTGCGTTTTCCCAAGATAAACGAGGGAATAAGGGGATTATTCCCGAAGGAGAGCGAAGCGACACACTTTAGAAAAATAGAATTACTGTTTCCAACTTACAAACAAAGTCATCATTAGATATAAAAGTTTGTCCCGATGAAGAACGCCCGCAGAGTGTCACTTTCACCGTTGATTTTGCGGTCACTCGCTGAACTTCAGGACGGCCTCAACACCGTAGTTGACAAGAATTGGAGGCAGTTGCGGCGACCAGGTGACTGGTCACTGGCTATTACTATGGAAACTGCGGAATTACTCGACTCTTATCCGTGGAAGTGGTGGAAGAATGTGAAGGCCCAACCAGACCTACAAAATGTGAAGATCGAGCTCACGGACATTCTGCATTTTTCCTTGTCGGGTGCCATGCAGGTGAGTGACGAAAACTCGGGGGCGGTCCACAAAGCCGAGGCAGGCTCGAATGGAGAATCAGGGAAGCATTGGTGCTACTTTGACCAACCTCGTGCGCTGCCCGCAGCAGGTGGAGCAGAATATGTGGCATGCGTCGAAACCCCAGGTTCCTCTCTTTCAGCGCCCGTGTCTGCTGACGAGTGTGACCTGGCGGACTTTATGTTCTTCCCCCTCTCTGATACAAATAACGCACTAGCAAGTTTTCAGAACATTATTCGACTAGCCAGCCTTCAACGATTCCAACTCGTGACATCGGCCGTTATCGCAGCTGCGGACGATATTGGTTTCAACCTCGTTGCTTATTATGTGGCGAAACATACACTCAACGGTATCCGTCAGATGAAGGGCTACAAAGATGGCACGTACGTAAAGGTGCAAAAAGGCGTGGAGGACAATGAGCTACTCCATGGGTGCATATCACCGTTTTCCCTTGAAGACGTGACTAACGAAGGGAATTACAAAACAAAATGGGATGACATCATGCACCGCGTTTATGATGCCTTTGGTACCCCGAAGGAGGAACGGTTAAACATTGGGCACTGGCTAAAGTCGTAAGCGCTTCCCGTAGAGAAACCATGATTGAGCTACCGAGCCACCCCATTATTGTTAAAAGTATAGACGGATGTAACGTGGCGTAACAAATCACTAAGTGTGAGGGGATTGATAACAATGGTGGTGATAGTAAATAGACGTGAGATACGGAATATTAGGTGCGTTGTTTTCCACACACGCGCTGGGGTCTTCGAAAAGAGTTGAATAACGACCATCACTGCCGGTGCTTTCGCCCATTGTGAGCACGGGTGTGGGTTGCCGCGGGAGATTTGGCGAAGTTCATTCAGCTTAGTTGTAGTGAGGGGTCTACCCACATCGCATACTTGAGCAAGGCTTGAAGAGGAGGAGGCAAAAGGAGACGAAGTGGTCGTTCTGACCGAATACTAAGGTGGCTGTACTACCTCCAACTATCACCGCACATGGGGCAAATGATCTATCGCAAACAAAAACTGTGTGTGACACACGCACCAGTTGACGGGCTTCTGAATTTGTTGCATCTTTCTCTTTACTTCGTCTCTGCTACACTGTCCTCTTCTACCCTCTTTACCAATTTTAAATTTGCACGAGGATTTTTTTTTTTTGGGGTGCCGGCTTACCCAAGGTGTGGGGAGTAAAGAAAAGGGACAGCAGATCGTAGAAAATAAAGGAGCGAACGATGCCCGCTAAAGCTGCTTCTGCTGCTGCTTCGAAGAAGAACAGTGCGCCCAAGAGCGCTGTTTCGAAAAAGGTGGCCAAGAAGGGTGCGCCTGCTGCTGCTGCGAAACCCACGAAAGTGGTGAAGGTAACGAAACGCAAGGCATACACCCGTCCGCAGTTTCGCCGCCCGCACACGTACCGCAGGCCCGCGACCGTGAAACCCAGCAGCAACGTAAGTGCCATTAAGAATAAGTGGGACGCGTTCCGGATCATCCGCTACCCCCTCACCACTGACAAGGCGATGAAGAAGATTGAGGAGAACAACACCCTAACCTTCATTGTGGATTCTCGTGCTAACAAGACTGAGATCAAGAAGGCGATTCGCAAATTGTATCAGGTTAAGACGGTGAAGGTGAACACACTCATTCGACCTGACGGCTTGAAGAAGGCCTATATTCGCCTGTCTGCGTCATACGATGCGCTCGACACGGCAAACAAGATGGGTCTTGTTTAGTGTGGTGGATCTGTAGGGGTTTCTTACTTCCTCAAGCAACTTTGTAGGGTACTGTGTGGATACGATTCCTTCAGTATTTTGCACCGTATGGTAGGAGGGGATGAAAGAGAAACAGCCACGAACTGTCGTTTATGTTTTTATTTGGTTTTTTATCCCACCTACCAAAGTATAGCTGTGGGAAGGATGGGAGTGACAAAAGAAAGGTTGCGCCGGAGGTCGGAGTGCAGACTGCTCTTGGAAGTATGGCGAGGGTGAAGTTGCGGAGGGAATGTTAAACAATTTAAGAAGGAAGTTTTAAACAGTTTTAAAATATGAGATGAAATATGTCGTTTGAGTCTCATTTCTGTCATCTTCGACCCAATCCCTTTTTTTTTCTTCGGATTACCACATTGTTGTTGGTTGGTAGTGTTGACACGGCTCCGTTGATTTCTCTTCCTTAAGTGCTTATCAACGTTTTAATATTGGATGATAATATCTTTTGCCCAAGGATCGGGGGTGCTTGTGTGGGGAGAGTGGGGTAGCCAGTTGCATCGCCTTCAGACGACTGTTATCATGACTTCATATCCCTTTTTCCATTATTGGATTTCCCCACCTGTTTTCTGTAGGCTTCTTTCTCTAAGGTTGACGCGAACGATGCCCGCTAAAGCTGCTTCTGCTGCTGCTTCGAAGAAGAACAGTGCGCCCAAGAGCGCTGTTTCGAAAAAGGTGGCCAAGAAGGGTGCGCCTGCTGCTGCTGCGAAACCCACGAAAGTGGTGAAGGTAACGAAACGCAAGGCATACACCCGTCCGCAGTTTCGCCGCCCGCACACGTACCGCAGGCCCGCGACCGTGAAACCCAGCAGCAACGTAAGTGCCATTAAGAATAAGTGGGACGCGTTCCGGATCATCCGCTACCCCCTCACCACTGACAAGGCGATGAAGAAGATTGAGGAGAACAACACCCTAACCTTCATTGTGGATTCTCGTGCTAACAAGACTGAGATCAAGAAGGCGATTCGCAAATTGTATCAGGTTAAGACGGTGAAGGTGAACACACTCATTCGACCTGACGGCTTGAAGAAGGCCTATATTCGCCTGTCTGCGTCATACGATGCGCTCGACACGGCAAACAAGATGGGTCTTGTTTAGTGTGGTGGATCTGTAGGGGTTTCTTACTTCCTCAAGCAACTTTGTAGGGTACTGTGTGGATACGATTCCTTCAGTATTTTGCACCGTATGGTAGGAGGGGATGAAAGAGAAACAGCCACGAACTGTCGTTTATGTTTTTATTTGGTTTTTTTTGAATTCTCATCTGAAAATAAAAATAAATAAAAATTGTGTTTCAGCTGTCTGAGTGGGTACTGGGGCGGGGGTGAGGGAATGAGGTAATGCTTCTCCTCTCCTTCTTTTTCTTATTTCCGCTTCCATTTGTGCTCTTGAGATTGCTTGCCGGCGTGGTGTTCTATTCAAAATGCGTTTGCTTTATTTCTTTTCTTTCTGGATTTTTTCGATGCGCGTATATATGTATTTGCGCAGCGGCGAGGTTCCTTTAGAAGGTAATAGGGTATATAGCATTTTCTCTAAACAGTGGGTGAGGTCGTTACCAGAAGGTTATAGTTGTCTACCATAATTATAGTTACTGTTATTATTATTGTTGTTGTTTTGTTTTTGTTTTTGTCATTTTTACTTCTGTTGGTTGGTTTTCTTTCCAATCAACTCAAGTTTTGGAAGTTGTTTCGAGTGGTTGTTTCCACTCTGGTGGCTTTCACTCATCGCTCAGGCAAGTTCCATCGTTTCCGTTGGGGCGGTCGTGTACGGAGGGAAAGCGGTAACGCGCTCACAGATTAAGGGCACGTTGATAGAAAGGAAGCATCTATAAAAGAAGCATACGGAAAATACATCCATAAATCAATTTATACATTTGCAACTGTTGTATCACTGATGGAGCGACTATCTATTATCCACACATTCGAGAGTGACTCTACTTTCCTAGCAGAAGTGCCCTCTGTGACACCTCGCAGTTCTGCTGGACTGACAATGTGTAAGAGCGCAACAGTTACTGAAACGCGTGGGGGACGGTTCACAGGTGACCACGAGGGGCCAGCGAGCATAGATTCTACCCTTGACCTTATTCCCGCTTGCTCGGGCACCAGTGAAGGGGATAGGGAACTGAGTGTTGTGCGCATTGTTCCCGTCAGCGGCTCCGTGGCATTTCACTCACGTTTTCTTGTCCAATTTGAGGCATACTGTCGCCTCAGTCGTCGGCTGCGGCGTGCCATAGAGTGGCTGTTGTTAAGTCATCAGACAGAGCAGAAACGCGTTGGTAGTAGCGCTTCTTCTCTTGACAGTTCCATGTTCGACGTCGATTGTCTCACGCGTGCAACACATCCAGTGGATCCAACGGCTTTTCTTGCGTCTGCTTTTGCGCTTCCCCACGTAGTTTCCGTGTCGCCAACACCATTGGACGAGGAAGATATGTTGGGCCCCCACGGTGAGTTGTGTTCTGCAGATAGGACAAGAGTCGTGCCATACTGTTTTTTCTACTCATCTCCTGAGCAGCGCCTGTTTCGTGGGGGTTCTGTTCCATCTTCGCCCTCAGAGCGATCTGGAATGACGGTGCTCGAACGTTTTGCTGCCGTTGCCAAGGCTACTGGCATATGTGGAATTGTACCACCTCCTCACAATGCTCTCAGCATTAAAAATCGCACAAAAGTTGGATTAACTCTTTTGGCGTACATGGAGGGCTGTTTACCGAGTTGTATCTTCACCGACGGCAATGGGGGCCCCAAGTACGGTTCGGGTGTGGCGGCGGATTTCTTTTCACAGTGGAGCGACGACATCTTGTGGCGGTTACTCTGCTCGCTGGTTTCTGCTCTGGCAGTCGTGCATGCAGGGGGGTTTCACTATTGCGGTGAGTTGACACCTGCTGACATACTCTGTTTCGCGATTCCAGGGGAGAATGATCCTGGTGTGGCTGCAGCTGAGGCGTTGATGTCTGGGGAGCAGGAGGGAAGTTCCGAAATTCCTGTGGGCCAGCGGTTTCACATGTGGGCAGCTGCCAGCGAGCGGCACTGGGCCATAACAGGCGCAACTCCAGCCCATCGTGCCTTCTTTATGCTTACTACGCCGCCGCGATCGCTTTTTGCTCATTTCCCTGATGACCCACATACAGTGGCTGAGTCCCAGAGGCGTGACATTGTAGCTGCCGGCAGTGTTGTTTTGAAGGTTGTTGAAGAGATGAAGCGACGACGTGGACAGTCGGAGACGGGAGGCTGTGTTGAGTTGCTTTTTGTTGCCCAGCGCATGGTTTCTTTGGAAGAGGGTGGTGCTAACCCTTCCAGGACTGACGCAACGGCGTTAGCTCACCGCTTTGCTCAGCTACAGGTGGTCAGGCTCCGAACACATCTTTGCCTGCTACGCACCGTTGTGGAGGAACGAAATGCGCAGCTCGTAACTGCCATTCTCTATGGTCGGAGCTTAGATGGAACCGCTGACAGCCGGAGAAATAACAGGCGGCTCAAAGATAAAAGTGATGAATACAGCTCTTCGGGGAGGGAAAAAGCAACCGCTAAACCAAGTCGTGGTCACGAATCTTCTCACGTACGCGATTCTTCCGAAGCTCCACTATTGGTTGGAGACGTGAAGTTGCCGACGCTCGCCGAGCGTGAGCGGGCCCTTGCTGAGCGAGAGGAAAAGCTTCGTCAGTTTTTAGTTCTGTACGAGCTAACGGCGGAGCGGCTAGACGAACTCCCCGTGGGATCTGAGGGTTTTGAATTCCTTCGGCAAATGCTGATGCAGGCACCGTCCAGTAAGTCAGAGAAAACGAGGCCCAAATCATGCAGTGGTACGCGACCGACTTCTAAAGAGGGCTCAAAAGAGAGGACGCTAACATCCTCATCAACGAGGTCCATATGTGGAACTCCAAGACCTTTAAGGGATGCAGTGAGAAGGGCTACTCCTTTGGGTGAAAGAAGGCAGCAAATCTTTTCGAGTTTCACTTCCTCCAAGGCGAAGGATGGTGTGCTTTCTGGTATAACTGGTAATGGAAGCGCGGGCACGGCGACGTCGAGCTTAATTGTATCTGGGTTGGGGGGTTTAAGTAAGGAGAAGCGACCGTTGCGCACCATTTGCAGACAGTCAGTTACCCGTACGCATTCATCTTCCTCACATCGTTGCGGAAGCGCGAGGCCAAATGTGTCGTCAGTGGTGCAACGGGTTGGTGTGAAGACTCCAACGTCTTCGAGGAATAAAACGGATAGTCCAAAGAGGGCAAATTCCATCGAACGTACAGATGAATCGCAGCTGAAGGGCTGTTTTCTCGATATACCCTTCGCTAGGACCGCCAATCGCATAGAAGCATCAGAGAAACTTAAAAATACCCCGAGGACGGCGTCATCACCGTTGACCAAGGGACTTGGAAGGCCACTGGCAAGCAGATCACCAACAAGAGTGGGTGCCACCGCAGTGACGCTGCATCGAGAGTCAGCGGATAGGGAACTGTTGCGGTCTACTCAAGCCGTACGGCCGGAGCGTCAGTCAGGTGACAATGACACATCGCTTCCCAATATGGCGGCCAATTCGTTGCTTCGACTCTCCGCAAGGGCTCGGACACCCCAGCAGGTGCGCAACGCCGCAACAAAACCAAGCGTTACCAACACTTCCTCAACTTCTGCTGCACAGGGACTGGTCCCTGGTTTGGCGCTCCCAAGTAATTCCACATCGGTACACCCCAACGGAAAGTTACTCCACACAGCAACCGAGGGGGTGTCAGCAAACCATGAAGCTGCCGCACAACCAAAGCAAGAGGCTGTTTCGTGTGCAAAAACCCAGGTCAAGACCCTGACAAGTGAGGAAACTGTCAAGCAAAGAAAGCAATCTGAGAGGGTGGACCCACCCCCCACTAATGCAGATGGCTCTTCACCAGGTTTCTCGCCGGTGAACAACTGTGGGGGAATAATGACGGTTATAGATATGAACGATGACAACCAGGTGGTTATGGGGGGAGGGGGTAGTTCTTTGAATTCCGTGGGACGCTGCAACGTTGGTAGTCCTTCTAACACGGCAGAATCGTCGGGGGGCCGCGCATGTGGAGCCGGGGAATTCAGTGCAGCCATCACCGATAGGAGTTTAAGCACTGCTGCATCTGAAGGTGCCCGAGCCCACAACGAAAAAAGGACCATGTTTGGCCCACAACAGCAGCCCTCGGTGCGTCCTGGCTACCGTTCGGATCGCGAAGGCCCTGGCACTCCTCGGTCCCTTCGCCCTCGAGTGTGTGACGGGTGGGTCGATAATCACCTTGCTGCACTTGAGCGGATGAGAACCGATTTTCACCAATCAGAAGCTACCAAAAGCATACGAAATACTCCTAATGGCAAGTTGCTGACAGCAGGGCTTGCTGCGACGCATCTCGCCGACCAATCAGATTCTGCTTTGTGCGCGAATGCGAGCTCGGGAAATAGTGCTGATAGATCCACTCTAGTAAACAGCGAAAATTGATCGTTGGTCGTCCTCCTTAGTACCCAGCATGGGAGGGCTTGGACACACCAAAGTGACTTCAGAGGAATGAACCGTCTCAAGAGGTTCGGAGTGACCTAGCAACATGTGGAGTGTCCAGTTTAATAAGGAGGTGTCTTCGTGGAAGTATTCATGAGGGGATTTTGAAAAAGTGTTGGGGGTCTGGTGCGCCCTTCTGTGACAAAGAACGTGAGGAAAACAGCGTAGTGAGAATGGAGCTGTGGGTGTGCGTGGGGTAAACTGATTTGAGCTGACGGTACAGCGCTGGTGATAAATACTGCTTACGTGTACGCCCATGTTTTCATCACTTCGAAGTGTAGTCTGGTCATCGGTCTCTGGATATATAGAATGAAACTAAGGTAAACGAATGAAATGTTTGTTGATATCCGAACGGTATCTCCACATTTCCATTTTCTACGTTTACCGCAGGCTTAATTTAAAGGGGAAAGCGGAGTTTTTTTTTTTAATTCCAGTTTTTATTTTGCCTTAACTGTCCATTTCATTGTTGTTGTTTTTGTGCCATTGAGTGATTACATTTGTCTTGTTTCGTTTGCTTGCTCCAACCCTCTTTCTTTTATAGTAACTGGGCTGACCAATGAGCGGACTGAATATGTTTCTTCCTTCGTAAACACTTATTCTTTGTCGCTTATTTTAACATGCGCTTCCCCACTTTCTCCATCTTGTACGATGACCTAAAGGGGAAGGTGGCAACGTTCACCTACTGCTACTTCCTTTTGCAATAATACGGAATGGAAGATGACATTATACAAGGTCGCTGTTCCGCTATCATCCAACAAATCGTGTGCGCTGGCGCACCACAGCAAGCACCCAACCAAAAGCGCCTCCTTACTGCGGCGGCAGAGGCGTTACGACATCAAGCCATGTTAATGTATCGTCTTTGTCGAGCGAGGAAAGAAAAACTATCGGATGATCAGACAGAGGATGCGGCTTATTGTGTACTAGCCTCTGTGGCCTCACTCCAGCCTGCGCTCTGGGCGAAACTCACCGATTGGGCCCATTTATTGCGACCAAAACAGCCTGTATTACGTTTTCTTTCCCCTATACCAATGATTGTGAAGTTGAAGGAGGTCCTTCACTTCATTGCTCGCACCGCCCATTTACAGGTTGGTTCATCGACAACAGCACTGAATTTGGCACTATCAAAGTCGCCAGTAGAACGGCCAGCCGCGGCTTCGGTTCCTGAAGGTGCTGCGGTGGTCACTGGGCAGAGGTCCGAGCCAACAAGGGACTCCACAACAAATCATGGTTCGTACCGTAAGCGTGGACGAGAAGAGAAAAGCAAAACGCATGAAACCACATTGGGGCCCCAACTTGCCCTACAAGTAGCCTTTGCGTATTTCCGTCTCACCGTACCTAATGCAAAGAAGCTTCAAGCTGTTATTGTCACGCGCGAATCTGAAGACGATGGCACGAAATTAGTTGCTCAATTGGAAGACACCCTGATGATGAGGGGTTGCCCCATTTCGCATCACTTATCGTCCGGAAATGGAACAACAAGTACCAGTAGCGGCGTGCACGCCCACCCAAATTTACTTAAGCTAGGGGATGATGCGGATGACGAGGAGAACTTTGATGCTCCCTCTACGCTGTTACCTCTTGCATATCCTGCATCGTTGGGGTCATTGGTTTCCCCAAGAAATACAAATGGTGTAGAAACCACTCCTATTTTCGCCTCACCGATCAGTCTACCAGCGTTGGCTGACGCCATAGATACGACCCGCTCAGCGCTATACTATAGTCGACTGCAGCGGTGTTTGCGGAACCCACTCCTGTTTTCACCATTGGAATGCGCTAGTGTTGAGGGGGGTATTCTACCAACCGGCGCAGCTACATCATTAGACTCCCGGTTTTTCCCCGTATCGTTTAGCGGTTCGCTGGATGGAAATTCCACGATGTTATTTTCATCACCCGCACACTTTCTTCATCCCGCCCGCGCTTGCCCGCAATCGCTTTTGCCTCTCCCCCCTCAGATGGTAACTGCGGAGTACCTGTGGAAACGGTTGCTTGTGGCTGGTCTGTGGCTCCTTTCTGCGAGCGGCGACCCCGCATCAGCGATTGATAGTCGCGTGCTGCACTACTGTTGTCGTGTTGTCAAGGCAGCCTCGAGGGGCGATGTGGTGTGCCTGGTGTGTGACGATCTCGTGCGGGAAAGACCTACACTATACATCTCTGCGCTGGCACGCCCAACTGGGGGAACCGTTGGGGGAGTGCAGGGGGAGAAGGATCATAGGTCCTGGGAGGAAATGAAATGCATGCCAGTAGAAAAGACCCCACCGGGCGAGGCAGCACATGGTGGTGGTCCCTTAGCATGCGAAGTGCTTCGGGTCCTATCGAAAGAGTTGCATGAAAAATCCTATGAGCTCGTTGCGAGAGGTACGGTTGGACAATGTAATACTTCGGGCACCTTGGGACTTGCAGCGGGGGCGCAGAATTCAGGGGGTGGTGCTGAGAGCTGTATCGGGAGAACCAATCCCACTTTGCCAACCTTGCGCGAACTCGTGGACGAGGTGAGGAGCACCTACCCGGTTGAAGCTTGTCGTGCCGCGCTCATTGGTGGTATGGACGGTGAGGCGGCAATGCGCTGCTTGTTGCTTCGGTGTGGTGATGTTAACGAAGACGACGCGTTGTCGTATCCCTGCTGTCCACACAATACACAGGAGACTGTTGGCGCGTATGGGTGTGCAACTGCTTCGCTGAACGTCGACGGATTACTGTCCGTCGTGCCTTACGTTCCACGGCTTCGTGAGACTGATGGGGTTCTCGAATGCGCCGGCTGTTTTCTTCTGTTCCACCAGTCGTGTGTGTGCCCCACGCAGCGTGACATTGCGGGAGGGTGCTTTCTCTGTCACAACTGCCGTTTGAGGCGTACCGGCCAGTTCAGGTTAGACCAGCCGGTTGCATAGTGCTTTTTTGGTATGTGTATATGTGTGTGCTTCTCATAGATATGATTTGAGCGCGCGGAGTTAAGTAGTCATTATTATTGCTATTCCCACTACCTAGTGTGAAGCCACGGGGTTCTATTTTCCATACCTCCCGCCTCTTTTATGCCGGATGTTGCTATTGCCACCCGATAATATTCCTTTTTTGTTTTCCTTTGTTATTTTCTTCCTTGTCCGAACAACTGGCCGTTCCGCGCGTTTCTGGTTGTTATTCGTGTCGGTGAAACGTGATGGTCGCTTGGGGAGTGAAGCCAGCCATAACCGAAGGAGGAAATACCGTACGGAGTCGGCAGTGAAGAAGTGCCTGAGCTGCATCCACTGCCTCAAAGAAAGTGCGAAGCTTAAACTGAAAGAAAGTACGTTGGGGTGAGAAGTAAGCGACAAAAAGTTTTCCAGCAGCTAAAAAAAGTCGGCAGAACGAAAAGGAGTAAGGAGGTATTGGAAAATACAAAGAGAGCGTGAAGCCGAGGGCGAAGAAAAAACAACTAAAGAAGTCAGAACTACTAGGGGAAGGAGTGAAATCGGTAATGAGCCTGGTACAGAACCAAGTTTCAGGCAACCCATATGGGAGACAGTCCTTTCTCGTAGTGTTCGACTTTGATCACACTGTTGTGGACTGCAACAGCGACGATGCGGTACCACAGTGTTTAGGTCGTGAAAAGTTCAGGGAGGAGCTTCTTCGGAGTGAAGAGGGGAAAATACAGTGGACTAATGTGTGTGATGCCGTCGTGGCTCCCTTTACAAAGCAGCAACTCGAGGACGCCGTGATAGAGGGCATCGAAATGGACAAGGACATGCCCGATGTGTTCCGCTTTCTTGCGCAAGGACACGCAAGGGTGGTGAGTGGCGAGGGTGGTGGAAACTTCTTCCCTGATGTGGAAATTGCATTTGCGAGTGACGCGAATCATCTCTTCATTGAAGCCACCATTGACCACCATCTTTCTTTCGCACGGGGGTCCATCTCTCAGATACACAGTAACCCCTTTCATGAAGTAAATAACGGGGTTGGTGAAGGCGATCGTAAGTGTCGTGTTACGTGGTATGAGCCCACGGGGCACGATTGTCGAAGCTGCGCTGACCGCGATCACCCAAACATGTGCAAAAGCCTCATCATTGCTCGCTTACTTCACAGCACTCGACTTATTGACCCAACTGTCATTTTTGTTGGTGATGGTGAAAACGATTACTGTCCCGTGTTGAACGCACTTCGGCCAAGAGACTGCATACTGGCACGTCGTAATTTCTCCATCCACAAAGCCCTTGCAGACCCCAGCTACACCAGTGGGTGTTGCAGGGTTGGGCTGTGGGAGAATGCAAAGGAAATGCTGTCATGCTTAAAACAACTAATGTCTCCGGGGCTGCGGCTTCCAACACTCGTGCGATTCAAAGACGTAGGTCCCCACGAGTTTCGCGCGGTTACGTTATCAACTCGGATGCCGCAGGTGCTCAGTCGCACGCTTGCGGACAATGCGGCAGAGGTTAGTCCCGAAGGCCGGCGTCTGATGGACATGCTGATCGAGGATACTAAGCAAAACGGGCCGGTGCCGTCGCTCCCTGGTCAGAGCGTGGTTTCCCCTTGGTTGCAGGCATACGCCTCGACGGTAGAGTTTGACCATGCGGCCCATCAGATTGGGGAGCACAGCAAAGCACCTGCCGTCCCCAGGTGGGGACAACTTCCTTGGTTGCAGGGAGAGATATATTTTTACAACGTGTTTGCGCAGTATATGTTGCTGGGGAAGGCTAACCCCCCTAGCGTATCCGAGGACAAGAGTACCCTGATGCCAAACCTTGTGACACCTTATGCCACTTGCACTCCTTTAAAAGCCCAGGGGTCCGGTGCTTCCTCTGTCGCGGAGATACAAGCGAGCGGTTCCACCCCACTTCAGTTCTTTAACCCTGCCAGGCTTGCCTGGAACAGTAAACAGAACGGGGAGTTACTCAGTGTTGGAGACAGCGTGGTCCTACGCGACAAGTCGAAGAGTTATTACGAAATCATGGGTGGTGATTCACTCGTCAAACGGCATGACCACTTCCAATCGTATCGTGATTTCTTTCTGCGAGAGAAGCGCGAGGTAATCCACAAATTCCTGCGTCCAAAAATATGTCCGATGCTCGCTTGCATTCCATGGGAGACGAATGAGGAATTTATCACTGTACTCTTGCGCTGGATGCTATGGGGCAATGCCATTGACCTCTCTATGTTTACGTTGGAGGGGCTACAGGTGGCATCACATGTTGGCGAAGCGAAGGGTTCGGAGAAGTGGAGCAAAGTTGAAGAGTTGCGTGCAGCGGAGTCAACGGCAGCAAGGGGGCAGGATGAACGTATTGTGGGAAACCAACTCGAAGAGATTGCTAAGGTTGTGCGCCGAATCGTTCGAGACGAGCCCACAACAAGCGGTGGTACGACCAGAAGTCGCACCGTTAATATTGTGATGGACAACGTCGGAGTTGAATGTGTGGCTGACCTCATCTTTACTTTATGGCTTCTCAATCATCACCCATCTCTGCGTGTCGTGCTCCACGTAAAGAGCATTCCGTACTATGTGTCAGATGTAACACCACCAGATTTTGATTTTCTCCTGAACGAGCTGGAAGAGTGCTCAAAACAAGATGTTGATCTCACGAGAATTCTCATACCTTTTGTGAAGGCGCTTCGTGAGGGTTTCAGCAGCGGCAGAATTTGTATTGATGCCGATCCGTTTTGGACTCAACCTTGTGAGTACCGCGAAATGCCACCCCACGTGTGCAACTCATTTTTCTTTAGCCAGCGTGTGTCGGCAAGCGAGGAGGCTCAAGGAGAGTACCCATCATCAAGTCGTGAACTGTTTCCTCGCAGGTTGTACGCGGGACATTCTGCTCTCGTCATATTTAAGGGTGATTTGAATTTCCGACGCCTTATTGGCGACCGACACTGGGACAACCGATCATTCATGTCGACAATAAAGCCATGCGAGCGCACTTCTCCATCTGTTGCGTCAACTCTGCTTGCTGACACTCCGTGTAGTGGGGACGAGAGCACGGCGGTGGCGCCGAGCTTTGAGAACATTGTGTCTGCCTTTTGGCCCGTGCTAACCGTTCCAGTGTGCGCGATACGCACCATAAAGAGTGAGCTCTGCGTGGGAGTACCGTTCCAGAAACAGGACAAACTTGACTCCAGTGACCCGAAGTGGAGAACGTCCGGCAGTTTTGGGGTTGTTTTAATTGCCACCGGAGAGAGTCACTGATACGTAATGCAATCAGATGCCAATTGGTATGCATGAATAATACTGGGTAAACCAGGTGAGGGAAGGGTGGTTAAAAGGGTAGGGAGGATTGGCAATATATGGGGCAAACAATATCTGTTTCTGGGTTCTTTAATTGTTGCGTGCATCCATATAAGTTTGTGTAGCAAGAAGCAGGATTTCCCTCATTAATTCAGTCCAATTAATCATGATGGACCTTGTGGTCTTAAGGAGTTATGTATACTCTATTAACTGCTAGCGGCGTTGGGTTGGTCGTCTCTCCCTTTATTTCTCCTTGTTAGCTCCTGTGATGGTGCGTGTAGCGGGCGGATGGTACATTCCCGCCTTTCATTTTTTTTTTGGGGGGGGACCTTCTTTCACCTTCTTCGTGAACCTCCCTAATTGTTTATATATGATTGAAAGAGATTTGACGGAAATGAAGCGGACAGGATTTTGGAGTGAAGAGATTTTTATAGTTTTTCTTCACAACCCTACTTCCTCGTCGTTGGGTGCCCCCTTTTTTTTTAAAAAAAAAAACAGAGAACTACACATGCGCCAACGTGGAAGGGAAACGTATGCGGACGTGGTATGCCAGATTCAAGTCGACATAACTTAACATGTTTTAAAAAACATTATGGGATATCAAGGGAAATAATAGTTGCTTCGCTGATGCATCACTTTCTGTATTTGAACAACCACAAAATTTACTGCCTGTTTCGTCGTTTTCCTGCGCTCCTTCCTCCAAGATTCCGTTACCTTTTTTCTTTCTTCTTTTTTCTTTTCCTTTCTTATCTCTTTTACGCACCTATGAGGCGTTAAAGTACCAATATGAGGATACCACTGTCGCCCATTTTTTTTTCACATTAGTGTATTTGGTGTTCAGTGGCTCCTGGATACGTATCAGGTGCCAAAGGTTTGTATCGTGTGCTATTTCTCACATGTTGTTGTTATTGATACGTGTGAATCTTTATTTGATTTCCCATTTACCCTTTGATATCCTGCTGTCATTCTTTTTGTTTTTTTCTGTTTTGTCTTTTGTTTGGAAGGTTTAGCAGCCACATCGGGGGTCACAGACGCCGACAGAGGGAGCTAAGAGGCAATCCCTCGTGGACTCCTCAACGGCGTGCTGAGTGTGTAGTATGACACAGCCCTCGGCAGATGAAATCTACGGTAGCCGTGCGAAAGTCAACTCTGTGATAAAGCATTCGCTGTGTTCCGGGGTCTGTGCAGTACCACAATGGATTGTTCTTTCCATGGCTGGCCTTCTCACGGGGGCACTTTTTTTTCTACCCTTTTCCACAGCCACACTTCACATTGTCTTTGTAGCCATGTCTATTGCTCTCGGTCTTCTGTTCGCGCTGTTCTCTTGGATACTGCAAAGGCACCAGTGCAAGCGGCCACCACGTGATAGCGAACTTATTAATCGGTCGGCAACTGAGGTTGAGGGTACTCAGCCCCGTCGTCTTTCAGGGGGATCAGAGGGAAGAGAGTTTAATGCCGCGAGCAGCGAGGGGGAGTTAGAGGCGCACTGTTTTTTTGAAAGCGGTAGCCATTGGTGTCTGGAAGCTCTGGCGATAGTGGAATTGCTTGTGCTGGGCGCTCTCGTGCTTCTTGCACCGCTCGGGGTCAGAATGGATGTGGAGGGAAAGTCTCTTGTTCCATCAGATGCGAGAGAGGACCCTAGTGAGCTGACGTACCCCGTGGAAGCAGCATGGAAGGTGTTTCTCTTGCATCTATGGTTTACCTTCGCCGTTAGTATGAAGTGTGCAGCTTCATTTTCGGTGGGGTTGATTCACTTCATTGTGCTCACGGCGTCGTTCAAAAAGCCTGGTACCATACCGGTCCTCCTCTTGGCGGCTTCCTTTATCATACCCGTTATCCTTTTTCTTGTTATTACGGCGAGGACCGCCCTTCAACTGCGGAAATTACCAAAGCATACGCACCACGTAGGGTGTGACGACGTCGCAGGGAAGGAGTTGTCGCGAGGTGGCGATGAATTTAACCGATCATCTAATGCCACAACTGGCCTTTCTACAGGGGAGACAGAAACGTTGCCTTCTCAGTCTTCCTGTGGTATCTTTAGGCCACCCCCTGGACATCGCAGCGCAGAGTTTGGAGAGCCCGGTTCCAGCGGGGATTCTTCTCCGTGTCACTGCGAAGTGGTGGCTAAAGAGGAGTTGGGCCGACAAAATCAACCCAAGTGGTCTCCATGTGGGTTACAGTGCAGTTGGAACATACCTCGAGGTCTATTGGATGACACTCGAATCCCCTTCGTGGCTCTAGATACTACCACCGGTTGCATTGAGTGTGCAAGTGCGGGGTTTGCCGAGAATGTTGGTATGCCGGTAGCCCGATTGACTGGTCGAGAGTTTGGGGGCCTCTTAAGTGAGCTCCACGTGGAAAATGCGGCAACGGTGTTGGATGTTGTGCGCACCGTAGCAAGTTCTACCGTAAGCAAACCTCGCGCAATCCACACTGAGGGTAACGGGAAAGAAGTTTCAGGTGTACGGAGGACAGTGTTTGGAAAGTTTGGGATTAGGCCGCTGTTTTCAAAGCAGCGGCAGGTCGGGCCATTATCTGCACTGGTTGCTGATGCTGATAAGTCGTCAATGGAGATCGAAATGAACTTTCCACATATTGCGAAGGATAGCGGTGGTCGCCGTGTCTTGGTGCGGGGATGCCGTTTCCAGGACGAGATGGAAACTCACAGCTCAAAATCATTAGCTGCTGTAGTTGATGAAGCAAAAACAAGGGGGACTGGCACGTCATCTTCTGGCATTGAGCGTGAACGCCCGATGGTATCTGAACCGAATAGTGTAACAGGTATTAAACCATCACATTTTTTTTCACTTTCACTAGATGTTTATTTATATCAACACCACGATACCTGCAACAGCAGGTATTTAGTTTTGCGGCAGCCGTCGTTGCATTATGCACTAGATTGTGTTCCACTGCCGTGTTTTCTCGTACACCCCCAAACGGGTCATGTGCTACACTGGAACGAAGCCGCAGAGCGAGAAACCGGGCTCTCGGCTTACGACATGGTGGGTTGGCCGGTGTGTTTAACTTCTGTAGTGGACCCTACCGGTTCACTGGGAGTTTTTAAAGATGCTCAGAAGAAACACTCGCTAATGCCGTTTAACTCTGCACCATCTGCTGTTCTTCATCCACCCTTGGCGAGTCCTCCTTTGTTAGTGAGTCTCCATCTTGTGGCTGGTGGTGGGGTTGAGGCGGAACAGGGACCACTGTTGGATCAAATTGATTGTCTTTGTTGGCCAGGTCGGCATCTGAGAGACGTAGGCGAATGCAGGGGTTATGCAGAAACGGATGGGTCAGTTTTGAAGGACACCAGCGCCTGTTTCTCCAGTGACGGTGACTCAGAAGAGGCTGGAGGGATGCTCCCTCCGTTGAACCCCGCTAGCGTGAATTTGGAACCTCTTGATGATTATATCTCTAGAAAAGCGCTGTTTCTCTCGCCGGCATGGATGCCGGAATCACTTACTGAAAGTAAAGCGAATACCGTGACGTGGGATGCACTTCACGTCCCTTTACTGTTTTTAATACATGGCGAAGCGCCGGGGGTGCGTGAGTGTTCGCCACTTGCGGATTGTTGTCAACCAAAGAAACAACGGGAGAACAACGGAGGGGTTGAGGGACTTTCTCAATCTTTTGTTGATATTGTTGAGGAGTTCAAGGAGTCTCTGAGTTGTGCCCTCGTGAAGGAGTGTGGCATCTCCTCCCTTCCATTAAGGGATGGCAAGGAAACACTACCAAATCCCGATATAACGCAATACTTGGGCGAACTACGGGAACTTTTCACGTGTTTGGCACAGAAGGTTGATTCCTTTAGGGAGTGTCGTGGGGTTCCTATGTCCGGCAGGGGGGATATTTGTGGGGACTTTTCGGACGCAGAGGATGGTGATACCAGTTCCGCCGTCAGAGGCGGACGCCGACCGGTTACTGCTTTTGGTTCGTCACTTGACTTGGGGAGGGGAGTCACTACCGCTCGCTACGTTGGTGATGGCAGTCGCGGAATAAAGGAGGGGAATGATATATTTGGCGAGGAGGGCGCACCAAAAGGGATCAAGGAGCAACAGCAAAGGACCCGTTACGACGCGCCTGCTGCTGGGGTGTTGGCGTTAGCACACAAGAATACGGCAAGTCATCCAGTTTCGTCATTTGCCGTGTCGCAAGACGCCCTCGTGACACCCCCGGCGCGTGGTGCTGCTCTCGTGGACCTCGGCAATCTGACTCGTCCTTCAGGGGAGGAGCGGTTTGTGGAGAGAGGACCTGGTTCTGGTGCAAGTAAACGTTGTGACACACACCGAATTCCACCCATGCAACCTCACAGTAAGCCGCTTGGTTATTCGAACCCTGCGGCAGAAATCCCTTCGAGGAGTGTAACTCCCACGTCGCCACTGAGGTTGGACCACTGTGAATCTCCCGGGGACCTGCCCGTGTGGGCGATGTTGAAGAGTAATGACGAAGCAACCGTTCCATCATGTTTTATCCGAGTGCCGTTTGGAGAGGTGTTTCGCTTTGGCCGCAGCAGCAAGTGCCACGCAACGACATCTGATGTCTTTGTGAGTAGTGTCCAGTTCACAGTCAGTCGCTGGGTGCCCGCGCAGTTGTGTGCCATTCGTTCCTCTACACCACCGCATCAAGATAACGGCAGTTCCTGCGGCAGCTGCTCGCCAACGCCGTCTGGTTACGGACCATGCAACTCATCGGCCCTGGCGGACTGGAGGGTTGAGCTGTGTGACTGCAGTATTAATGGTACATACGTGAACGTCAAACGAATCGGCAAGGGGAGGACGTGTACTTTGCGAAACAACGATCTTATTACATTTCAGTTGAGAGCCCGACGGTTCTTTTTAGGGTTTAGGTTTGTGTTAACGGATGAGCGAGGCGTACCGCTGAAGGAGTGTTCCTCACCCACGTGCAGCAGCTTCCGTGCTTCCGGGATCTCTGGACGGGGTACACCACGCCTTTGGCAGCGCACCTTATCGGGGTCCGGTAGTACTTTTGCGTTAAACGCCAGTCAAACGGAATCGGCTAAGCTCAACTGTAGTGATAGTGCTTCCCAGGCAGTTCGTAGTGCCAGTGGCGTTCGGCACGGCGCCAGAACTCCCAATGCAAGGAGGATTCATACCAGCCAACGTGGTAGTGGTCGCCACCAACGCGGGACGATAGAGTGGAAGATAGGTGAGGAAATGCTGGGTAAGGGTGGGAATGCTGAGGTATATCTTGGGATGAATCTCACTAACGGGAAACTCATTGCAGTGAAACGAGTTCCACTCCCCAAAGAGGCTGGAGGAGGCGGAAATGGAAAGGGATTGCTAAAGCGGTATATGAGCCTGCAGGAAGAAATAAAGGTCCTTTCTAAGGCTGTGCACCAAAATATTGTTCAGTACTACGGTTCCTCTCAGAATAAGGACTACTTCAACATACTTCTTGAGTTTGTGCCTGGTGGGTCGCTGCGTCATCTATTGGAAAACTTTGGTGCTCTTAGTCCGGGCGTTATATGCTCTTATCTGGCGCAAACACTCGAGGGTCTGCGCTATTTGCATGAAAATGACATTGTGCACTCTGACGTTAAAGCAGCTAACATACTTGTCACCGATAAGGGTCGAGTAAAACTTTCTGATTTCGGCACGGCCAAACATCTTCTCTGGCAGCAAGGTCAGTCGATTGACCTGGCAAACATTTCAGGTGCCGCAGAAAGGACTGCGGATGATGCTGCGTGCTCCACGCACCATGTAGCCGGTACACTCCGTTGGATGGCTCCAGAGTTAATTAGGGCTTCTATCGGTCCGACGAAGGCGAGTGACATTTGGTCGGTGGGTTGTGCATTGATTGAGATGCTCTCCGGTGATGCACCATGGAACGAGTATGAAATCGAGAGCGAGGAGGAAATAATCAATCTTCTCAAGTACACCACGGAACCACCAGATGTACCAGAGTGCCAGGTCTTGCCTGAGTTAGCACTCATTGCAAAAAAATGTCTTGCGCTCTCCCCCCGTGATCGACCGACGTGTGAAGAGTTACTGCAACTTGTCGAGGAAGCAAGAGAGAAACTTGGGCTTCAAGAAGACGAAACTCAGTCACGGTGTGACGATTCGACATCATTGCGTCTTTCCTCTGTTTTGGGTAACGCTGCTGTGGAAGGTAATTGAACCGCCTTACCTTTTTGAACCATGGCACATGGCTGCAGCTGCGCAGTGTGTTTCACCGCACAAGGGATGGAAATTACCGTGTCCTGTGCGACCCCTGTTGCCTCTTCGAAACGAACTCTACCGAATAAAATTGGAAAAATGAGGGAATGTCTGCCACCGCCATGCGGTACACTTGATTATCTGTTACTTGTATAAAAGTGGTAGACTATGTCTTTTTCAGTGCCGTTTTCCATAAGTGATATAGGGCCTGGTGTGGGGATAGGTGCACGTATGTATACGTATATATATATACATATATATATATATATATATGTGGCTATGGAGGACAAACTCTGGACTCTGAATTGCTTTCATTTTGCTCCTGCTTTTATTTACCACCGTCGTTTGCAATTTCATCTGTATTTCTCTATTCGAAGTTTCTTAATTGCAAACAGACGTGTGTGTGCGCGTCCACATGTGCCTGTGGCTCACTTTCTTCCATTTCGTGCACATGTTTCGAACCCGGTGGCAAAACATCTTCGGCTTCGTCACTGTGACACCTTTGTGCTTTTTTGTTTTGTTCTTTGTCAAACTTTTTTTACCTTGTGCATACTTATGCCTTCATTTCTCCTTCTCTCTTTTTCGTTTCGATCTTTTATGATTTAACCGTTAGCTCTTTTTTTTTTTTACGAGCAGCAGTTGCCGTATCATCCTCCGTTGTTTTGAGTGTTCAGCGTATTTATTTTTTTTTTCTGCCGTAACAGAAGGCTTAAGGGGTAGCCAAGACGTTTCATTTTTTACTTTTTATTTTTCCTCGCTAAAAGACCAAGAGAAAAGGAAAAAGGAACAAGAGAAGGAAAACCCGTCACTCCAGGTTGTTTGTTTATCTTTTCACTCGTTACTAAAAATGATGCTCTATCAGAGAAGGGGCAGGGGCGAGATGCACAGACCCGGCATTCGAACCATTGTTGGAAGTGGTAACTCTACACCCAGTTCACTATGCGCACCGTTCCCGTTTGATAGTGTGATCCCGCCGCCACCAAGAGGCTTGTTGGAGCGCTTTCTGCGGCGACTGACCTCAACCATCTCATGGGTGGTTTCGTTTCTTCTCGTCGTTTGCTCGATTCCCTTTCTGCTTCTCATCCACGCGCTACTGGTCTACTGTGATGGATATAATCGTGAAGTTGTCGCGCGACATCGTAGAAAATGGCTACACCAAACGGTTCCACACGTAAGACCAGTGAGGGTGGCGCCGTCTCCCAACTTTCCCCTTGAGGGTTGGCATATGCGCTGCGAGGACGGCCGTCAGCGCTGGCACTACGGTCGGCTGCTCAATGTGGAGGAGGGGAATGAACTCGGGAAGGCCCAGGCTGAGGGATGTCCGTACACCCCTTATGGTGAAGCTGGAAATGCTAATGATGACTTTGAGGATACAGGCGCAACAAGGACTGGCCCACGAGGTGGTCCGGACATGCGTGCAGTGAAGGAAGAGCGATGCCGTTTTGTTGAGCGATATCAATTGGGTCTCACAGGCACGGCTCATGTAAAGCCTAGGGGGTCTGTGGAAGAGGCCATGCGAGCAGGCGCTGAGTTCTTATTGCGCCTACAGCACCCATATTCCGGTCATTGGCCAAATGACTATAGCGGGCCCCTATTTCTTACCCCCGGTGTTATCTTTGTTAGGTACATTGTGGCTCGTGGCAACATTCGCAATATGTTCCCACCCCATGCAGATCACCAGCACGAGGGAGACGAGCCGTGCCTCTGTGGAGAAGCAGAGCGACTAGAACTTATACGTTACATACGAAACTATATGAACGAGGACGGTGGCTTTGGTCAACATACTGAGGGACACAGCACCATGCTTGGGACTGTCCTCAATTACGTTGCACTACGACTCATGGGGGTTTCAGATGATGACAGCGACGCGGCTCGCGCTCGTCAGTGGATCCGTGGTGAAGGCGGTGCTGTTTCCATTCCCACGTGGGGTAAGGTGTGGTTATGTGTCCTTGGTCTGTACGAATGGGACGGCGTTAACCCCATTCCACCGGAGTTGTCATTGCTGCCCAACTGGATACCGTTTTCACCGAGCCGCCTGTGGTGTCACAGTCGTGTCGTTTCCATAGCCTTCTCGTACTTGTATGGTTTGCGATGGAGGCAGCCCGATAATCTACTTCTTCAATGCCTGCGGTACGAGATTTACCTTGAGCCATATGGAAACATTAAGTGGGCTAAGCATCGAAGCAACATTTGTGCCAAGGACTGCTATACACCTCTTTCTTCCGTGTACAAAGTTTTCGCCGCCGTTATGAGTTTGTATGAGAAGCGGCCCATCAAATTTCTTCGCAGGCGGGCGCTGGAGGTAGCATGGACCCATATTGCTTACGATGATGAAAGCACACATTTCATATGCCTTGGGCCGGTGAACAAGGCGTTCGACATGCTCATAACGTGGATACGTGAGGGAGAAACTAGTGGAAGGTACCTAAACCACCTTAATCGTCTCGATGATTATTTCTTCATGGGACCTGAAGGGCTTAGGATGAGTGGTTATAACGGTTCACAATTATGGGACACGTCGTTCGCTGTACAGGCCCTCTGCGCCTGCAACATGGAGTTGTTGTACCCTGAGGAGATGGCCCTTGCTCATCACTACGTAGATGTTGCGCAGGTGCAGGAGAATCCGGTGGCAGCGACACAGTTTTACCGCCATCGGACGAAAGGTGCGTGGAACTTCAGTACACGCCCGCAAGCGTGGCAAGTGTCAGATTGCACAGCCGAAGGGCTTCGTGTATTGCTGCTGCTCCGTCACAAGCCATTTCCTCACCAACGCATTTATGACGCTGTGGATCAGATTTTGTCCCTGAGGAATCGAGGCGGCGGGTGGGCTTCTTATGAGCCAACTTGCGCACCCCACTACGTAGAACTTCTCAACTGCTCGGATGTGTTCAAGGATGTCATGACTGACTACGTCTACACGGAGTGCACAAGCAGTTGTGTGCACACACTCTCGCTTTTCCGAGAGCACTTTCCCGACTACCGGCGGGAGGATGTAGATAGGGCCATTCGCGATGGTGTGAAGTGCATGCTGGCGAACCAGCGGACGGATGGTTCGTATTACGGAAGTTGGGCCGTATGCTTTACGTATGCTGCTTGGCTCTGCGCTAGTGCGCTTCGCATATCTGGTGAGATTTACAGCATGGAGAGACATCCGACGTGTGTGCGCCTCGTTAACTTTTTGTTGTCACACCAGAATACGGACGGCGGTTGGGGGGAGGATGTGAGCGCGTGCGCTCGTGGTGTGTGGGTTGATAATCCAAGTGGAAGTCAAGTCGTCAACACTGCGTGGGCGGTCATGGCTATCATGGCTGCCTCTGGCGAAGCGAGCTCAACCGAACTGCGCCGCCAGCTTCGTATTCTAAAGGCTGTAAGTGCAGGTATTCACTTTATTGTGTCGCGTCAGCTATCAACAGGTGACTGGGCACAAGAGCGAATTAGCGGTGTGTTTAACGGTAACAACCCGATTCACTACCCAGGATATAAAAATACCATGCCAGTGTGGGCACTGGGGGTGTACAGGCGCTGGAGTAAAACATACGGTCAACATTTTCCCCGATCGATGGATTAGCAAGGGGAACGGATGCTTGTGAGGATTGGAAGATTACGATACCTTCACAGTCACCACCAATGTAAATGTCACGGGAGAAAGTAACCGTCACGACTTTACTTGCGTGTGTCGGTGCCTACTTCCGACTTTTACACGGTGCGACGAGGACAACCTGCGTACTGTTGTCAGAAGTCCATTTACTGCATCAACCCCCTGTCAAATGTTGAAGTGATACATGAGGGTGAGGCATCACATGGAAGCAATGTGAAACAAAGTGCAAGTGTTTAAGTAGGTGAAGGAGAATGTGTAGTAGCTTGCCAACTTCTTGTCATGCAGTTAATCATACATATAAAGTGCCAAAAAGCAGTTGGTTAAGTGGACCTAATTTTCCCTATGATTTTAACTGTCCCCCTTCCATACATTTTTTCTGTTTTAGTGATGTCACTCGATGGCACCCCGCTTCTGTTATTTGTTCTTCTTGTCTTACGTGTCTCGCGTGTGTGTGCACGTTGTGTGATAACTTTCCTTTCGCCCACCCTTCATTTGCCATTAACCCTTCCGGAGTGAAGGCACAATGTTAAGGCGAGTGGAATGCTGGAAAGCAGAAAAAAAAACAGAGAAAAGGAAGAGGAGAGGGTGCGGAAAGGGAGTGTACGTGTACGTAGGAAACCGATGCGTGAATGTCCGCGTGGCACGGAAGTAGGAGCATCTTTTTTTTTTTGCTACCTGGTTGCTTGTCTGCGTGTGAAAGTGAAATAGTTTGAAATGTTTCAGTGTAAGTACCCTGCTGACTAAATGTTTGCCATGGATGCAGTGAATCATTGTTATTATTATTGTTGCTGCTGCTGCTGACATTGATATTGGTAATGGTATTGTTATATATATGTATATGTATATATATATTGCAGTTATGACAACTCTTTGCGTCCTTGTTTTCTTCTTTTTGTCTGTTTGACATCAACATTTTTTGTAACGATCGTAACAGGCTAGGGGTCGCGGTGCCGGCCCTTGAGATACTTGAAAGTAGTCGTAATAAAGGAGTGGAAAAGGAATAGGAGGGACATAGCGGAAAGGAAGCGGCGTAGGATAGCTGTTTTCATTGCCATTGGCGCAAGGGAATTCAGCCCTACCTTCTACGCCTTCCTTCCTATTGTTTGACGGAATAGTTTTTTGCGTATAAGCATTGTGCGAGGTAGGGAAACAAGTGTAAGCTACTTAAGGAAGGGTATAAATATAATAGGAAGGTACCCCCGTTACCTGAAACGAAGTGGGGGAGTGTCTGTACAGGAGTGTTTCTTCGTTCATATATATTTTCATATTTATATAGGGAGGGACGAGGAAGTGCGGCGGAGGAAGGCGACACCAACGACAATAGCAAACCGCGAACAGACGCCTCAGTATACACCTTTGTTGGTTTATTTTCCTTCAGCGTTCGCATGGCCAACTTTAATAAAGTCTCTAGGGCCAATGCCGTCTTGCAGCCAACAGCCCCGGCTACGAAATACGGCAACAATGGAAAGAATATAAGGTACCATGATGTCGAGAACTTAGGCGAACCATTCAATAATTGCAGGCAGCGGGGCTATGAACGGAACCATATCGCTCCGGCTCCGCCGGTTTTGGGAAGCGAAGTGAATTACTTCGACAACTCAGCGTCTCCAATGGTAAGTTCAGATCCCGGGGCGAGGCATTGGGGCGCGCGTAACTCCTATGACTCCCAGTGGGATAATACGTACAAGAGCAGTGGGGCTAGGGCCGCAGCCACAGCTGTCTTCGAGCAAATTGCAGCTGAGGAGCGAACAAGCGACGGTACTCAGGACATGCATGGAGAAGTGGCTACAGAGAATTCAACCGAATATCAATCAGACGGATGTGCCGTGGTTGGACACTCCCGGAAGATCCTTAGCAGCACCGAAGAGTATGTATGTAGGAGGTACTCCGTCTCATCAATCCCGAGACTGGAGGCTTATGATTATTATGAGACGCGGAAATTTTCCCCCGAACGGGCCCCTCACTTCAGTGCAACAGCGGCACACTCAGATGTGAGAATGCGGAGCCCTAAACCGTCCGTTTCCAGCGGGGGGAAATCCTCGGATAGTATGTTACAGAGAAGGGGTGAGGCGAGTACATTTCCAAGGGTTGTGGCGAGGAAACTTGACCTGCATGCCACTGAGGAGTGCCAAGGATCGAGTGCTCACAAACAGCTGTCACCCATGAACGCCTTCGAAGTAGCCAACAAGGCAGAGCGTCAGTCACAAGTGGGACCAACTTGTCCACCCGTTTTAACGCCCTGTCCCTCACATAATATGCGTAGGTCTGTTGCCGATGCATCCACGATGACCGAAGGTGTTTCTCGTGAGGCTGTCACTCGCGCGGTACACGGCAACAACTTGACAACGTTGCCTAACGGTCATTATGATAATGAATATTTCAACGTTGGGAGGGGAGGGCCGAGATCATCTGCCAACGAATCTGTCGTCAGTCTTTCCACGGTCTCTAATTCCACTTTGAATCAGCGGCCAGATTCAACTGCATTTGGTGGATATAGGAACGCAGTGGGCCAACACAATCATTACGTATCACCCAAGTTGTTCCATAACTCAGCCACGCAAACGATGGCTTCGAGTGCAAGGCCACCTCTGACACCGCGGTTTAATGAAACACGTTCCCCACCAACAGCACCACCGTATGCCGGATGGGACAACAGTCCTGGTGGCAGTATGGATAGACCGGCACTAAACGGACGGCCAGCGAATGATGCGATGAGGGTGCCAAGAGTTGGTGCAGCTCCTCAGGAAGTGTGGGCGGCAAAGTTAAGGCAATTGGATAATGCATACTTGACGAATGGTAACGGTTGGGCCATTCTTCATGAGATTCGACTGTTGCTGGAGGGGCGAAATAGTCGCTAAGAACAAACTTGAAAGGTTCCATCCATTTCATGTACATTTTTGTTTGTGCACTGTATTTACTACTATCCCAATTTTTATTGCTGTGATCTTGTACCATTTGTTAATATCAGCGTGTGTTTTGTTACTTTTATTGTTATTATTAATATAATATGGGGGCGCATATAGTTGTTTACATTCCCCTCTTTTGATTTCCCTCTCCAAATATGGCCCCTCATTTTTTGCTACCGATAAACGGAGCAACATATATATGTATACACATATATATGACCATGTCTGTCAACATTTATTTACTTGTGGGTAATGCATGAACTGACGAGGTTGACGATGGCAAATCGTGATGTGCTGAGTTGGCTAGTGTATTTGTTCACAGGTATACGTTTATTTAAATGTAAATAAATAAAACATACATTAACCCCTTACAGGTGAGGGGTTAATGTATAGTCGCTTGGGAGTGTATGTTTTTCAGTGTACGTTTCGTTATGACAGCTCAGTTCCCACAACCCTGCCGATATTTGTGTACCAATATCTATATACGCAACGGAAAACGAAGCGAACGAATAAAAAAAGTCAAAGGTGATAGAAAGGATAGAGTTATAGTCATTAAATAAACTTCAATCATAGGTACCATGGGCGTGGGTCGTTTGTTAGTCATTTGTACGCAGGGGAGCATAGCGTAGAGAGGAAGGGGAAAACGGAAGGTGTACGGACACTGAAAGTAAACAGCAACAACGTTGCAATGCACTAAAGCAAAGTTGTGGTGGAAAGCTATTACTTTCTCTCTATCTGAAACGTATCTTACTGTACGATACATTTAGGGGATGATGATGAGAGAGGGGATGTCTTTGCAATAATAGCACGTATATTTTTAAAAAGGGCTGCTGAATAGGTATAAGGTGCCACTGGGCGGTTTGTTAATGTGATGAAAAGGAGTATGTGAACGCGTGAATGTGAGGGAAGAAAATCGGAGGTATGGGGATGAACATGAGGGTGAAATGAGGTTGAGGAGGAGGGGGGAGGGCACCGAGATAAAATGAAAAGGGGTTTGTGTGAACAAATTCAGTATTGTAGTCAAACACTTTGCTCTTTCAATTTCACTATATTTCTTAGGCACCCCTCCTTCGGTTCTCCGTTGCCTCAACTCCTTCTTTATATTTGTTTTTTTTTTCAAACGCGTTGTGCGCTTTCCTTTTTTTTTTCTTGTTGTTTTATGGGTTTTTTCTTGTACTTTCGTTATCGCCCTAAGTGACATAAGGTAGTCCTTTTTTTAAAATTTCTCTTTTGTATCATCTCAACTTTTTTTCAAAGCCAAGTTCTACCGTTGTTTTTGCCGCATTAGCAAGAAGTAAAACGATTTATGTATGCTGTGTGGTCCGTGCGCGCCGTTCAATTTGTTTTATTTTAGCCTTGACGGGAATATCTCCTGGTTAATTGTACAACTCGTCTCCTCTGACACACCCTCTCTCTCTCTCTGTACTTTCTGTGTGCTACCCATCATTATATTCCCTTTCCTTAATTTTTCTAGTCAGATTGTTAAAAATCCTCTGCCGTTGCCATTTTTTTTGTTTTCAAACTCCTCCTATCACCTTTCTTCTCCCTTTTGTTGAAATGTTTACTTTTTCCCTTTTCCACCCTTCTTCATGTGTTTTCTAACGCCACCACGCTTAAAGGAGTCGACACACCCAATAAAAAGGGGGGGAGGGGGAGCGGTGCACACATCGAAGCATACAGCAGCTTAGATAAATATGGGCCATTGTTGTGCCACTCAAACGAAACAAGCGCGGCTCCTACCATCAAACAATGCATCACTTAATGCTCCGGCTGAAGTTCCCGGAGGGTCATTAGCGGCACAAACGAGGCCATCGGATGGGCAAATTAACGCCCCTACCGGCGGGGCTTCCCATGGCGTGGCGGCGGAGAGCGCTTCATCCAAATTTACGGGGAGTCCGGTGATAGGGGACCAGTCGGATTACACAACAACGATTGGGTTAGAACGTCTTGTTCCCGTAAACCGTAAGTCTGTATCACAACTTCCAGTTAATGCACATCTACGGTTAGGTTCGGACAACAGAGCGGATAGCGTTTGTGTTTTTGATAATGGGGATGACGACGGTCGTTTCTTGACAGCACGAAGCCCCCTGTTGCTTTCGGCAATGACGACACCACGAGTGAAGTTTGTGTCGGGGACTCCAGGTACTTTTGACACCAATGGTGGGGCTCCACCATCAGGTAGAGGGTTTCAGTCGTGTCTGAGCAGCCAATGGGAGGACGAGTCAGTGGGAAGCAACAAACTCAACTCCTGTCATAGTATGGTGATGAATGAAAGTGTGAACAATAGCGTAGAGGCGTATTTTGGCAGTCTAACTGCGTGCGTTCCTCCAACGGAGGTACCACCTTCGATGTTACCATTAGTATCAATAACGGCGTCGTCCTCGTCTTCAACCGTGTCATCACCGTTTTCGTCACTGGCAGTGCACCGCAGGGAGCCGTCGTCATTATTCGTGAATGACAAGTCTCCTGTACAGTCTTTGGGAGTTTCATCATTCGTGACGGCCCTGTCGCCGAGCGTATCACCGCGACCGTTGCATAATGAGGCACCCCCACAATCGCATGCGGACGCTTTAGGTGCACCAACAGCGACATCAGTAAGCCACTCAAGGGGGGATCTGTCACTTGGTACCGCTATAGCACCGTCAAGAGCAACGTCGCCATCATGTCACATGGAAAATGCGTCGTTTGCAACGGCTTTGTCACTATCTGAGTCACTGCAAGCGGCGCATTCCGTATTATCTTCAGTTTCGTTCCCCGGTGTAGGGGTGCAATCAGCTGCGGCATTGATTCCTCACTCCAGAGGAACTTCTTCTTTTGCGTCTGCGGTTTCACCATCAGCAGCGGTGACAACTGCGCGCTCCGCGCGAACTACGCCGTCCTTTGTGGTGACCATCTTGCCGTCAGAGGCCACAACTACTCCGCGTATGGCATTTAAAAGTGCAAGGAGCAGTAACAAAATTGGTTCCACTACAGTCACCGGTGGCGATTTGATGTCGTGTCGTAGTCTTTCTGAAATCAGCACCTCATTGAGTGACAAAATACATAATATGAGTAGAGAGGTAGCGAGGAGTGCTTCTGAGGTTCCACAGCGTCTTGTGGTGAGGAAACGCGTTACGTCTCCAACCAATATTTCTTCTTCTTCGTATTCGCGGTTAACGGAAAAAGAGCGTGCCAGCACTCAGGAAGGTGTGACAAATTCCCCGTTAATTATGGCTGAATCATTGCCGGACCAGACTAATGGTGTTGTTATTTCGCTCTCCCCACCGGAGGACCATTCCAGTATTTTTGGAGGCAACGGCGGCGGTGGCTCCAGGGAGGTGTCGTTCGTTAGTTCTTCACCTAAAGCGGAGGGGATGTGGGTTCAATCTGGTAAGCATGGCAAAAAAAAGGCGGACACAGTGCTGAGTTTTTTTACCCCAGATCCGGCAGTTACGCAGTTGTCGGAACATGCTGCGAATACCTCTTTGACATCACATATGTTGACTCGACAAAAGCCCAAAATGCTTAGGTACTTCGGCAGGCATTCGGATCCTCCGTTCTCATCTGTGAATACATTACGCCAACGGAACGTCATGGCACGGTCGGTAGAGGCGGTTGGAAGGTTAGGTACCCTTGACGCAAGTTATAAAAAGGTGTTGGGTGATACTCAGAAGTTGTTCTCGTCGTTACCTGCGCTACCCACATACACTAAGAGGGATCACATCCCACAGAGGCGAGTGTTTGATTTAGGAACCCCCGGTAGCGCGTCAAAATCGAGGAAAAGCCCCTCACCGGAAGGCTCACAAATGATTTCCCAGATGTCCAGCTCGATTAATGGTCATGCGGCCTCAAGTGTTTCATCACCCGACTCGAAGCACAAAGAGGACGGAAAGGCACACTGTCAATCATAAGGAATAAAGTGCTGTTTGTTCCCTTTTATTATTATTGTTATTATTGTTATGGTGGATGATGTCAGCGTTTTGGTCTCATGGAAGCGTGCTGCGGAGATGTCGCTTTCTTTTGTCATTCGATCGGGCGTAGAGGTAAGGGAAGGGTAATGGAGGAGGAGGAGGGGGGGGGAACGGCGGCAAATGTGGACAAGAGGAAGTTGGCGAGTGGGTGGGAGAGGGGAAAAACAACAACAACAATCGTACACGTGTGGATGGCGCCGCGTTTGCCCATATATGAATGTTATTGCTGATTTCTTTTACAGCTGGTTGCATTGTCCCCTTCCCATTCACCTCCTTCTTCATTAACGCCTAATGCACGCATGTGTATGAGAGGGCGTGCGTGTGTATTCAATACGGTGGTGGAGTGGTATAATGCTGATGGGTTGCCGGTCGAACTTTATTTCTAAATGCTGGTTTCTTTCATTTGCTTTTTGCGTCGTTTATTTGTATATATATTTGTGTGTGTATGTGTGTTAGACTTTACGTCTCGACGTTGTTTTTCCCACTTTCCTCAGAGGGCAAGATATATTCTTCTCTTTGTCATTACTTGAGACTAGGGAATTTAAAACAATCAGTGCTTGTCCACAAGTTTATTTTTTTTCTACTTTTGGATGCGTGTACTGTTCCCTCTCCCACATTAATCCACCAAGTATTGTACACATTGTGTCGGTTTTAACAAAGAAAAAAAATGACTGCTTCGTCCCATCCAGTTGGACACTGATTACTTTTATTAGGTGTCGGAGTAACTTCACCCTTTCCCCATTCACTTCTTCGCACATTTTCGCCCAATTTGTATCTTACCACTGTGGATTCCTCATCTCAAAACTTGATACAAACCGAACAAAATAATAATATAGAACAGTAGCTGAAGAGGACAAAGGGAATGGGTACCACCGCCAGTACGGATTCCGCAGACTCACCATTTTCTGTACGGAGCGTGGACTCTTCTGGCGGTGGAGGGTGGCGGCAGGAGGATCCCGAAAGGTTTCGAAAGTACATGCATCTCAAGTCACAAGCGGATCAGTGGCGCCAACGGCACGGCCACACGCCGGGGGCCACAAGGGGCGAACTCACGAAGAACCTCATCGAAGAAGTGTACGAAGAGGATTTCGAGTCCGTGGATCATGTGCAGTCAATGCGGTTGCCACCCATGGTGCTGAAGGAGATGAAAGATGCCGTGGCGAATGAGGCGGAGAGGCGCTGTGCGGAGACTGAAAAGGTCATGGCGCGTTGCCTACAGGATAAAATGTGGACTTCGTGGAAGTGCCAGAAGGAGAGGGATGCACTTTATCAGTGTGTGGCAGATAGGAAAGAAGACAATGAACTCCTAATGGCGTACCGTTGGAAGTATAATTTGGGCACTTTCCATGGGGAACTGATTGGGCGCAACAATATGATGCGGCGCATATGGAAGGAGCATTTCCCTGACCGTGATTTACCACACCCATGGGTAAAGGACGCTTAGTAAAGACTTCGGTTCTTCAAGGTGGCCGACAACTGTTTGGTTAAACCCTTGTGCGTGTTTGCGAGGGAGGAAGACCAATGGGACTAACACTTGGCACAAGACAAACTGGTTACTGGTGGGGCCCTTCTTTTGTGCGTACGGTTATGCGTCGTGTTTTGCTGTTAATGTTCGTATCGATATATTGTTTTAGTGTGGTTCTTCGGCCTTGTGTGATCGTTAGTCTCTACTTGTAGTTTAGGGGAGGCTGTCAAAAGAATAAAATTACCCCTCACTTCTTAATGATACCCATATATATATATATATATATATACACTAATTTGTTTGCGTTTGTGAGTCACCAGTTCCTCTGTTGCTTAGGGTACTGTTCTTTTTCCTCCCTTCCCCTTTATCACATATTCGCACTTTTGTCTTTACTGCCGGATTCTTCGCTCTTTTGGGCTATTTGATCGATTTTGATGCCAGATGCGTGCTCGTGTTCTGTTTTTCGATTGTTAACAGCATTGAGGAGCGGAAAGTAACCAAGTTCACCTGTATAGGTGACGAGCACAAAAGGGGTTCGAGGTGGGGCGTAAAATCAAGTGATCCCGAGTAGGTTTTACTGTTGGTGTGCCTGCGTAACTTGCAGGTACCAATGATTCAGATTATTGCGCCGAGGGGCCCCCTGCAGGAAATGCTGCTGTTGGAATTGCAGGGCAAAGTTGTCATACCTCCCAAGTTACTGGAGGAGGAGCGGGAGAGGCGGAGAATTCCCAACAGCAATGAAGAGGAAGTGAAGGCATGCTCTCAAGTTACTGGTGGGAAGAGGCTAAGGGAAGACGGTGAATGTGGCGTTAATGTTGATACCAATCAGGTGGTGGAGGTGCCGTTGGGCTGCGTAGTGTGGGACTCGCGCAATGAGACGCGCTGTTCGCTTCAAATTGGGACGGTTGAAGTCAGTGGCAGTTCTGGGAAGAGACGAGAGCCCCTTCTTGTGTTGAAGCGCTGTGTTGTAGGGGACAAAACTGCTGATGCGGAAGGTGCGGTGGCATGTGAATACTCAGAATCGAGTGGTTCTCAGTGCTGTTTGCTACAGGAATGGCTGCAAGAGCATCCCGAGGAACTCACATTGGATGCCACTGTGAGGGGCGCAACAGTCCCCAGAAAAGTGTACGAGCTGGTTGGTGTTGTGGAGCGTTACATTCACTTGAACTCAAAGCCCCTCCGTAGGTTCGTGTGAGTTTTTCTTCAAACGTGCAAAAAAAAAAAATGTGACAGCGCCCCCTCTTCCACTCACAGGAGGCGGGAATTACGTTCCATTTTGTATTCTCCGTTCGGCGATGCTTCGGTCGTATTTGTTGAGTCCTGCATAGAGTGGGGAAGGGAGATGCAACAGGGAACAAAGGGCATGTGTGAAACCGTGTTTGTCTTACCCCTCGCTTCCGCTAATTCAAGTGTGCTAGTTGCCCGAAAGATTGGCAGAAACTTTCCAGCCATTGTTAGCATTTGATAACCTTTCCGTCAGAAAAAAAAAGACATTTCTTTTTGACGGTTGGTTGCCGAAGAAAAGTGTGAACCAAGTCTGGCCACGTTGTGGGACGGGGTTCTGCCGCATTCTTCTTTACGTACATCAGCAGGTTATATATGCCTTGGGCCCGAATGGAAAGCATACCAACAACCCAAATACCTTCCATTTGTGGATGTGCAGGTGCGTGGAAGGGAGCGAGGGTGTAATAACATTGTGGAAGGTTTGTTCGAGCACTCGTTCTTCACCTCTGCCAGTTTTTCCTTCCACAGTTACATACCATTTGCTTCTTTCTCCTCCTTCCTCATTATTACTGTCACTGTCACTGCTACCACGGTAACGTTATTTACCTTGTTTTCAATTGCTTGTTTAAGCACTCACGCACGGAAGAAGGCCCAAACCGTCAGTGTGCGTGTGTGGTCTAAGTTCTACAAAAGTGCCGGTAGTGAGGGGTAGGTAAAACATTTTTGTTTTTTTTTTTTTGGGGGGGGGGAGTAGCAGCCGAGCACCGGGTGTGTTGGAAGTGTAGGGACAGTGTGGCTAGTAGGCAAGTAGTAAGTTAGACATAGAATAAAAAGGGGTAAAACAAAGTGGAACACTAACGCCATACACATTGTGTTGGGGAAAGTAGGACAAAGCTGGAGAAGCGAGACGCGAGTGGTGGGAACCATTAGGTTAGTGAGTGACTTTAGGAGTGTCTTCCGGGGAGAGAATACCTGGAAGCGTAGGGTCGATATAAAGAAGTTTAAATCCCCTTAGTTCGGCTAGTGAAGAGTAGGGAAAGTAATTTGAGGAGTCAGGGAAGCTTAGTGGAGGGGACTTGCTGCATGCGACCGACATCGTACTTGGCACATGCAGCGCCGTCTACTACTTCCTCCTCTGCTGCTGCGGTTGCAACTGCGTTGGGCAAAACCAAAACACGACTTAGTCCCCAACAGTCGTCCTTCACTTCGCTGACGCCGTCACACCTAAGACATGGTGGACCACAGGCAGCGGAGCAGCTCATGCGGTTGGGCAGAGTGTTTGTGCCAGTTACATATTTGCCCGGTTCGTCTGGTTATCAAACCGCTCAAACCCCTGGAGTTTCGCCTGCACTACGCCGCAGCCGAAGGTACGAGCCTTACGGTTCTCTGCTACAGATGTATATGGAGCGCGGTTTCACTGACCTGGATGCCCTATTGTTCCACCCGGAGGCACCTTCTCCGATGGAGCTGTTGTTAAGCGTCCTGCGACATCGCACGGCGTGCCTGCAACTCACACAGAAGGCACTTACAGCGACTATCAGTCGGCCACGTCACACATCTTCTGCGGGAGCGGCCTCATATACCCTACAAACAGTTTACCACATTCTGAAGAACCACTGTCCATATCTGTATGACACCGCCAGTGTTAGGGTATTGCTCTGCCAGGCGTTACTGTGCGAAAGGTTATTTAGTGATGCGATTGAGTTGCTACAGGGGATGCCCGATTCGTGGATTACGCCTGGGTTGTGGCAGGTCGTGATGGAAGCTGCAGCTGATGGTAAAGTCCCGCATTCACCCCTTCTGTGGAAACTTCTAACGTTGTCACCTGCAAAAACCCCAGGTGAAGGTCGTGTTGTTAGGACCGGTCAGCGGGTACCTGAGCAACTTCGAAGGGGAATGTCAGCTCGTGCAGCCGAAGTGGTGTCGAGATCATTTGTAAACAGAGGAGAGAGCATGGATGAGGCAGCAAAGGCACATGGGATGCACCAAAACAGCGACACAGTAACCTTCTCATCTTTTGAGGTGCGTCCGTTGTCGATCGTACAAATAACGCGTGGGGGTAATCAACTGGAATGGTGCCATCTCAGTACCTCAGAAGTTGGTTACGCTGAACAACACTACCGAGCTCTTCGTAACCTTCGAGGATGGGGTCACGGCGTGCTACGACTGGGAAAGGGTGACCACCTGATGCAAGGCGTTGTTTATGGCCTTGATGCCTTTCTTGCCTCCCGGCTTATGTTGCGCGCTAATGTGTCATTCTTTGGCCAAGCGTCCCCGTTGATAGCCCTGCATATTCTTAGGCGATACATACGTACCTGTCACGCCCTGCGGAAAACTCCCGCACGCTCATCAGTGGTGAAGGGGACGGGTAGTGACGGGACCAGTGAATTAGGCACAAACAGCGACTGGCTGAAGTATCATCAGCCCTCGTCTACTAGTGGATCTCCAGGTGTGAGCACGAGTGATACACAAGCGTCTGATATTGAGGACTTCATTCACCCTTCACCATTTTTACTGTTCTTCAAAGTCGTCCGTGAAACCCGTGATGTACTTCCCGGGGGCGGCGGGACCCTTGCATCAGCCGGGCACTCTGGGACCTCGGGTGGAGTACCTACAGCTGGGCTGCCGATGATACATTGGGAACTGGTGTGGCGATACTTCCAAACTCTCAACCGTGAGTGCCCCAACTGGCATACCATCATCCCAGAGAAGGCTGGTGACTTGAGTCAGTATGTTATTGACGTCCTTTGTCGTGGAGCTGATCCGTGGATGACGCTTAATGTTGCGCGTGCCGTTTCTTCACGCCATATTGTTGACGGTTTGGACATGTCGCTGTGGCTTCTCCACCGGCTTGATCCGTCGCACCACATGGAAGAAGCACGCGATGTAACGCGGAAGGTGTTCCGCTGGCTCTTGACTGATGTCGGCGTGCACTTGCTGCCGCAGTTGCACCACAATCTTATCCCTGCTGCGAGGGTGTTGGTGCGCTTAGGGTTACAGGATGAGCTACGGCAACTATATAATGGCGTACTAGATAACGTTTATTTGTTTGCCGAGGATTTCCGCGCAGAGTTTCTACACGTGATGATGGATTTGGTTTGCCCTTCGTGCAGCTCTATTCTATCTGCGCAGGACGTCTATGCGGAGCGTGTCTGTTCCATCTGTCTTACGATCATACCTGCAAAAGATGCGGGGTCATTGCCTAGCTTTCAGCTTTCGAGCGAACATATCTCCCGTTTACGAGAGAAGCGCAAGGTTGTGCGACTTAGTGAGCGAAAGAGGTTGCATGAGAGCATCTGCTGTTGGTCAAAGCGAGGCGAGAATAGTCGTGAAACAGCTGCAGGAGCAACCAACGTTGGGAAGCATGCGGCGCCACCGGTCTTTCCTCCACTGGATGCTAGCAGCGTGTTTAAAAAGGAAATACTCTCCGACACGGCTCCTCTACTTCCCGGGGTACCCGTGGCGGCGCGAAATGTGTTACTTCTTCCAGGAGGAGGTGGGGCAGACGGCGCGGGCAGTTGTGTGTCAGAAGGAGGTGGTCCCTCTGCCTCGTTTGATGTTTATGCAGCCATGGAAGAGTCATCGCACCGTTTGCAGCTACAAGAGGCAGCCCGTCGTTACGCACTGGCTCAGCGCGGTGTTGTGTTACCTGCGCGCCATTCTGCTGCCTTTCCATCCCCCGTTCTATCAACATCTTCCGTGTCGACTTCATCGGCGCATTTTTCTCCAGAGAAACAACGGCAGGGTTTCATGATACCCTCAATGTGTGTCGACGGGCCCTGGACTTGTGTATGGTGCCACGAACAAAACACGGGGTGGGGTTCCCGCACACAATGCGGAGCCTGTGGTGCCGAAACAGGACCCAGCGCTCTGTGGCGGCATTTTGCATACGCAACATCGACAGGGGATATTATGGAAGAAGTACGCGCTCGTGTGGCTAACTCCGCGGAACGTCCTGTAGACGCAGTGGTGGCGGGTTACCTGTTGATGGTGTACCGTCGTACGTTTCTGCTGAGGGCTACACCGCACGATGCGGAGCGAATAGAACAGCTGATTCAGCGGCTCTGCCAACTACATGAGAGAGTGCTGGCAGGTTACACTTACATGCGCTTCGTTCCTGCCCGTGCACGCAGCAAGGGAAGTACCCTGTTTGCGCTTGCGCATCTCTTTGGTTGTACCGATGCAGCCTATGCGGGATTGACCACACAACAATTAAGGCGCGATGAGGATACGTTCTTTCAAACCATATTCACACCCGCAACCTGCAAGGTTTGTTTTGGGCAGCATGCGTGGAAGGCTTGCCCGATTATAACGCGGGATTTCTCTACAACGAAGCGCCAATCCATTACAATGTCTCCGAAAGAAAAGCAGGACGCAGTGCTGCAGCAACTTAGGCAGGCAGTGGAGGCTGCGGTGCAACATGGGGCGGAGAGCAGCCGTCTCGTCGTCGGTGCATACACGGCTTTTGTGAAATCACCCTACCGCGAGCTTTTTTCGGAGACACACAGCCGGGACGTGAATCGCCTGTCCATGCTGTTGAGTCGGTACCAACAGTTCCGTCGTGCAGCCTTCGTCCTCTGCCACATTCCGTTGCACCTTCGCGACGATGGGGCGTATATGGCTATGGTTCCATATTTTAACGTTCCTGTGGAGGACGCACGGGAGTTATTGAGGAAACGGAGTCCCTTGGGTGTTGCGGATGGGACACATCCCAACTTTGTTCAGGTTGCTGTAACGTGCTGCATGTGTCTTGACGAGCGTCATGCTTCGTTCGAATGCCCGAGACTACTGAAGTGGATTGGAGAAATCGAGGAGCTGAGTGCATCGCAAAAAAACGGATCGGCAACTTCAGGAGCCCTTGTCGATGTCGTGGCCGCACAGGAGCTGTTCAAGCGATTGCGGGCGCAAGTAGACGGGTGGACCTCTGCGGGTCCTGAGAGACTACATGCATTTTACCGTTTCCTCCTCCAACGTATAGACGACTTCCAGAAGGACCCGTACGACACATTGCAAACCGACGGTGACGAGCATGGTCATCGCCAAGTTGACTCTTGTGTAGTGGGTTCACCACTGAGCATGTTGCAACTGCGGAGGCTCGACATGGACGACCCTATTGTCTATGCCATTAATAAAGCTATCAGTAAGCTCGCGCTTGCTAAACAGGAAAAGAGTGCTTATCGGTTATATGCGAGGTCTCCCGTGGTTTTCGTGTCCAGTGGGGTAACCTCCACAATGCTTCGAATGGCTGGCTACTCTGAAAAAGGTATCCGTACACTAAGTCACAATCACGTGGACGGTAGTGGAAGCTCACAAACATCACTATCTTCATCTTTGTCTGCGTCAGATGAATCATCAACATTAGGTGTTTCTACCGAAGGTGCACGTTCCGCGGCTGTGCCGATGCGAAATTGTTGCCTTTTGTGCTTTGACAGCGAGCACACGTACTTCGACTGCCCAGAATTAATTGCACAACCGACTACTGCAGCTAAACTTGAATATGTAGTTGTGCACGTCGGTGGCATCCGAAGCGTGTTGGATGGTGTTCGGGCTGCCGCAGCGTACGTTTATCATACATACAACCTGGGACAGCTCACGAGTGATTTGCTTCGTGCACACCCCTCGTTAGTTCGTTCGCTTCTTCGGCTTGTCCGACGTTGCTTTGCTTGTGGTCTTGTTGGCTCCGGCGTCCGCATCCTGCGGCGTCTCCCTGTGGAAATGGTTCCACCCATATCGCCCTATACGGACCTTTGGCGTGCCGCCGGTTTGGGAGAGGAGGTTGTCATCAGTCGACGAGCGCAGTTGCAGGCCCTGTTTGCTGCAGAAGGCTTGGAGCCGCGCATTGAAACTCCACCCGCTCGCCAGACGTACTCCAACAGGTTTGTTTCCGCTTTGAGTCATGTGCTTCACGATGATCTCTGTCGGCACTGCTACCAGCACGGTCACTCACTTGCCACCTGTAGCGTATTCCATGCAGAAGTGAGTTTCGGACGGGATTACGTAGCGGCTTATCGTATGAGTATGATGTCCGAGCAGCTAGACGACGACTGGCGCGACGCCTACCTTCTGAAACTTGTTGACTTTTTCCTCATGCATAAGGTTCTTATGCCGTACCATATTGTTGGGGTCACGAATGCGCTGAACGCGATCGCGGCCATGTGGAGCTTCCGTGGTGAGCCTGGCATCGCGATACGGCATCTACTGAACATTCCACCCGCGTACCGCAGACGACAGGCGTTCGCGTACATATTACAAGCAGTGGGCGTACCAGTAGACGAAGTCAAGCGCGTTCTCGCTAATGTTTACTTTTCTCCAAGTGAGTTGTCATCCTCGAATAAACCAAGTGGTAGCTCAGCTTCTGCCTCTGCCTCTGCTGGTTCCGGTTCCGGTTCTGGTGCTGAAAGCGGCAGTGCCGTGGCACAACACCTTTTGATGCCTAAACCTGCCATTCGTGATGTGGCGATGACGGCTGTATTTAATCAGTTTCCCGACGCACTTGCTGCGTTGGAAGGGAGTGAAGGACGCATGGAGGCAATACGCCGCCGAAACGCAACACAGAAGATAACGAAGGGTTCCAAGGCTGAAGGGGGGAATATGAAGACTACCTCTGTGGGAGGCGCAGCGCGTATGGCAGAATCCTCGTTGGGGGAAGAACCATCCGTACCGAGTGTGTCTCTCTCACGCCGCCCGGTGCAAAGTGGTGATATCACGACAGTTCGTGAAAACTTTGACCCGGTCCTCACAGAATTGGAGCTAGCAGTGGGTATGAAACTTGGAAGTCGACACGTACTCTTTACAAGCGCAGTTGACATTCTCGCTGCTGTCGTTGCCCCGAAGGAAACTGAGGGTGGCAGCGGGAAGGTACAGCAGCCGGCGGTGACAACCACAGTCGTTGTCCCACCACAGGCAGCTTCCCCTCCACCTTCAGAAAATCCCGCGTCGAAGTTGTCGCCAGAATCCACGGTGGCCATCCCACGGAGCGATGCCTGTGGTCATCCTCACACACGGGAGGAACCTGAAATTGTTACCGTCTTTAGTGGCGAAACGGCAGGGGGAGGTGGTTCAGGAAGGGGAAGCCACCAGCGCTGGGGTGTTGGATCTGATGGTCTTAAACCCTCCTCTTCACCGTCTAACAGCCCCGGAGGTGATCACGAAAAGTACAGCTCGAGTCAACACTTCCAAACGCAGCAACACTACACACAAAAGGGCCGTTATCACGAGAGGCAGTGGCGCCGTCAGCGAGAGCGGGATGTGGGTAGCAACGGCAATCACGCCCGAAAACGGTGAGATTCTGTTGCATTGGTGTTGTACTCTGATATATACGTCCCTATTCTGTATGATTGTCAAGACACCTCCGATCTGCCATGGTTTCCTGTGCAATCATATGTGCGGACGCGTACACTCGTACACACAAGAGGTTTAAGAATGTAACTTTATATTTTCCGACATTCTTTATCGTCACCTTTATAATTTGCATTTGAGTTTCGAAAATGTTGCACCTGTGGATCGGGGCATGCGTTGTTTTTGTTTGTGTTTATTTCCTTTTCATCGCTCGCGTGTGTGCCGTTGCAAGGCGAATGGGCAAGCGTGAGGATGCGAAATATTGGTGGAGATGTAGTGGACATCCTGGAAGTGTTGTTTTAGTTATTTCCTTGTTTCGCTCACTTACAACTTCTTCTGCCCCTTTTTGTACCGCGCTTTGCTGCTTTCATCGATTTGATGAGCGCCGTTGCCACCTTTTCGCTTTTTTTCCCCTCTGGGAAAGGTGGGGAGATTTTTGTAGCAGGACCACGTGACTGCGGGGCGGTCATGAGTGTATTTTCGTGGGGATTGCGCTCTATTCTAAAATGCATTAGCACGACTGGTCAAGTCTGTAACAAACTATTTTTTATTCCTATTTTTTATTTTCTCTTCTTGCTTTTGTTCATCTGTATCGTCGTTGCAACTTTCTTTCCCTTTCAACACTCCTTTGAAAAAAGAAAAAGCGCACTGTCTGTTGTCCCATCACTTTGCTTCTCGCGACTGTTACTTGCAGGTTCGCATTAACTGGTGTGAAGGTAGTTTAGCCCTTGGTGTTATTTTGGGTAAAGAAAGGTGATCAAGGAAGTGAAAAACGAAAACGAAAGGGGAAAACGTGAGAGTGGGTGGGGAGGAATCGTCGCAACAAACTGTCACCAAAATACAGATTCACCAAAAGTTTCGATTATTGTACGTAAATTGAAGCAAATTAGCCCACTCACTTTCCTTCCCTCTTTCCTTCGTGAGTGTGGTGAATTTGAAGGTGTGTGCCGAGGGGGGAAAAAAGGAGAGTGCTATGTCTCACAGCCAGAACAGCACCTCTCAAGGCAGCACTCTTCCTGGTGATTCCCTTTGTGGTGAAGAGGGTTTTGCTCATTATGGCCATGACGACGGTGCAACGGTCCCGCTAGGAGCGGGCGGTGGCTGCAGCGTTAGTGATTCATCTTCAGCGCACCCCCCGCATCGGGGTATTTATCTCAAACCGAATGTTTTCATGATTAACGGCACTGCGGGGCATCTAATGGATTTGTATTACTTGTCCAACTCAAACGCCACCCACGGGTTTGGTGACTCGACAGGTGTAAGGACGGCATCCCCACCGTTTTGGTGGGGTTATAAGCCTCCAAACTCTCCGACAGTTTTGGTGTCCTTCAAGTACTCCATCTGGACAGCCGTAGAAAAACAAATCTACGATATCGTAGCCTCCGAAGAATTCACAGATACTGAAGTTGTCGCTAACGTTGAAGCTTTAGGTTGCTCCCATGGGGAGAAGTGTTGGCTCCAGAAAGCCGCTGGGGCTTTAGCAACGAACCTTCGGGAGAATCGCCTTTTGGCTGGTCAGTTCGCTGCCGAGTTCCTTTCTCCCGATGTGTATTTGGGCAGGGGTGACATTACATGTTTCCTTAATGGCGGTGGTGAGTGGGAAGGGCGCAACATTCCGGTGCTGCAACCGGGTATGGAAACGGCGTTGCGTGCAATGCGGCCGGGCGATGAGTTTGGTTTTATTATTCGTGGACGCCGGTTGGGGTTTCAAGGAGGCTCATACCCCTCTATGTATAGCACTGGTGGGGCCGGCACTTACAACTATAATCGGTGCACGTCCTTTCCGCAGTGTTACTTCATTCACATTAGCCTTAACAAAGCCGTCCCGCGAGAAACGACGAGTATGCTCCCTCTCCAGCGGTATATTTTAGATGTTCCATTATGCACGGATAATGTTGGAAGAGCCTGCTGCACAGCGCCACAATTAGAAGGTTGCAGTGGTACCGTGTTTTCTGCAGGCCTTGAGAGTGGGACATTTTCACATTTCTACACTTTTTTTCACGGGTCACTTAGTTTTTTGGGTCCCCGCGGTATTGTTTCCAAAGAGGGCGGCCAAGGCGTTAGCCGAAAATGGGATTCGGCAGAATATCAAGCTGCGCGCCGAGCATTTTGCATGGCAATGACGACGGCGTTGGAGGGCTGTTGGGAGAGCCGTTTAGTGGGTGGGATGTGCGGTGGTGGTGTGGAGGAGCGACCAACTCATGAGGATGCGTTGTCATTTCTTCATGAGTGTTTCTTCACCAAACCACGTGGCGATGCAACAGTGTCTTTCAGTGTCGCGCGTATAGGACCGTTAGCAGATCGGGAGTTATCCTCAGAACGGTTGGACAACGTGAAGCTTGGGACTTTGGTCACTCCGCTTTGGTTAGACATGTCGCTGCAAAGTATGGCGGCGGGTGAGCGCGACTTAATCAACTCATGGTTTGAATCAGACAACGATCCACTGTTTCACCTCTATTTTGTGGGTTGCCACCGTGCGGCCATGGTCGTGCAATTTTGGGAGTCTGAAAGGGAACGGCGATCGGGTTGTATAGAGGCTCTTGCGGAGGACCAGTTGCAGCAAAACTCAGTAGGTGCTAACAATGCTTCACCAAAGCCAATTCTTGATGGGAATGTCACAACGAAACATGATCTCAGCTGCCGCATTACCCTTCATAGTTTCACCAACAGGTATACCGTAGATGATTTCTTTTTTGTGAACCCCCTCTCGTCCCTGCAGACGGTGAGGGGCTTACTTGACGAAATCTCCGGGTTGTGCCCACTAGTCAAATCCTGCGAGGGGCTAGAATCTCTGGCACACGCGGTAGATAGTGAGATCAGTAGTTGTAGCAGCGACAGCAGTGAAAGGCAGGTTGAAGGGGCTGCGCCACTAGAATTCAACCAACCGACTCCAACACAATCGGCACCGAAGGTTATAAATATCCATCCAGCGCCGTTTGGTAGCGTCCCTCCCAATCGTGATGCCTTTCGTAGTGTTGTTAAGGCTATACACAAAGTATGTTTTACAATACTGCTGCTGACATTTTATGTCGATGTGGATAATATGCTTGCGAAGGGTGTTGCATCATCGCTGCTGAAGGAACGTGAAAATGTGCTCCCCGACTGTTTTAAACTTCTAGGTTGCTTGTATGCAAAGTTGAAGAGGAAGTTCAACATCCACTTCTGTGAGGATGCCTTCTGTGCGGCTTCCTTGTTGGTGCAGAATGATGACTGAGAAGGACGGTTTTACTGCGGGAATCCTTGTGATTGCACACTAAATGATTGACTGTTGCCACAACCCGGAAACTGATGTGTGAGTGGCGAGTGTTAGGGATGACTACACCAATCTGGAAGTGGTTCTTTTCCCTTTCTTTGGTTTTGTATTTGTGAGTGTGCTCGATTGCTGAGGCTTGGGTTAGGAGGAGGCTTGTCCTTTGCCAGCTGAATTCTTCATTTTCTCCATTTATTTAGGTCTTCGTTATCCTCCCTTTAAAAAAGGAACATAATTTATGTATCTCTTAACGTTTTTTCAGCGGCGGAATGGATGAAGTGCGGAGAATTCCGTGAATTTCTTTGGTTCCTTACCCCCACCCCTAATTCCTCGGCAACGGTGGTGCTGGGGTGCGTTTTTTCTCCCAATTCAAGTGCCTGTCATGGATGAGACGTGCTGTGTGAAAGTGCAAAACCAACGTAGATTGTGTATGCGTTTGTCTGCTCGTATAAATGCAAAGCAATTAGCTCGAAAGAGGAAGCTTATCTCTTTGTTGGCTTCGTTTAATAGCATGGCTCTTTGTGATGCAAACTAGTCTTGGTGAAAGGCTGTTTTTTCAAGGGCTTCTGGTAGCTGATAGAAAAAAGGACTTTTTTGCTCCCATTTGCTTCGCACTACAAATGCGTCAGGACCTCCCCAAGAAGTTACGGCCTGCGTGGGTGTACGCCTTGGGCTTACGCGCATGGTGCCAGTGCTCGAGTGGAGCGGGTGATTTTAACAGGGGAAGGGACAAGGAGGGAGTGATGACACACACGCACATGATTATGACATTAGCAAGACAACTATTTTCTTTTTTCTTCTTTTTGCCTTTATTTATTACTGCGTCGCGACACCTCTTTCTTTTCCCCATGCCCCCTTCCCCTCTGGGGTGATCTTTCCCTGATATTTCGCTATCGCATACGATTGAGTTGTGCTTCATATCTTTTTGTTTGTTATAATGTCTACATTTGTGAGTGGTCATTGCCATTGTTTGTTCACTGCTCAGTTCATTTCCCTCCTTTTCTTCCGCGAGCTATTTATTCCTTTATCATTTTCAGTTCTTTTTGTTGTTATTGCGAGCTCCCCTCCCCACACTTTCTTTTTTTATTATCTGTTTCCGGAGCCCTGTGCTGCGCTGTACGTGCCAGTCCCATACGGGGTGGCGTCACCATGAAAGAGGCTCGTTGGATGGATTGCTTGCGCCGCGTCGGCGTTTACGCGCAGTTACGGTGAACGAAAAAGAGTGATACGAATAATGAAAAGGAATGAAGGAAGAACCACCAGGAGTGCAGTTTGTACAAGTGTTGAATTCGGGTCTTTTTTCTTTCCTTATCCTTTCCCTCTTTGGCACACATGATAGGGGACCTACTGTACATAAATCTGTGTATATGTGTGCGCGTGAGAACTGCCAAGATGCAAAAAGATGGGTTTCGCAACCTTTTGCCATGTGCCACACATGCTCTTCTCATCAAACCCCTTTTTCATTGCTTAAGGGAGTGTTGTGTGAACAATATACAGACAGCTGTAGATTGATTACATTTTTAATACGGCTGAGCAGCGGCAGGAGGTGTAATATACAAACTCCACCATGAATGTCGATGGTACTGTCCAACAAGCCCGTGTGGGTGTTGTTGTACACCGAGCGGAGTCTCTTGTTGGACTGAGCGCGAGTGGGACGTCGAATCCCTTTGTTTCCGTTTCGGTTGGCGCGACAGTCCTCAGTACTCCTGTTGTGCAGAATAGCACAAACCCCACATTCGAGGCTGCTTTTAACTTCCCCGAATGCCCTATTCCAACTATTCTGACACTTCGTGTATTTCACAAGGAGGCCGGTGGGGTAGAGAGTCCACTCGGCAGTGCAACGCTTACGCTGTTTTCGCCGTCCGCAATGACTCGCCGACAAGTACAACTGGGACATGGTGGTAGCGTTGTTTTGTCTCAGAAGGCCCGTGACGGATGCGGATCGCTAGACATTTCTTATGAGGTAGTGGCGCCAACGTCCTATAAAGCAACTGCATCAGAACAACGAAAATCTGTTGACGACGATCTACCTTCGTTTTTGAGGGATGACGCGGGGGCGGAAACCCTAACTTCAGCATTTACGGCATTCTCCCAACCTCCACCACCACCCGCTGCTGCAATACCGAAGCCACCAGAATTTGGAGCTGTTCCTCCACCACCACCAGCTGCTGCAATACCGAAGCCACCAGAATTTGGAGCTGTTCCTCCACCACCACCCGCTGCTGCAATACCGAAGCCACCAGAATTTGGAGCTGTTCCACCACCACCACCCGCTGCTGCAATACCGAAGCCACCAGAATTTGGAGCTGTTCCACCACCACCACCAGCTGCTGCAATACCGAAGCCTCCAGAATTTGGAGCTGTTCCTCCACCACCACCCGCTGCTGCAATACCGAAGCCTCCAGAATTTGGAGCTGTTCCACCACCACCACCAGCTGCTGCAATACCGAAGCCTCCAGAATTTGGAGCTGTTCCACCACCACCACCAGCTGCTGCAATACCGAAGCCTCCAGAATTTGGAGCTGTTCCACCACCACCACCAGCTGCTGCAATACCGAAGCCTCCAGAATTTGGAGCTGTTCCTCCACCACCACCCGCTGCTGCAATACCGAAGCCACCAGAATTTGGAGCTGTTCCTCCACCACCACCAGCTGCTGCAATACCGAAGCCACCAGAATTTGGAGCTGTTCCACCACCACCACCAGCTGCTGCAATACCGAAGCCACCAGAATTTGGAGCTGTTCCTCCACCCGTCCCCGTCGTGGTACCCTCCACCTCTGGACAATCATTTATTGCGAGTGCGGCTTTTGCAAATGAGGACTCTTCTGAGACGTCACCACCACCTTCGTCTTCAACTATGCCGGACACTGGGGGCACCTCTCACTCATCTCACCGCGGTTATTCATCTGCATCGTCCCCCAACAGCACCAATCATACGCAGCTGCAGAGGCAGCAAATGGCATCGGCATCGTCAACGGGAGCGACATCGACATCTCTTCATACTTCATCGAATCATTCAAGCACCGCACCCCCGCCACCACTTCAGGCACAAAAGGAACCGCCACTTCATGGAGTAGATGAGACTTCGCGGGCTCCTTCGGGGTCAGCTTCCGTTGAACCAACCGCAAAGGATAGTGATAAATCGCAGAAGAAAGTAAGAATAGCCACGAATGCGAAGGACCGCCCAACTAGTGCTGGAACCGCTGCAAACACGAAACCACCACTGCGGCAACCTTCAGAATCAGGAAGGGGGAGATCGTGTTCGTCTGTGAGTCCAACCCGCGAAGCACGACGGACTTCGTCGGCACAAGGAGGTCGCTCCTCTCCCTACGTCCATGGACCCGTTGTGAAAAAAGTGAACAACTTCACGGCACAGGGGACGACACTGCTTTCTGCAGCACGGCGTTCTGCCAACTTTCAGGTTCCTACGATTTATCAGTACCCTGAAGAGTTGCTTGCAGCCGCCTCTCAAGGTGATGTTGCGGTGTTTCAGAGACTACGAGAGGAGGACCCACAACTCTCACGTGGTTTTGAGAAAGTGCGTGACTATTCAGGTCGGACCATCCTGCATATTGCTGCATGGTATGGACACGTGCAGGTGCTGAAGATATTGCTGCAACCCACTCCGGTGGCTCCGCTTCTTGAGTTACGTGCCCTTCGGTCGGTGAATGGAAACACAATCCTCCACAGCGCAGCTCAGGGAGGGAGAGTGGACGCAGTGCAGTGGCTTCGGTTTAGTACCGCCGCAGCGTCCCTCATTGGACAGAGAAATGCGCGCGGTATCACGGCAACTGAGTGTGCTAGGGAAGCGGGCTTCTCGAATGTGGCTTTGATGTTGGCTGAAACAATGTAACAGACGTGACATTCCCTATGAATCTGGAATTTGTTTCGGGTGCGTCGGCGATGCGTTACAACAGCACGATAGTGGCGCCGTACGTGTGTGTGTTTGCGCGTGCTAAGGGGAGCACTGCGAAACTTTGTTCGGGGAATGGGCGGTGTGTTTGGTGGCTGCATTAAGAGACTAAGGTGGAAAAAGAAAGGGAGCAGGTTAAACAACTGGCCTCTCGGGTACGTTCTGTCAATAATACGTGTTGGCTGCAATTTATAGATATGCAATGCTAATGGCATTGAGGACGACAGGCCATAGAAATAGGGAGTAATTTAGCGCAAGGTGATAATCGCCTCGCTCACTTCCTCTACACATAGAGTTGATATAATTCAAGGCAATTACAATATTTTAGGCACTGTGACGCCTTTTGAAAGAGAGGTGCTCTTACGTTTATGCTTTTGCAGGTGTGTGCCAGCTTTGATGTTCTGAGGAGACACCGCCATCCTGAACAAGGAGGGAAACACCGCAGAAGAGTTTCAGCACGGAGAGCGAAGTCGTGTTCACACTCCTCGCGCTTACCTTCTTTTTGGGGCACCGACTCGTGTTGTGACGTACCACGATTCGTTTCCTTTGCGTATTTTTTTTTTTTTTGCTATTAACACCAATTGATGATCTTCCTATATGCTTGTGTGATCCAATTCATTGTGGGTTGGATAGCGCCGTTTTTGTTGCTGTGAACCGTGTGTACGTGACGGCCCATTTACGGGATGGCTGCGCATCGACAGTGTAATTCAAAACAAACTAAACAAGTTTTTCTTTTCTTTTCTCCTGCTCTATGCATTTAACCATTACGTAGGGTTCCCTAAGAACATTCTCCAGTAAAGTGTGCGAACGTTAACGGGAACTGAAGCACCACGGTGAGTCACACAACCGTCTCGAGGAGGGGGACAGAGGAAATCAAGGTGGAAAGGGGAAATAGGGTTGTTTGTGTGTGTGTGTGTGTGTGTGTGTGTGTGTGAGACATCTGCCGTGAAAGGAATTTTGCCTCGCTGCGAGCCAAATGATTCACGGCAATGCTGCGCCCATCAGCCGTGCGTTTACAATTCATTTCAAAGGGGAGCTGTTCCGTGCCCTAATCGACTGTCGCACGGCGCTCACGCTTCGTGATTTGATTGCCGTGGCTGTTCCGAATCCCTCCGGCTCTAACTCTTCCTCCCCAACAACTGGGGATTTCTCAACTGATTGGGTTGATAACTGCATTTGTGCCTTTGGTGGGCAGCGACTTTCCCTCGACACACTAACGGAGTCAGCGCCACTGGTATTGGATGTTTCGTGGTCGGAAAGCGCGCGGGGCGGAACCAGGAAAAGGATGAGACGCGACTTCACTTTTTTTAAAGAGGAGGATCGAAATCTTTTACCATGTAAAGTGTCGCAGGAAGAGATTGGTTACAGCGGTCGAAAGAGTGGAAGCAAAGAAATTAAGAACAATATTGACGATAAGTACAGCGTTTTTGATGCTAAAAGTGGTATAGTGCTCTCCTTTGATTCAAGTAGTCGTTATGGTGTCGAAGGGAAGTTTAGCGCAGATGATAATAACAGTAATGATAATAGCTGCAGCAGTGATGATGGAGAGGATGATGACTGCATTAACAGTGAGGGTCGCACCCCTTGCGAAGATTATGACGACCGCCAGTACGAGGCTATTTTGCCAGTTGTTGTGGGTGGGGTTGTGAGGTTGGTAAACATGGAAAGCCGTGACAAGAGTCACGAGTGGACTGTGTATGTACGGGGTTTGTTTAATGAGTCGAAGTACCTTGCTGACTGCATTGAGTCTGTTCGTTTTTTCCTCGATGCATCTTTCACCCCATCAGAACGCCTGGTGACGTCTCCCCCGTTCGAGTTAACTGAAGTCGGCTGGGGAGAGTTCATCGTCAAGGTTTCAATACAACTGCGGCATTACCCGCGTCCAATTCAGATTGATTTATCATCCTCGAGCGCTTCACCTGTAACATCTGGGGTTGTGAAGTCACCGTCGCTCCTGCCACTGTTACCGACTTCTGCTGAAACCCTGTCCGATGTGAAGGTGGCATCCGCAATTTTGTCACCATCGACGGCCGATGGTCCTTTGATTGGGTTAACAAATGGTCCCGCTTTGTCCCCTTTGATTAGTGTGCTCAGTCGGCATCATTACCACGGTTGTGCCAGTGATAGTGTTGACCACACGATAGTAAAGAAAGAGGAGGAGGAGGAGGGTGATGATCAATGCACAAAATGCGACGCAAAGAGAAATGTGTTTGGCAGCACGGAGAAAGCTGAGGAAGCCGGAAGGCGTGCCCAGAATAACAATTGTGTCAATGTTTTGTTCAATCCAAATGCCTCTGTCTCGTCGGATGTTGAAACACTGGGAACGTGCTCTGGTGTTGTGGTCCTCTCGCACCTGCTGCGGTTTTCACACCGTGTGAAACGCTTTCATTGTATTCCCCCCCTGGGACGGCCGTACGAGCCGGAGGAGCATGTGGGATATACGCTTGTTCAACATCCTGTTGTGACGGAACACTATGATGAGATTGTCATTCCAGACGCCCCGCTGGAGGTTAAAAAGGCACTTGCATCACTTCCTGAGTTGCTTCAGAATCGTGTTTCTTCCGTGAAAGGGGTGCGAGCACCCACGACTCAGCAGCAGGGTAACCATCGTGGCAGCACTACTCTCCACCGAGATGCAGTTGCCAGCATCTACGCTGAGGACGGAGTTTCATGCTGGAAATACATCAAACATGAGGAGTTGGATGATATTGCACTAGCAGAAGCGTATTTGGATAACCTCAGCACATGCCCTAAATCATTTTTCCACGTAGATTCTCATGTTGTTGAGGCGAATCAGCCACTAGCACTGCCTCGACCTGGGCGTGGCAGGAGAAAGTTAATGGGGGCAGAAATTGATCTCGCGGCTCTAAGAGCAGCGAAGAAAGGGTTAACAGATGTCATTGGGCGGATGCGGCGTGAGGCGGTGTTGCGGCAGGCAGCTCATATCTACCAGCAGTACACATAAACGGATAAAGTTGGCACTAACTGTTAGCTTTTACAGTATCTGACGTGTTGCTCTTATACGGTTCAATATTGAGCTAAGTTTTCATTCAGCATAACTTTTGTTGTTGTTGTTGTTAACCTCCCTCCGTCGCCAAATCAGCGAAGATATTTATATTTTTAGCTCGTCCATCTTCCAGCCTATTAAATAAACCTGAGGAACGGGCAGGCGTTTGTGAGCGGGAGTATGCGCGAGGGGTGAAGTGAGGCGGCTTTTGAGAGGAAATGGAGAGTTTGGGTTTGTCTTTGTGGAGGTGCGTGACTATTTTTATGGGACTTGGGAGTTGAGTGGGAAAGGCAAGTGAACATTTGCCGCTGTGCAGTCGGTTCGCTTAGTTGTGGCGCTTGTTTTTATATCTTGGATGCTCTTTCTTTGGTTAGTGTTGTCTCACAACAACAGAGAACTTGGGGGGGAATGCAATTTCCTTTTCTTCATTTTTTTTCCGAGCCTTTACATCAGTGAACACTTCGCGTACACTTGAAAGCATAGGTCCACAGACATTTGTTTGTTTTTGGAGCAATTATCGCTAATGTTCATGGATGTGTGCGACGGTCAGGAAAGTGTCCTCACAAACTTTTACATGTTTTTTTTCTTTTTGTCACCTTTTAAAATGTTTAAAGCCCTTCCATCCCTTTTTGTCCCTTTCCCCCCATCGCACGTCTTTTTAAAAAGCTGACTCACCAGCGCTGGGGTGTCTAACGCACCAGTTACTTAGTTGCATATCAAGGGGACAAAGAGCATAAACAGAAAAGTAAAAGGCAAATTGACAGATACATAGAAACGCGCAAAAGTACGTATATACATATATATATATATATATAACTCGTCCACATAGATTTATTCACTGTGTGCCCCGCGGCGGAGCAGTGGCAAAACTGAAGAGCAACAAACAGGTTTGATTTATTTGAAAGTTCTTTGAGGGACTATATCTCTCCTTTTTTTTTTTACAAAAAGGAAAAAGAGATACTCACACGGAAAGGATAATTTGCGTTTTATCGAGGCGCAGTTGTTTTTGTTGTTAATTTCTTTTTTCCATCGCTGCACGGAAGGGGGGGGGGGCAGCAAAACACACATAGACGTAGATATACATATATAAACACGTTTACGTGCACACATAGATACGAATATATACATATATATATATATATATATATATATAGAGAGAGAGAGAGAGAGAGAGAGAGAGTTTCATACGCATTTCTTACGTAACAAAGGCGGAAACCAAAGCACACCAAAAAAAAAAAAAGAAAAGAGGATGGAAACACAGGTACCTCAGAATGTTATGGAGGATGCCATTGCGGTGTGGAACCGTTTGCAATGTTGGGGAAACGCTAGCAACTATCTTCTGGCGTTGAATAACCCGTGCATGCAGCACCAAAAGCATGGCGTAACAAAATGGGATCCCTACTCGATACGTCTTGCAAGGCGCGTCGTTGCGGTGGTGGAGCGGCTTGACAACCACAGAGAGAAGTCTCTGGGGTTAGGCGCCACACCACGTGAAAAGTTACTGGCACTGGCTGAAGTTGTGCGGTTGTGTTTGGAATCGTTTGACCCTCTGGGAACTCCGTTGGTGCAGGGGGCAGCATTTCCCTTCAAAACACCGTCATCATTCCTGTCGCCATCGCCTCCCGTTGAGTGGGAAAGAGCTGTTGATAAGCGAGTTGTGAGTGGTACCATGATCATGGAGGGGCTACACATCCTCACTTATCCCAGTGTGCAACTGAGAATTGAAGCAAGTGTTGAGCAACTGCTGCAACACATTATGGAAGAGTTTAACGGTGGAAGCAAAAGGACGATGAGACACTCACCGGAGGAGTTGCGAGCGCTACGAGCAACCACCATGCTTCTGGAGGATTTCGATGCTTTGTATAAGCGTATTGTATGCGTGTTTCCGTGTGTTCGAATGATGGGATCGCCGCATATTCCTGTTGCTCTGTTACCTATCGTAATTAAATTATACTACAAAATGGCAGAATGGGTGCGAGACGCAGAGGTCACTGGGGAATTGAACAGCTTCGCTCAGATAACGGTATTCAAGAAGAAGAAGTTGTTCGTGAAGATGCGTCGGGGGGATAAGAATGTACCTTGGGGACTGCAGTTTAATGATGAGGGAAGAGTGGTACAAGTCAACCCATCTGTGCGTTCCGGTTCCCACGCCGCTGAGGTGTTGCATGGTTTGACACAATTCTTCAAGAAGGGTTTGTCGATAGTTGAACTGAATTCACAACCGGTTAGCTTTGCAAATTTGACTGCAAAGCAGGCGACAGACAAGCTTCACTTTTGGACAATTGATGATTCTCGTCTGTCCCTTACAATGCAAGACGACCACCCGACTCCTCCTTTACTTGAGCAAATCGCCTTTTTTGTGGTGCCAGGCGCTAAAAAACAGTGTGGAACACTACGTGATGGAGATGATACGTGTGCGACGCTCGTCCTCCATAGGGAACTCTGCGGAATATCATGGGACATCCGCCTCACCTCGGAGCTGTGTGTAGTGGATGTACCCACAAGCATTCTCTCTAAGGAGGCGGCAACTTTCTTCAAAACTCACCACAAGCAGCTGCGCATTGGGGCTATAAATGGTGTTAAAGTGACGAGAGCGTATCAAGTAGAAGCACTGAGTCAGTTCGTCAACACGATCGTGATTGATTTTTACAAAGTCCCACCCCCAGAGACGGTACCTGCACAAGTAAAACCGAAACGGGTCCCTGCCCTGAAGAGTGATACGAAAAATACACCCTCTCAACATACCTCTGTGGTTGTGACTGCTACTGCAGTAGCTGCTCCAGAAACCGTGAAGCGCATTGCGAACGATGGCAAGGAGCAACAACTGAGGGAGGTGCAAACATCAAAAAAGAAGATTGAAGATTCATCTCCACTTGATAAGGCAGGCGGTAAATCCAACAGTACAACTGCTATTGTCCATGCAAAGGAGGCACCGCTCGTACTGGTTTCCACCGTGGCTGAGAAATTGAGGAGTATCGCGAGAGCAGGAAGCATTCCGGGGAAAAATGGTGCCAACGGTTTTTTGGAGGATGCTGAAAGAAGAGCAGTGAGCAAGAACGATGAGTACCGCTCTGCAACGAAACAAAATGAGGTGCGAGGCAACCGTGACGGTGATGTGACGACTTCTCTCACGGACACAGTGATGGTGTTGGATATGGATGGCGCGGAGCCACTTACTTTCCCCAACAATGTTACAATAAATATGTTGACACCTGAGGAGATGGTGGTGCAGCGACCATCATGCGAAAAGAAGTGGGGATTCTCCCTTGAAACGGAAGGAATGTACCCTAAAAAGACCATTCACATGTCTGGACTTCCGCGTATGCTGGATGAACAATGGCATCACCCGTTCAGCAAACTGTTTCGTTCACGTAAAGGTGAATGGCGCATTGCTAGTGTGAACGGGACCCCGGCGTCACAGTTGCCCGAAGTAATTGACGTAATGAAACATGCTTTGAAGATGCAAATTAAGTTCATTAGACGATGGTAGCGTTTCTACCGGAGCAACCATTCTTCATCGTCGCATCCCTAAAAAGTTAACACATCTTTTTTTTTTCTTTGTCTACTGCGTTTGGGAGTGCGGGGCATCGAACTATCGAAAGCGGTAAAGGTATCAGGGAGGTCTAAGGAGCCCTTTTCCATTTCGTTTTTTACTGCTTTACTGGATTTATTGTTCCTCCACGCCGTTTTGGAAATAAAGTGCAGTAAAAGAGGAGAGGCAGAAGCTTGTGTGTGTGGGGCCCCTAAAATGTGAGACATGTTTGAGCTTGTCCGTGCTCCCGTTATTATGAACAGAATATGCTTGAGCAGCGGTGTATGGGGATGGAAAATAGTGTGAGGAGCCCCCACTAATTTTGTGGGAATCGTTCGCAGTGGCGTATCCTTTTTTCCAGCTATCTTTTTTACTTGTTTTTAGTACATCTACGTGGTTAAGTGATATAACATGTACTGTCTCCCCCTTAATATCTTCTTCGTGAGTAACCCCGCGGTTCTCACATATGACTTTTCGTGCATATCTCTTTCACCTCCCCTCTTCTTCGTTGATGATGCATCATGCGTGAGTTACATATATATATATATATATATATATATATATATTGGTTGGTGGGGAATAAAAGAAAAAGAGAGACTGAAGCCACTACGATTGGATACACCAATAGTGTGAAGTGAGGGTAGTTTTACTCATATTATCTTTGAGTGCTCGTCGAATGCCCATTTCGCCCTTGGCCTTAACGTGGGTGACCGCCCACTTGAAACGGCGAGGTTTGCCGTGTAATATTCCGGGTGTTACGGCGGCTGAAGTCTGTTCTGAAGAGGAACCGAAGCCAGCTGCCGAGCCACAACACGACGCAAAACCTCTCTCGCCTGATGAGCTTCTTCAGGCGCTGGGTCATTGCTTCACTTCACAACCGCCCAAGAAGGAAATGACTAGTAATCAAAATCTCGTAAAGAACCCTAATGGCTTAGCTGAACATGAAACATCTCTTAGTCCGCAGCACAGGTCAACCCCACAACGTGTTGCATCTGGTATTGTTAAACTAGTGGAACAACATGAAGAGCGGTCAGCCGCCACCAAAGGTACCACACAGTCATTGTTGCTATTAAACACTGTTTTGACCGCATGTATGCGACACGCACTTCGTTATAGTCGGTTGGATGCCTCTAAAGGTGAAGATGTAACGGCTAGTGGAGGTGATGGGGCGAGTACAGTTTCACCTTCGCAACAAATAGCGTTTCCCTGGTCAGCGGACAGGGCGGCGAATCACTTATTGCATGTGTTTAGTGACGATGCTGTGCAGAAACAACTGCGTACTAGATTGTGGAAAATCGTATCGAAAGAACATAAACAAATTGTCGGGGATGCTACGAAGTTGTTTCGTAGCTTACCCATTGATGGTAGCGGCGCCATCAATTTTGGGGAAGGCACCAGTGTTGCGGAGGAGGAACTGAAGAGGATGTTTTACATTCCGGAAAGTACCGTTGTTGCTACCTACGACGCCATTCGGAAATTATACAACGCCGAGGAGCCTACTCTTATCCTCTCTGATGCGTGGTCGAGTGGTGTCAATGGCGGGGAAGTATCACTACTAAGTGAATGCCATTTCGTTTATGAAGTATCCTCCCAGCACCTTGCTGACTTACTAATGCAGGAGGTGCGGGCAAATGCCATGAAAGAGGAAAAAACGAAGGCGGTGAACTGCGAAGATCTCGGAGCCGCTTTGCAGCAACCATACTCAAAGTTTACTTCGCAATTTTGCACTCTTTTGATGGAAATGAGTCGGGTGCGGATGGCAGCGGCGGTTCTTATGCAGTTTGAGATCCTCGCGCGTCGAATCGCTCTTTTAGCTAAAGGACCAGCGGTAAATCAACAACGAGGATCGTGTGATACCTTTGTTGATTTGGGTGTAGCAGTTGCAGCGCAAGAACTCTGCACGCTGGCCGTGACTTCATCATCACGAGTATTGGAAACTGCACTTCACAAAAAGCGTTTTACAACTCTATTCCGCGTTACAGTAGGCGAGTCGCCGTCTTTAACCTCTCGTGGCGATCAACGAAAAAGCTCTAATGATGAGCAGAACGGTGCTGTTGTTACCGGTCCACTGCCCACACTCGGCTCCGCTTTTGCGCTTCTTTCATTGGGATCACCAATTAAGAAGGTAGCAGCGGTGGAACGGGCGAAGGCAAGAGCTTCTTCAGAGGTTACTCTTGCTGCCAATTCTACGGATGTTCTTGGCGATTCTGGAAGCTGTGAGCAGAACAACTCTTCTGTTGGTCCTGGAGATCCATCGGGCGTTAAGTCTGTGGATTGTGCGGCAACATACGGTGCGTTCATGCAAACCATTATGAAAGCCGCTGGTGCTACAAATAGCCGCGCTACACTGAATGGGAAGCGCAGCAAAGGCAAAGCAAGACACACCACAAGTACGGAAGGTGCCCCTTCTGGTACGAGTGACGGAATTCAGCAGCATCGGAACGAGCAGACAGAGCCGAGTGCTACATGGAAGTTTCGGTGTTGCCGGATGCAACGCGATAATGTGTTGGACGCGCTGGAGGCGATTCCTTGCGCTGAGAAGGATGCAAAAGTGCAGTTACTTAGGTCGTCAACGGACATTCCATGGCCTTTCACATTGGATGCAATACCTGCTGATGGTGGTAGAAGCAACCTTGATTGTGGGGGCGGTAACTGTGGAAGTTCGAATTCATCCACCCTCTTGCAGGCAACTGGTGGTTTCACATCGACTGTGACTGATATGACAGTGCGGATGAAATTTAACGAATCCTGGTTTCCCCCTACGGAGCGTATGCACACTTCTGCTTGTACTGCACACGATGGCGGAGGGACGACAACAACTCATGGTACTGGTTTTACTCCCATGGACTTTCAGCACGCCTCACAACTGCAGCGCGTCCTGGCCTTCAACGATGGTCGTTTTTTATTTATGAATGGTTGTCCTGCGAGTAAAGTTAAACCTTTGAATCGCCTCGCGCGGGAGTCGCTGAAACTGGTGGTACGCTTTCGCTGAGAGTTACGGCGTAGTGACATGTGTGGGTGTGAATATTATTTTTTCTTTTGTGAGAAGAAAGGGCTGCCATTTGTGCTAGTCCCATTCTTCAATCAGAGAATTTTGATGGACGCATGTGTGTGTCGCCCTTCTTATTCCTTAGGGGTCCTCCCCTTCAATTTCCTCGGACGGGTTAAAATTGCGTTTCCCTCCCTCTTTCCCATCTTTTTTTCAGCTCTCCTTACGTTGCCCCTTCACATTCCACTTGCTGCCCTCGTTTTTATGCTCATCGCCGCCGCATTATCACTTTTTCCCTTCCTTCTTTGAATATATATATATTTGTTTGTGTGCTTTTGTTGCGCACCTGTAGTCTGAGAAAAGAGATCAAATCTTTTGAACAACAGAAGTTTTTAAAGAAATACAGCAGACAAGGGATTTATAGGTTTATAGCAAATAGGAAAAAGGAAAAACAAGTCGAGACAAAACCTAAGGGAAGGGACGAAGGACTGATAAGTGGAAACACAAAGAAGAGTAGTAGGAGCAAAACAAAGAACAGCAGAGGCAACAATTAGCCATCGAAGCCCAGTGGGTGAAGGTAACTGAAATAATCAAGGAAGGGATAGGGTAGGTAAGAGAGGGGGGAAAAGCACAAAAAAGGAGAGAAAATAGAGAAGCGGGTGGTTAATTGCCTGCTTGTGTACACGTGTGTGTCAGACTAGCTGCAATCCTTTCGGTGGAAACAATTTGGAGAACAGGGCGAGATAAGTCTGGCAAAATATCTGTCTGTTACAGAAACTCAGCAAGGTAGTGGCAAGCGGAAGAGAAGAAGGGGAGGAAAGAAAAAGGAAGCAGCAACAGATATAAACGTCTACATATATATTAGACATACGTTATACGTGTTAACGGGAGGGTAAACAGGGAAGCGGAAGATAGTTATTCTCACCTGCAAGAACTAATATACCCATATTCATTTTGAGTGCAATCGTCACGCTGGAAACGAAAACAACTATACACATATACATCCTTAATCGCCAATCATGGGAGGAGGTTCATCTGTTGAAGACAAGCGCTACTCCCGGCTGTTCCAGGAGGGTCTCAAGGCGCTTCATGAGGGACGCTTTACATATGCTGAGATTTACTTTGATCAGGCCATTGAGAAACATGAGGGTTATCCATTCTGGCAGCGCCTTGACGAAATGGTAGAATGGGAACGAAAGGGAAACACCGGTAAGCGAAAGGGAGAGGAGCAAAATGAAAAAGATCAGTGGGCGAAAGAAACAAAGCCTGAGACAGGTGGCGGTGAGGGAGCAGGAGAAGATGGCGCTGAAATGGATGATTTGGGAGGTGAATCCGATGACACTGGTGTTCTTGTGATTCCTCTCGATCAACGGGTATTTCACGTGTTGGAGTACCTTCAGTTGCGCACCGACATTTCCGTCGCTTATTTGCTAGCTGAACGCTACGAAGAGGCACACGAGCACCTCCAATACGTCACGTCGCACACTCATGTGCTTTTGAAGTGTTTGCGCATTGCCCGGCAGAGTAATATGTCAGAGGAATCAGGCGGAGAAGGCGGTGACACGAATCCCCTTGAGCACGTTGGTGTAGTGGAGCGGCGGTTCCGTGCAGGTTTGATGGGCATGGAAGTGGAAGTGGAAGGTATCCTCGACGCCTTTGAACAATATCTTCGCCTGCACTGGTTCTCTGGAATTGCAAACACTGTTTACATCGCCTTTGAGCGGTTCAAGGGAGGGCAGGGTGATAAGAAGCGCAAGCGTGAGCTTGACGCCGTAGTTGTGACATGTGAAACGGCCAAGTTAGAACTTCACAAACTGGTGTCCCGCCGTGCTAAGAGCTTAACGAACAGTGTGTTGATTGAGTTCCTTGAGAAGCTCATTAATGATATGGACAGCAGCGCCTCGGACTCCGAGGATGATGGAAATGCAAACGGCGGCCGCAGTGGTGGTCCCGCCGCCAAGGGCAGAAGAAAGTCGGACAATCGCGAGGATGGCGACAAGGAAGAACTTGAGAACTTCCCATTCAGTGCACGACTTCAGATGCTTTACGAGCGTCGTCTGTTGTATCGAGGCATGCCCGCCCCCATGCAAGGTGCTGCCTTGCGTTACCTGCCTTGGATGGATGAAGATATCCGTCGTGTTGTTCCCGGTACAAACTACAACCTGGAGATTCAATGTGGTATGATTGATGATAGGCGCAAGAAGCAACTCCAAAAGAAATCTCTCAAGCACACAGTACAGAAGCGGTTTGACTTCAACGACAGGGTGCTATTCAACAAGAGTATGGATGAAGAAAATGCACTGCTGTTATTTCCATTACTTCTTGTTGAAGCTGATGTGCAATTAGAACTTGGTGCTGCCACGAAAGGCATTAAAGCGCTAGATATGGTCGAGAAATTGTCTACGCAATTATACGGCAGGCAGTCGCTTGAGCAACAGAGTCTCATGCGCCGTGTGTTGGAGACCCGTAAACGCGGTGGTGCTCTTTTCATGATGTTTGATGACCAATTGAACTAAATGCAAAGGAAGCAAAGAAGAAAAGAGGATGGGTGGATGTGAGAAAAGAAAAAAAGGAAAAAGAAATGGAAGCGTCAAGGGTTTAGAGTGTTTACGCTTTCTTCTATGTTTTTGTATGTGTGGGAAAGGGGGGGGAATAAGTAACAGAGGTGAAGAAACATACGCTACTGGTGCAATTTTTTTTTCTTTTTGTACACCAAAAAGAGGCGATAGCAGGAAGTACAGGGAAGAAAAGGGGGAAAAAGGCGAGACAAAACAAGATACCAAAGGAGAGATTGAACTAATGGAAAGGGAGAGAAAAGATGTTTATCCCCCCCACCCCAATTCGTTCATTTGATTGTTTCTTTTTATGTGTGCGCGTGTATATATATATATATATATTACAGGGGGCGGTAGGAGGGAAAGAAAAAAGCAAAACAAATGCAAAAGAAAAAGGGAATTAAAGGATTTGGGAGAAAAAGGAATAGGAGTAATAAAGAATAAAAGAAGTGGGAGCAAGTACAAAACAAAGCAAAGCAAAACACAAAAACAAAACAGGTGTAAAGGATAAAGCAAACAAACAACCAAATAAAAGACAATAAGTGACATGCAAGCGATGCGGTACAAATCAAATATGTGGGGGATCCGCTGAATGGCTCTGTGGCTAACACGTTTGAGGAGCGGGCGGAAATATTAACGGCAGGAGTAATTAAAAAAAAAAAATGATTCGTATGTAAGTGAAAAAGTTATGAGAAGTAAACTGACAAATGTTTTTTGTCTGTGTTTTAACGTTGTTGTGTACATTCATGTAAAGCGAATATATATATATATATATATATATATATATATGTGTGTGTGTGTGTGTGAGAGAGAGAGAGAGAGAGTAAGTCAATGAGTGTTTTTCTGTGTGAAGGTAGGAAAATGATAATTTTTTTTTCTCTTGTTAAAGCAACGTTTGTATGTCGTGTTTGCCTTTTTGTTAGCAATTTCTTTTCCTGTTGTCTTTTCCCCCCTTTACTTGCTATTTCCCTTAATATCTTTACTCGCTTTTGTTCATTCTAATTTCCCTTTTCTTTTCTTTTTTGTCATGTGTTCCCCGGTGTCTTTTTTTCTTTTTTTTTTTACGTATCTTTTATCTTTTCTGTTTTTTTTGAATGTAACTCAGATATGCCACTGCTTCTGGTAGAAGTAACATAAAAGTGAACAACCGTTTTTGTTTTTTTTTTGTTCTTAACATTCTCTCAGCGCCAAAAACGCGAGGGAAGAAATACTACCAAAGAATGTGTGCAACTACATTTGAAGTTTCTTTAAAAAAACAAAAATAAAAAAAACAAAAGAGAAAAGAGGGAAAAAAGAAAAATTATCGGAGGGAGTTTGCGGTCGCGAGTATTGTCACCCGTTTTCCTTCAGAGAAGTGTTTTAAGTGTAGGAATGCATGTGTGGGGGATTTTTTTTTTTGGTGAGGACGAGGAGCAAAGTTCACACTTAAATCAGAAGTGTAAAAGAAAAGGGAGAAAATAATGATAATGCTGATGATAATAATAATAAAAGAAAAGAGGAGAGGAGAGCGCAAACAGAAAGGAGGAAGAGACAAAGTATATAAATCAATAAATAAAAAGTTGAAGATATGAGGCTAAGAGGCAGCAAGCAACATGCAGTAATGATTGTATATGCGCAGGAGATAAAAAGTAGTGCTGCCGCAGCCCTTTTTTTTTTAAAAATTTAATCGTTTGTTCATCCGAGAGTGAACAAATGTTTTAACGTATTTCCACCTGATGCCCCTCCCCCCCTCAACACACACACACACCACCTAATTTCTTGCTTTTTTTTTTGAAACTTTTTATTTATTTTTTTACTCGGTTCTCTATTCCTCATTCACCCTAGCCGTCTCATCTCTGCGCGGTAAATACACGTATAAATGTAAATAAATAAATATATATTTATTTATTTATGCGTGTGTATTACGTTATATAATATTATATAACATTATCACATGATATGGTTATTATTGTTATTGTTACTTATTATTATCATCGCCGTGGACATGCAATTTATGGTCCCTTTATTCTCACATTTTTCTCTCCGTCCCACCACCTGCGCATATATATAAATATAAATAAATAAATAAATATGTATTTATTTATTTATTTTCACCCTCCTTTCTTTTGGCGTATTGTTGATGCTGCCGCTGATTTTTATCTCTTTCATTGACTTGAACTGTTGTGTGCCCCTCCCCCTCCCCCTCCCCCGTACGCACCGCCTCAAAACAAAAAAATTTGTGCAGTGAAAAGAACTGAACTGAACTGAAATGAAAAATAGAAAAAGAGAAGGAATATACAAATGAAAGTCGAGGAGGAGAATGAAATCAGTTAAATGTTTGGGACAATTTCTTATTTTTCCGTTTCGTTTAGTTCGTTCCGAGGTCTCATTTATGCGGCGTTACATCCTTTTGTCTTCGTTTTGTTTTTGTTTCAATTTTGATTTGTTGTGTGTTTTATTTCCCATCAATCGCGTTCTCGTCACCACCACTACAACCACCAGTTTTCTCTGACGTGTTTTTTTTCCCCTTTCTTTCTCTCTTAATTTCCTTTTTCTTCTTTTTTTTTCTCTCTTTTTTTTTCTTTTTGGGACGAAAGGACAAATACGCTACCACTTAACGTCGCTCACGATAGTGGACGCAATGGAATACGTGTATTTGATTTGTTTTTTTGTTTTTTTCTTTTCACTTTTCTGTTCTCGGTGTTGTGTGAAACTTTTTTTTTTCTTTTTTTCTTTTTTTTTTACTTTTTTTAAATATATATATATATATATATATTTATATATTTATATATGTTTATGTGTTTTGGTGACAGAAGCAAAGGTGTTTAAAAGAAGCAAAAGAGAGAGAGAGATTTAAAAAAAAAATGAATATTCAAGATATGTTGCCTTTTCATACACATTAATATTCATATGTGTATTATATTCTCCTTTTTCTTTTTTTTTTCCAACGCCCTTTCCCTTTTCTTAACCGTTCTTGCATCTTACAATACCTCTTGATATTACTTTGTTCATGCACTTACTCGCTTATTTTAACTTCTTTCATATTATTTACAATAACATTCCCTTTACTTTTCCCTTTGTTTTTTTTCCTTCATCTTACTTTATCTCTTTTTTTTCTTTTTATTTTCCGTTTCACTCCTCCTCTCTTTTCTCCAGTTCCGAATAACTTACCATGCCCGTGTGGAAACCCTCGAAGGCAAGTCTGCGTGAGTGAGCTTGTGATATTACTTGTGATTTAAATAAATAAATAAATAAATTTAAAATTGATGTTTTGTAATGTTCTGCCCATTTGTTTCTTTTGTTTAGTTTTTTTTGTTTTTTATGAATTTTTTGTATGTTTCGTTTCATGTTTTGTTGTGCATCATTTTTCCTTTTTTTTGTGTGTGTTGTTATTACTCATTTTCTGTTTTTTTTTTGTTAACAATAAAAAAAGAAAACAAAAAAAAACACAAAAAGTGGAGAAAGTGAAGGTGACATTTAATCGTGTGGACACGGAAAGAAAATAAAAAGAAGGCAAGCGAGAGAACAAACAAAGGGAGAAAACAAAACCACGAAAAAAAAAATTAATAATAATAAGTAATTTATAAATCAAAACCATCAACAACACTAAAAAGCAAACGAAACGAAACGAATTGATGATGACGACGATAACACGCAACATAATATTAGAAAAAGAAGAGGATGGGAGAGGGGAGAGGGGAAAGAAATAACTAAAATAAAAAAAAACAAAAAAGGGATTCAATGGAAGATTTAAAAAAAAAATAGAAAAAAATGCAACAATACGCGAGAAATGAATAAAAAAAAGAGGGAGGAGGAAAAAAAAAGGTTTTGTCTGAATGTGTATTTGGAAAGGGAAGGCTATTTGTGAAGGGAATTATTATCATGTAGACTCGGCAATAAGTGAAAGTAATGGCTTTTTTTTCTTTTTCTTTTTTCTTTTTGATCATAACGCACGCTTTTCTCATCCTTTTCTTTTTCTTTCCTTCTCTTTTTTTTATTTTGTTGTTTTGGTTTCTGAGCTGTGGTTTTCGCACATGTATGATTAATTTAACTGAGTGAAGAAAAGGGAAAGTGAACGTAATATATTAAATGCATATACAGCACATGTGCATATTCACATATATATATTTCTAACACATGTGCGTGTTTCGGTGGAGGGAATTAACATTTAAAGAGGAAAGAAATAACATTATATGATACAGTGTGAAATAAAACTAATGAAGTGATATGAAATTTTTCTTTTTCCTTTTTGTTGTTGGCGCTGAAGCAATGATGAAAAAGAAAAGGGGTTGAAAATGATGGGATTTTGAGATGAACCAAACCCAGAGGGATGAGGTAACTTTCGTTAAAAGAAAGAGAGAAGGGAAGATATTATGTGTATGAATGAAACTCTTTTCATTTATTTGTATGTGCGGCAACGGTGTGGCGGGATGATAAATTAAAATTAGTGAATCAGGAGAGGATATTATGCATCACAGGGGAATACAAGCATAAATATATATATATATATATATATATATATATAAACATATAGATAGCAATTTTCATTTTATATTTTAAAGAAAGGGGAAGTGGAAAATAAAGGAGCTTTAAGAAGAGATTTTTTTCCCCCTTTAAACCCCTCTTTCCCTCTCTTTCTGTCCTCCATTCCCCGACCCCCCGTGGCGTAGGGTTCTTTTTTTTTCTTTTTCTTTTTTTTCTTTTTTTGCACTGACTGTCATTATTATCATTACCATTATTATTATTATTATCATTATTATTATTATTATCATTACCATTATTATTATTATTATCATTATTATTATTATTATCATTACCATTATTATTATTATTGTTATTTTAATGTTTTCATTATTACCAAAAAAAAAAAGAAAACAACAAATTCTCCTCACCCGCCCGCTGGCCGGCCCTTCCACTCTCATTTTTCTTTTTCTTTTTTTGTTTTTTTCTGTTTGTATCCCTGCGGAGCAAAATCAGAGGGTCACAAAAAAAAATACCCGGAGCCACTTATATGCATGTATGCATTTTTTAATAAAAATATATTTTTATATGTATTGGTGTATCAAGTGCGTATATGTATGTATTTATTTCTCTTAATCGTGTTTCATTATAAGAGGATAAACAGCCAAATAAAGAAGAGAAAAGGAAAGAAAAGGAAAAAAAAAGAAAAGCAAATGCGCATCATATATGTATGTAAAAAAACAAATAGATAAATATATGTGTGATGTGTTTCAGGGCAAGGGTCCTGCGGATTGAAAGTGTTTTTCGTTGTTTCTTTACTATTAATATTATTAATATTATTAATATTATTAATTTTCTTTACTTTTTTTCTTTTTTGATCTCTTTTCTTTTTCTTTTTTTCTTTTATTTTCCTCCTTCATTCGGTTTGCTTCTTTTTTTTAAAAAAAAACTAATGCGCGCTGCAGTGAGACAGCGATTGGTGGCGATACGTGACTTATACAAATATGTGATGATATGAAACGAAATGAAAGAAAAAAAAAGGGTGAAAAGGAGAATGGGAAAAATATTAAAAAAAAACCAAAACAGCAAAAAAAAATTGAAAAAAAAGGAAAAAAAAATGAGGCAATATTGTCATTATTACTGTTATTATTATTATTGTTATCGACGTTTTGGTTACATGTGCAGGGCCTTATTGCAATGAGTTGTGAGACTTTCGATTCCCTTTTTCCCTTTCCCCTTTTGGCTTTTTTCCCCCCCTCTCCACCTTTTTCTCTAGTTTTCCTTCCTTACAGACCTCCCTCACAGTTTTTCAGCTTCCCAATTTTACCCTTTCGTTTTTGGTTTGAGCTTTCTTCGTAATTTGTTTGTTTGTTTATTTCTTTGTTTGTGTTTCGGTTGGATGGGGGAAGGTGGGAAGAACAACAAAAATTAAAAGAAGGGATTGAAAAGAAAGCAAACAAACCGATCGAAAGAGAAGAAACTTCAAACAAGGAGAAAATAGAAAAGGCGAAAAGAAATAGTTTCGTAGAGTTTTGTTTTTGCGTCGCACCTCACGCACGAACCTGTGAGTGTGTATCACCCGTCTACTGAACCGTGTGTTTGGACAACGTTTGCTCGGCACTTCGAAGCGAAGAAACGTTAACAAGCAAATAAATAAACAATGAAAAAACATCATCAAGTAATCGTTCGGTTTTTTTTTTAGCGTTTGCCTATTTCGTCCTCCTCCCCCCCCTTGTGCATCGTCACCTGTAACGGATGGATGTGTAATGCTTATGCGAAGATGATCTTTCCCTCTTTTGACTTATATTACTGTCTTTGATTCTACTCCCAACTTACTATTGTCTTATTTTCCCTATTCAATTCTTCTTTATTTGCCTTTCCTCTTGATCGTTTAATCCTTTGTAGTGTTTCTCTCTCTCTCTCTCTCTATTCCTTTCCTTTTTTGTTGTTGTCTGTTTGCTTGCGCGAAGGAAGTCACAGGTTTGTTTTTCCTTGTGGGACCTCACGTATAATACTGAAAGGACTCAAAAAAAAAAAAAAAATTGTTTCCATAAGCAACAGAAGCGCAACAAAGTTAAGGAAAGTGCCTTCTGACGTTTTGTTGTTGCACATCGCCCACGCATATCGTTTTGTTTATCCAAGAAAATACGCTAATTTAGTCGACATCCTTTCTACTGCAAGCTGTGAGGCAAAATCCAGTGATTTTCCTCTTGTTTGGTGTTGACGTTTGCGAAGGGAAGTAGCGTGTTATGTTGCGCGAAAGGAGTTGCTCATGCAGCTGCACTTCAGAGGCATGCGGGCGCCTGCATTCGTGTTCCTGCACATTCAGCAGTGACAGCTGTGGTGAGAGGAGGCCAAATAGGATCCGACAGAGAGCTTTGGATGTATCTGCTTATATGTCCTCGCAACCTTTGTCAATGTCTTCACGGCATAATACAGATTGTAGTTGCTCATGTTCCTGCGATTGCAGCTGTAGCTCCTCTTGCAGCTGTAGTACTGGTTGTGACTCTTCTCGCAGTTGCAGTTGCAGTTGCAGTTGCAGTTGCAGTTGCAGTTGCAGTTGCAGTTGCAGTTGCAGTTGCAGTTGTTGTCGTTCTGCATACTCCTCTGCATGCCGTACGTGCGGAAGGGGGAATGATGACCAGTCCGATGCGGAACGTGCACCGCATTATCCCAGCTGCCAGTACAGTGAAGATTTTTTGTCTGTTGCCCCACTTCTAATTCGGTTTGGTGCCTTCCCACCGCCCCGACCCCCGGAGGCTCCGCCTGTGCGTATGTTTCCAACGCCATCAGGTCTCCTCCCACCACCAGAGCCGCTGAGAGCGTCAACAACTACTACAGAAACAACTCAGTCACTGGTGTCCACTCGTAGCGCAGACGGGTCTGACATCATCACCACCGTTTCATCGGGCGAACTGCGGGCGGCAGCGGAGGTGACTTCGATGCACCGGTCAATTGGGATGCAAACAGGAATTGAGAGTCGCGAACGAGGAGCGTCACCGATACGAAAAGCAAAAACTGATGTGGGAACAAATACGGAAATGACGTTGGAGTTACTGGACCAGCAGCAGGCCACGCTTCAGCAACAAACGGTGATACTGCACCAGCACATGGAGCGGTGTGTCATTCTTGAAAGGCAGCGATATGAGGTGGATCGTGAACATGCGGCGTTCTGCGAGGATGTGAGACGTTGGCAAGAGTTGCAAAGGGAGACTGCGGTCGCGCAGTTTATTGTGGCGGTGGAAAAGAGCTACAGCGATGTGAAAGTGCAAGAGGAAGAGGGACGCGCGCTCCTCAAAACTTTCATGGACTTTTCAAGGCAGTCAGTGATTTCACTCCAGCAGAATTGCATTGATCAAGTGCAACATCAGATGACATTTGCTCATCAACAGCGAACGATTCTTGAAGGAAAACATTACGACGTTATTGTTGATGAATTGTGGCATCGACTTGCTGTGGTGGAAATGGAGGAGGAATCACGTCGGAATCTCCATGTCCTACATGATACCATTTCTGACATGCGGCGCGCGCGGGAGCGAATGACAGCCGCTGAGGCAGAGGTTGAACATGAGAAGGAAATTACGGCGTCGGTGCGGAGGGATTTGCAAGACGTGCTGCAGCGTGAGAAGGAATTGCAGCTGAAATATTTGTATATCCTACGGATGCCCACAACAACCATTATTTCCCGTGATTACAAAAACAACGATGGCCCTGTGGGAGGTCATGATGAGTGGGACGATGACATGCCAGTGCATGTGCGGTTTTCCCGTGCGCACCGAGCGGCAGTAGAAGCTGTTAGCGCAAAGCGTCGTTGCTCCCTTGAACTTAAGTGCTTTCTGTAAATTCCCCATTGAATACAGCTTAATCCACAGATACGAACATGAGACCAGGGGGAGGAGGGGGGGGGGGCGTCATACGAGTTGTCAGACGTGGTTTGGGTGACTTACATATCATTACTTTTTCCCTAAGGAAGAGGATTCCCTAATATACATACGTACATCTCCAGTTTTATTGTTTCTTGCGAATTTGTGTCTTTCAACACAAACTCTTTGATGAATAGGGTTTCTGCTACGTCACGTATTTTTTTGCTTTTTTTTTTTATTCCGCTTTAGAGCAGTTCTTCGTAACTGCAGGGCTTCCGCCAGAGCATAAAGCTGTCCTCCTTTTCTCTCTTTTTTTTTTGTTGTTGAACCCTCGTGTATTGTTTTTTTTATAGATGTTTCTTTGACACCCACACCATATAAATAGACAAAAAAAAGCGGGGGTTGTTTACCTTCCCGAATCTACGACTGTTGCCTAAGGGCCTGTTGCCGCTTACGCCAGACACGTGGACACCTCGCGTGCGGAAAGCGAAAAGGACAGTACAGCGGGGAAAGTAGGCGGTTTCAAATTATGAGTTCCCTCTTGAAGGTTCATCAGTTGGACCAGCGCATGCAGTTCAACCCAAATATCACTACCGGGTACCGTCCCCATATGCCGGTGAAGGAAGCTTTTCACACCTTTTTCCACTTGCACAACGAATCGTTCAACATGTGGTCGCACGCTGTTGCTGCATGTTTCATACTTTATTTGATGGTATTTCCTCCGGTGGAGGATTTATTGGAGGTAAATGGTAAGGTTGTGCTGCGTCAGAGGGTTGTTCCAGCAGAGGAGGCCAATTTCCTACTGTCTGCCAGCCCAACTGTTGTTTTCCGCTCAACATGTCTCATGGCATTCGTGGCATTTGTTTGCAGTGTTGCGTATCATATTCTCATACCGTGCGGGGCTTCAAGGTCCGTATGGGTACGGTTACTAAGTTGTGATGCCATCGGTACTGTCCTTACCACCACAGGCACCGCATGGAGTTTTCTCTACCGCGGTAACGCTTGCGCTTCGCTTCACACCTCCCACCGTGTCGCCGTGCTGCTTCTGCTTCTCTCCGCCGCCGCACTCACTGCTGTGCTTCGATGTGGCTCTTGTAGCTCACCATCAGCTAGAGGAAAGGTAATGGGTTTCTTTTCGCTTCCATATCTTGCGTTGGTGTTGTGGATGGAAGTGCCCAAAGCCTATACACAGGGTCATTGCACAGCAGTAAACTATCATACACTTAGTTGGGTGTTTATTGCCTTGGGTACTTTCGTAAACGCATCGCGGTTTCCTGAGGTGCAGGTGTGTCGGATAACCCGTTGTACCGCAAGGAAACCGGAAAAACGATCCGATATGAAACCAAAGTGGTGGAGATGGCTTATATGTTGTTTGTTGTCTAGTGATGAGATTGATTACGCGTGGAACAGCCACAACATATGGCATTATTGCGTTATCCTCAGTGTAATTGCCAAGTTGTTGGGTTGCAGATATGACATGGTGGAGTTCGAGTTGGCGCGGTGCGTGACTTGAGGTTTGGAGGAGGGGGAGGAAAGAGGGAGAAATGAATTCGGTGCTGAAGCAGCGGCATTCTTTTTTTTTTTTTTTACTCCGGTCAAAATTTGGTGAAGTTGGTACATTGGTGGCAGGAGTTGGTTGTGCGCGGTTTTATGAAGAAAAAAAATAAACCCCCGCCTTCTTGCGTGCATTAATGCTCGCATCATTTTTTCCGAATCTTTTTCTTCCGCGACCGCACGCTCGCGTTGCACTTGTGGTTGTGTAGATGTGGGTGGAGGCGGTGCGGTGCGGCGTAGCTTTCCGTTTTCTCATTTGCGACGGGGGGTGTGTGTGTGTTTGTACTTTTTTTTTTTTTTTGATATTCCGACTTTCCCGTTACACGTGTTGTTGCGTTGGCGTTCTAATCGAACTGGAAGCTGTTTTGTAAACTGCTTCGCTTTGTTGCCCGATTGTTGACTTTCTTGTTCCCACCGGAGGGGTGTGTGTGTGTCTCTGACATTGGATAAATAATGATAACTACTGAAGGTGAGGGAAAAGTTCGACAAATGAACGTTACGTGAATGAATAAATAAATATATATTTGTTTCTTTTCTTCTTGAAGTCATTGAGTACTTGTGTACATAGACACAGTTACTCCGGCAAAAAAAAAACAACAACATAGAAACGAAAGTAAGAAGAAAAAAAGGTGTGAAGATCAAACGTTACAGGGTTCAGTCGGTGAGCTCACGAACCTTTTAGTAGCGGAGGACCGAAGAAACCACATAATAATATTATTTGTGTTAGAATCAGGTTGAGGTGAGAAAAAGTGACCAACAGTAAGAATATAAAGTCGACAACAAAACTGAAGGGAAGGACTGCGGAGGTTAAGTAAGTAGACGCACGAGAAAAGATATTTGGACACAACACAGCCAAGGGGTCGTACATGGTTATGTCAGCGAGGGCAGCAAGCCCTGATTGTAGCTATGTCAGCAGCGGAAAATCCAATGAATCAAGGAGAAGTCCTGTTGGAAGTTATGTTAGTAGCGGTGAGAAGGCAAGCAATTTGAATAGTGCGCAACTCAGCGGTGCAAACAGTAAACCACCCAGCAACCGAAAAGAAAGTCCTGTTGGAAGTTATGTTAGTAGCGGCGAGAAGGCAAGCAATTTGAATAGTGCGCAACTCAGCGGTGCAAACAGTAAACCACCCAGCAACCGAAAAGAAAGTCCTGTTGGAAGTTATGTTAGTAGCGGCGAGAAGGCAAGCAATTTGAATAGTCCGCAACTCAGCGGTGCAAACAGTAAACCACCCAGCAACCGAAAAGAAAGTCCTGTTGGAAGTTATGTTAGTAGCGGCGAGAAGGCAAGCAATTTGAATAGTGCGCAACTCAGCGGTGCAAACAGTAAACCACCCAGCAACCGAAAAGAAAGTCCTGTTGGAAGTTATGTTAGTAGCGGCAAGAAGGCAAGCAATTTGAATAGTGCGCAACTCAGCGGTGCAAACAGTAAACCACCCAGCAACCGAAAAGAAAGTCCTGTTGGAAGTTATGTTAGTAGCGGCGAGAAGGCAAGCAATTTGAATAGTGCGCAACTCAGTGACTCTAGCAGGAAGCATCCTTGTAACAAAAATGTTGAATCAACACCTATAGGAGGGAATTCTTCGGTCGTGCCAGGCGAGCCACCGATCGCTGGTGTTTCCAGCATCAAACGGTGTCCCGTGGAACAATCCGATATAAACAGCCTTTCAGCATGGATTGTCCCTAGTTCCCCTCCACAGGGTGCTGCGGACGAGCTGCACATTCATAGGGAATTACTGAACACACCACCGGCACCGGTGAAACTTGCTCTATACGAGAAGGACAACAGTCCCAATGGTGGGAATGATCCAGTTTTTTACCGTCCGTTTTTGAGAAACTCAGCAAATGGTGGTTCGACTTATGCTTCCTTCACCAATACATCACCATACCCACTTAGTCACAGGGATGTTGAGGTTCTTTACGAGTCTCATAAACGGCAAGTAAAAGTATGCCGTGAGGCTGCTCGAGCAGAAGAGGAGATCGCCCGAAGGAAGCGGCAGGAAATCAATGCAGAGACTGCGCGCATTGTTTCCGAGGCCTCACGGCTGAGTTTCTCGATGGGCACTCATCGCAAAGTGTACGACGAAGCAATGGATCGGCTTCGGGAAGTTCGACCAGGGTCGGCCTTACCGAAAGCGTGTAGAATTAAAACACCGCGCCGGATTCTTTTTTCTTCACTCGTAGATTCTTCTGGTTCCTACGGATATGGCCCAGCGAGGCGGATGGAAACAATAAAGGATTTTGGCCCCAGTATTCGGAACAATTATAGAGGGAGAACCGGGGGGGCCCAAGTGGCTTTGGCTCTACTGAAATCGAGGTTCATGGCTGGCTGGGTTGCCCCAAACGTTGTTGACCGTTTTTCTCCTCACTCACCGGTAGCGCAGACTCTCTCATCTAAATACTTTGTGGAGCAGCAAACGAACGTCGACCATCCGCACCCGCATAAACGAGAAGTAGTCCCTGAGAAAACCGACTTCGGTAACACAAACAACGTGAATGGCTCCGAAGATGCAACTGTGCATGTTGTTTCAACGGCGCCAACCACTTTTTGTGATATGGCAACACCGCACAGCAGCATTAACGTTGCGAAAGCATCAGAAAACGTGACAATGCCGTACTGCAGCTCCATTTTGCCTGAACCAGTGAGGGAGTTACCCCAAAGTAATGATGTACTTCAAAATGCTGTGGGTGAGGAGGATAAAAATGTAGTTGCCGAACTACCGCCACCAGCAATACCTTTACACCAACAGTCGGTATCGCAGCATCAGCAGTTGGAACATCAACACCAACCGTCGCTGGAGGATAATCAAAAACAAGAAGAGTCGTCGCTAACACCAGTTAGGGTTCCACTGCCGCTCCCACCTCCAACACGTCTATCGTCCGTGGATGTGAAAATGAAATCACCACAAGGGGTGGAGTCACATATATATTCACAGTCATCGACATCACTTCAGGAGGTGGAACTATCCTTTGAAAACCCACGGCCCCCGGTTGTGGAACCTGAGGCACTAACGGAGGAAGACAAGCGGGTATTGGAACTATTAAACAACGTCCGTGACCTGCGTCTGGAAACGGAGAAGCTGGTTGTTGAATTACTCCACTCAACTGACGAATGGGGATGTTGGTGTAGTCGGAAAGGGAGTCTTTTTCGTGACTTATTTATCCTTCCTGACGCGAGGACCGTTGCTGAGGTGAGTAAACGAGCCATGCGTACACGAGCGACTCATGACACAACGGCAGAGGAACATCCAATCGATGTGAGAGACAACTTAATTGCTGCAAGACCACTTAGTCAAGAAAAATTTGCTCCTAGAATTCCGCCGCCACCTCCTATTGATGTTCTGCTAAAGTGTGTGGTCGATGGGGAGCAGCAACACGTTGCCGAAACAGAAGTGGACGCCTACGGTGAGTGGGAGAACAACCCGGAAGTTGAGTGCGCCTCATCCCCTAGTGTTCTTCCAGATCATTTGGATGAGGCAAACACGAATTTATTGAGAAGTTCAGCAACGCGACAACCCCATTTACCTGATTCACAGCACTCACCATCATCATCTGATACCAGTGGCGGCGGAACTGATAGTAGTGATTACTCCTGTGCTGAGGAAGAGGCCGATGGTGATGAAAAGAGTGAAGAAAACTCGTCGTGGTCGTATGATTCATCGCTTTCCTCAGCCAAAGCCCCGCCGCCACCCCCATCCCATGAGGATGAAGAGAAGCGGCGGACAGAAGAAGTTTTACAAAAAGAAACGATGACTCAAGAAATTGAAGGGCCGAGGCCTCCCAACGAGTCTGTACTTCTTTCCGACACTATGGATCCTTCACCCACTCCCATTCATCCTGTATTTCATGCCGAAGCCACGGGCAAAAGGACTGGACCAAAACAAAAAAAAGAGGACAAACATGAAAAGAAGAAGAAAGGAGTGAAGGGATTCTTTTCACGTTTGATGTGTTGTGGAGGTGGAAGCACATCAGTGGCAGATGGAAAGGGGGGCACCACACAAAAAAAATAACGGGACCCCCCACCCCCATAAAAAAAAAAAAAGGAATGACATCTCAAAAATAAGGGAGAGTGGAAGGAAGTGAAAGTGGAAATAGTAGTGGAAATGGAAGGGGGAAAATGCAGGAAAAGTTGCGTGCAGGAGCAAACTTGTCAGTGATCCACTTGATAAGTCCTTCCAGCGTGTATTTTATGTTTAATTTTGCTTTTATGTCAAGTCAAGGCTTTTGAAAATTTGGCTTACGGATCCATAGAAGGTGTGAGAGAAACGAAATAAAGTTTTTTAGTCATATATTTTGTGTTTGTTACACAATAAAACCATAGACGAATTCTCTGTTTTTTTTTTAATTTTCGTTTTTGCCGCCGTGATTGGCCCGTAGTTTTGTCGACTATAATGGCCGCACGTAGACGTTGAGTTTTTTTTTTTTGCAGCATAAGAGTTTTACGTACGGTTTATTGATTTATTGAGGTGTTTTAAAAGACCTTACTGTGTTATTCAGTAATATTTTTCATTTTTTCCCTCTGGTTCATTTGTTAGATTTGTTTTTTTTTTGTTGTTTGTTTATCTCCTCCTTCTTTATTCTGTCGATCGAATGAACATCTAAAGAAATTATCAGACTTCTCTTTTTTTTTTTTTCTTCTTCTTCTTTATTATCTTAAGTTAAAAAAGGAAAATCCGTCGCTACCGTGAGGGTGATGGAGCCGGTTCGAATTCGTTGCGGTCATGCAAGGGTTTTTTTTTCCGATTAAACCGATGAGACGATAAAAGATGTGTGGGAGTAAAAAGAAGATGCAAATGTTTTTTTTTTGTGGCAGATGTACGAATTTGTGCACATGTGGATTAAATTCATTTTTTTAAAAAGTCTAAAATATACGTATATATATATATATATATATATATATATATACGTATATTTATATGCGAATGTGTGTGTGTGTGTGTTATTGTTTTGTTTGGTCGTTGAGGGTCGTAATGACGGCAGCGGTGATGTTGTTTACGTTACTCTGTTTTGTTTGACTTAATTTTTTTTTTTTCAATTACCCTTACTCCTTACTCCCTACTCCTTTTTCCCTTATTTCCTTTTTTCCCCCTTCTTTTTTTTTAAAAAAATAAAATAAAATAACCAAAATGTCATTTACACAAGGAGAAAGATTGAACTTCTGCTGAGCATCTCTGCACACGTTAGACAAGGAGAAAAAGTTGTGGGAACGAAACAACAACAAAACAAAAAAGAAAAGGGAGGATTGCCAAATCAGTCGTCATCATTAATCAACGATACAAGCAGAGGAAGGTAGAGAAAAAGGAGAAAGAAAAGAAAAGCACCAGAAACTGCTGAAAGGATCCAAAGAACGACAAAAAAAACCAGCAAAGTCAAGTAGGCAAGTACCGTGAATAGCAACATTACATCACATCACAACAGGTCAGTCGGTCAGTCGGCATTTTTTCCCCCTCTCCTGTGTGTATCCTTTTTTTTTTTTTGTCGTAGCCCACTGAAAGGAGAACCGAAATAAACGGACGGGCGCGTGCATCGAAACGGAGCGGAGTCAACGAAGAAAGTGAATCTGAAAGCGAAAGTGCCCTGGAAGTACATACGATTTAACAAGTGGCTTTAGGCAAAAGGAATTCTTCAATTCAACAGGCAAGGAGAGAAGAAAGGAACAGCAAACGAAAACAACTAAACGGAAAGATAAGGGAAGTGAACAATACCCGCATTTCATACCACCCCCCAAAAAAAATAATAATAAAAGAAATCTTCGTTGTTGAATTGTTTGTTAGTTGGTTGCGCTCTATTTCGCCTTGAGTAACCGCCGAGAAGAATGAGCTTATTTTCTTTTACGCCAACTGGAGGTTCCAACATGCCACGCACCACATCCACGGAGGAAAACACCACGTCGGATTGTCAGACAAGTTTGAATCATCCGCCTCCCAAAATGACCTTTACGGATATGCTAAACACCAAAATCCAAAACAGCAATAAACACAGCTTAGAAGATAAAAACAGCAACTGCAGCACAGTTGATGAGGTGTTGGATTGTTGCGATTACGGTTATGTATGTGTTCATGGAAATGCACTGGTGGAAGAGGGCGCGGAAGAGATGCGACGCCGCTACTTTTTGGAAATGCAGCGCAACCTCCTTGATGATGTGGATACGGACAATGAGGAACAAATAGACAGCAAGATCGTTAGCACTTGCCGAAGCACCACATCTGTCAGTGCACGTGATTCCGCAGAAGTTATCGGCCCCATACCTTTACCACATGACGGAGGAGATGTGTTGTCTTTCAACCCATTTGCTTCCAGTGTTACCTATAGCCCCTTGTCCGATGAAAACGGTTGCGTGGAAAATTTATCTCCGAACCCCAGCAGCCGCACTCCACTGAGCAGCTCAACATCCGGGGTGCAGCTTCCCAATGGAAGTTTTTCCTCTATCTCTCCCTCACTCTCCACTCATCCGACTGGGCGATTAGCCACGCGAAAAAATGTATACGTGAGTGAACTTCCAACCCATTGGAATACGGAGAAACTCCGCAGCGTCTGCGCCACCTTTGGTAATATTGTCAGTGCTAAAGTTATGCACGACAGTAACACAAATGAGTCGCGGGGTTATGGCTTCGTCATGTTTGAGACGGATGAACAGGCAGCTCTATGTGTGCGCACACTGAACAGTTGCAAAGTGGATGGACGGATGTTGTCATGCCGCTTCGCTCACGAGAAAGCCATGCCGTCGTTTGCCCACTCTGATCGTATCCCATGGCAGGAATTCGGTCGCTCCCCCAATTCCACAACACCGTCCCTCTCAAAAGACAAACTGACGGATGTAAAAACCCAACCCGACCAACAGCAGGGAGGTAACTCACTTCCCAATATGGAGTTACTGAAAGGCGCCCATGTTGCATGTTTTGGAGATCGCAGTCGCCCAATGGTGCAACGGAGCCACAACATATTCATCCAAGGTCTGCCACTGCAGTGGAACACGGATAAATTACGCAGCCTTTGCGGCACTTTTGGAAAGGTAGAGCTGGCTAAAGTTGTTCGGGATGCCACGACAAGCCTATCGTGCGGCCATGGTTTTGTGCTGTTCGAGCGAGAGGAGGCTGCAGCTCTTTGCGTTGAGCGTTTAAATGGTGCGACCGTTGAGGGTCGGACACTTACATGCCGTTTCGCGAGAGATAAACGAGGTCCGGGAGTTGCAACTGGAGCGGCGCCTTCACCACCTGTACGGCCGTCTGGAAATGACTTTTTGAAAAACACAGCACCGTTACTTGTCCGAATGGTAGACGCACAGGAAAGTCCATCAATGTTACTTCAGTCGGCAGTTGGCTCTAACAAGTGGTCAACCGTTACAGTTCCACAAAATTGTCACACGGCTGTTTATTCGCAATCACCGTTACTTGTTGCGGGCGGTGTCTCACCATTACTCGGCCTCTCACCTGTTGTATCTCCTATGGTACCATCTGGCGTCATGACAGAAATGACGGAACCACCGCATGGCATGCAAAGTTTTGGGTGTAATATTGCGGGATTGCAATGCCTTATTGCCGTACCGTATCATCAAACTCGAATTGTATCGGGTTTCAGCAACGGCGACGGCGGGACATTTGCTGCACTTACGTAAAGCCACCGTTCCTTTTGATCCCTTTTATTATATTATGTTTTGTTTTTGTTTTTCACATCAGTGCCTTTGCTTACTATCTTCGGTACTTTCCTCTCAGCTCTGCCTCTTTTTTTCTTTTTCTTTTTTTTTCCCGTTTCCGTTTCTGTTTCTGTTTCGGCACTTTCTTTTATGTTAAAAAAAAAAAAGACCATTTGCTCTTAATAATGACAATTGTTGTTATTATTATTATTTGTCTTTATTTCTGTTGTATCGCCTTTTGTATTCCTGTTTATGACAACCGAAACCGTTTCAGCGGAAGGGTGAGATAAAAAAAAAGGGAGGGGAAATATGCGGGATCCCTCAATAGAAAACAGAAAAAAGGAAAGGAAAGGAAGCAGATAAGAATGTGGAAGATTAAGGAAGGGGGAGGAGATATAATGGAGGTGTGGGGCAACAAATGGAAGGGTTTCCTTTATTTTTAAAAAACAAAAGAAAACAAAAAAAATGGAAAAGGGACAAAAAAAAAGAAATACTGCTCGAGAGGAAGAGGAGAAGAACTAACACACACACACACACATACATATATACACATATATATATATATATATATATATATATATATATATTACACGGAAAAAAAAAAAGAAGAAAGGAGCGGCATATTTGGTTTTTATTAATCAGTTGCCGTGTGCTGTGGATTAATAAGCGGGTGCGATCGCGTATGCCGGGAAAAAAAAAATGACAATGCATTAGTCCTTCCGTTGCAATATATATATGTATATGTGTATATTTATGTATATATATATACATATTTAATTATTTTATTTTATTGTTTGTGCATTGACTTACCTGCGCGGACATGTCCCCGAGTGTCCGTTTGCCTGTCTCCATTTACATGTGTACTTTTATGTGTTTAAATAAATATAAATATAAATATATATATATATATATTTATGTGTATGTATGTGTGTATGGCTTCCCTTCTTTCATTTATTATTGTTATTGTCAAATGTGCAATCTGGTACCTATCTTCTTCCTGTTTTTATTCCCCGATGGGTTGCCGTTGTTTTCTTTTTTCTTTTTCTTTTTTTTACTCCACTTGACATTATTTTATTTATTATTTTATGTCCTGCTCCTTTTTTTTTGTTTGTTTTCCTCTTTCTTATTTCTCCTCCATCCCTTCTTTTTTTTATTTTACTGCATTTTCTTTTCTAATTTATTTTATTATATTAAAAATACTTTCGCCATGTCCCTCTATTTCGTATATTACCTTACTCTTTCTTTCATGTGGTTGTATCGCAATATATATTGCTATTGCTATTACTATTCCTCCTACTATTGTTATTGTTACCTTTTATTATTTTCAAAAAGAGAATTTTTTCTGTTCAATTTCTAGTTTATGTATCACTTTTTATTTGTTTGTTTATCGCCTTTGCGTTAAATAATAAATTTTATGAAAACAAAGAAGAAAGGGAAACAATCCGAAACAAAGTCTCGTTCCACACATTTTGATTTTTCTTTTTTAATTGTTCCTTCTTTTTTTCTTTTTAGATCTTCCTGTTTCAAACCCTTCATTTTCCTTTTTGTTTTATTTTTATTCTCACTTCTTTACTGCAACTTTTATTTATTTATTTTGTCCTCATTTTTTATTTTTTATTTCCCCCCTTCTTCCTCACTAATTTCTTCTCACCACAAAATACACGTCAGTAATCGTTGTGTTTGAAATCATATACTTAATATATATATATATATATATATTTCTCTCCATATATTTCTCCTTCATTCAACTTTTTTTTTGTCCGCTTACCTTTTTTATCCCTTCCTTTCTTCTTTTTTAAAAAAATAATAATTAATTATTTTAATTTAAATAACTTTTTAAAGGGGTAGAAACCTTCGCAGTGGTCCTTTTCTTTTGTTTTTAATTTCTATTTCTTTCCACCTGAATTGCCTATTTTCCTTTTTGAGTTTAACGTTTATTATTATCATTATTATTTCCTTCTGTTTTTCATTGTTATTATTTTTTTTAATTTTTATTTACTTCGTAACAAAATAAATAAAAATCAGAGAGGAAAAAAAGGAAGTCCTCCCTCTTTCTTTTCTTTTCTTTTTCCCCCCCCCCTCTTCCCCCTTCAACTCATCACTCTGCTTTCTCTTCAACAACCACATAAGTAGAAATTTTTTTTAAAAATAAAAAGCTGAAGGATCAAAGTTTATATATTCCTTTCGGTTTTATTTTTCCTATTTTTCCAATTTGTATTGATTATTAAATTCTTAAATTATTACTATTATTATTTGTTGTTATTATTTCTTTTATTTGTTATCTCTCCTTATTTATTGTGTTATTTAAAATTCTCAT